>NC_037539.1:19092466-19124743 GCF_001531365.2 Cynara cardunculus var. scolymus | reverse complement strand
TCGAGTAGCTCGCGAGTTGTCTCGTATCGTTTACACCCCTAATCCGAACTACTGATGGTAAGGAGCTTCTAGCTGGAATCAGAAGATCAAATCTCTACATGATTGACCTATCCAACACACAAGTAGATACTGACGTCTGATTGATATCCAAGGCATCCTTGAAGCATAATCTGCTATGGCATCGGCGTCTTTCACATTTAAACTTCAAATATTTGAACAAGTTGGTTTGTGACAACTTGGTTAAAGGCATCCCAGACCTAAAGTTTCATAAAGATCATGTATGCAGTGCATGTGAGATGAGCAAACTGAAGAAAGCTTCACATAAGCTGAAGATAGAGTTCAACACCGAACGTCCTCTACATTTACTCCATATGGATCTCTGTGGTCTTATACGAGTTCGAAGCATTAACGGAAAGAAGTATGTGTTGGTCATAGTCGATGACTACTTGAGATATACCTGGGTTCATTGTCTAAGGTTAAAGGATGAAGCGGCCGAGACAATAATTTCTTTCTTGAAGACAGTCCAAAATAATCTTCAACTGCCAGTTCAGAAAATCAGAACTGACAATAGAACTGAATTCAAGAACAATACACTCGGCTCATTCTTTGAATCCATCGGTATCACACATACGTTTTCGGTAGCCCGGACACCGTAACAGAATGGTGTCGTTGAGCGTAAGAATAGAACATTGGTGGAACCAGCGCGTACTCTTCTTACCTGTTCAAAGCTTCCACTATTCCTATGGGCTGAAACAGTGGCGACTGCTTGTTTTACCCAAAACCGATCCCTCGTTCACAAAAGGTTTGGTAAAACTCCGTATGAGATAATAAACAGAAGAATACCTAATATCAAATTCTTTCGAGTCTTTGGTTGCAGGTGTTCTATTTTAAATGACAAAGAGGACAGAGAAAAGTTCGCTGCTAAAGTTGATGAAGAAGTGGTCTTCGTAGGATATTCAAAGACATCTGCTGCATATAGGGTCTACAACAAGAACACTAAAATCATCAATGAGAGCGTGAATGTCTCATTTGATGAAGTCATTGATGTGGCTTCTGAACAATTCAGTTCAGGACCCGGGCTGATAATTAATACTACGCGGAAAGTTGATTAACCTGAATCTTCTAATTTTGATAATACTGATTTAGATTCATTGTTTGAGAACTTTTATGAAGAATATTTCGAAAATAAATCTAATCAGTCTAATGATTTGTCCAGGAATATACAGACTGAAAAACAGTTATTTGGTCCATCTCCTAATGCTCCAGTAACTGAAACTGAAGAAGAAACGGAAGTAGTCGATGAAAAAATAGAGATGGAAACTCCTGACGGTCCAGTTCAGCGTGAAGAGGGTGAAAATTCTAAAGTGCAAGAGGTATCGATCGTACAAGATGAAAATATCCTACCTCAGCCAGATATTCAGCCTACTCCAGTTCCAAATATTGAACTTTCACCTGAACCTGTTCCGATAAACTCCCCAAATACTTACACTAATCAAAACTCAGATCAAAGCTCCTATGTTCTCCTACCTCATAGCAAGAAGTAGACCAAGAATCACCCAATACATCAAGTTATTGGTGAACCATCAGCACCTATTCATACACGGTCTGCTACAGCTAATGAGTGTCTATATTCCACGTTTTTGAGCAACATTGAACCAACTAAGGTATCTAAAGCCTTAGCTGATCCGGATTAGATATTCGCAATGCAAGAGGAGCTGAACAAGGTTGAAGCACTCAAAGTCTGGAGATTGGTACCTCGTCCCAACAATAAGACGATTATCGGTACAAAATGAGTATTCAAGAACAAAAAGAATAATGATGGTGTTGTTGTCAAAAATAAGGTCCGGCTCGTCGCTAAAGGATACAATCAACAAGAAGGCGTTGACTAAGACGAAACTTTTGCCCCGGTAGCAAGGATTGAAGCAATACGGATGTTTCTGGCGTACGCGGCATACAAGAACTTCACAGTGTACCAGATGGTCGTCAAGACAGCATTTCAAGGAAGAAGTCTACGTTGCTCAACCGGAGGGTTTTGTGGATCAGTCCAAGCCGGATTATGTTTACATCCTCGACCGAGCACTTTATGGTCTTAAACAAGCCCCGAGAGCCTGGTATGACATCTTATCAGATTTTCTGGTAAAGTCAGGCTTCTCGAAAGGTAATATTGACACAACCCTTTTCATTAAAAAGGAAAAGTCGGATATTATTTTGATACAAATTTATGTAGACGACATAATATTTGGATCTACGAACCCAAAATACTNCCCAAAATACTGCAAAAACTTTTCTGCCTTAATGGTTTCGCGTTTTAAAATGAGCATGATGGGTGAGATGAACTTCTTTTTAGGTCTTCAAGTAAAACAATTATCTTCAGATATCTTTATCTGTCAAACAAAATATATTTTTGATATCCTGAAGAAATCTAATTTGGAAAATTGTTCATCTATAAAAATACTTATGGCTCATGGAACGAAAATACATGTTGATCCGTCTGGAAAAGTTGTATATCGGAAAACATATCGAGGCATGATTGGTTCTTTAATATATTTGTCGTCTTGTAGACTTGATATTATGTTTTCAACACATCTTTGTGCCAGATATCAGGTTAATCCAAATGAGTCCCATTTAAGTGCTGCTAAGCGCATTTTCCGTTATAAAAAGGGACTGCTAATCTTGGACTCTGGTATCCCAAGGGTATTAGTTTTGAACTGACAACTTACTCAGATGCAGACTATGCAGGTTGTATGTTGGACAGGAAAAGCACTTCGGGACATCTACAATTTTTGGGAGACAAGTTAGTCAGCTGGGCATCAAAGAAACAGAACTATGTATCCATATCTACTGCCGAAGCAGAATATATAGCTGTTGCGAGCTGCTGTTCTCAAGTTTTACGGATGCAGACACAGCTCAGAGACTACGGGTTTTATTTTAACAAAATTCTCATTTATTATGATTCTAAAAGTGCAATCGCTATTTCTTGTAATCCTGTTCAACACACAAAAACCAAACATATAGATATCCGATATCATTTCATTAAAGATCATGTAGAAAAAGGAACCATTGAACTGTATTTTGTAAATACATAATTTCAATTAGCTAACTTATTTACGAAAGCTTTAGATKAAAAACGCTTTAGCTTTCTTGTATCTAAGTTAGGTATGTTTAATTTGAAAATTTGAATTTTTATTAAAACAGTTCAATTTATTGAATTGTATTTAATTTAAATTCATTTGGTCAGATATCTGTATTTTTTAAATACAAGTCAGTGTTTCAATTTTTTTATCTGATTTTAAATTTCTTGATCGTAGAAATCTATATTTGAGGGGGAGTGTGAATTTTTATCTGTATGTATATCTGATCATATTTTGAGGGGGAGTGATTTTATCTGTTTGGATTAATAGTTTAATTTTTTCCTACAGGTTTTTAAACATTATCTAACTTTTTGAAAGATGTAGAGTTTAAAAATATAAGTGTTTGGCCGATTTAGACTAATCCGGACAAAAGGCTATATGATAAACTCTTATTCGGATAAGGTTAGATATGTTTTACAAGGAGTTGAGCGGATTTCTAAATCGCTTGGTTACTTTGAGCGGATTGTTAAATCGCTTGTTTCATTTGTGCATTTCGTCTTTAAATCGCTTGTTTGTTGAGCAATTTAATTCCTTCATTGAGCGATTTAATTCATTCTTTAAGCGATTTATTGTTAAATCGATTGATCCTTGTGCGATTTATTCCTAAATCGATGACTCTTGAGCGGTTTATTCTTAAACTGGATGACTCTTGACCGGTGTTCTTCTAAATCGCCAATGCCTTGAGCAATTTATTGTCCGGATTATCACTTAGTTCTTTTACATTCTCTAAATCGGACACCTCTTGTCCGATTTATCCTAATCCGGATAAGCTTTGAGCGGTTTAGAATCTGAACGGTTTTTGACTTTGACTATAAATACTCGATTCATTTTTACTTCTCATTTTTTACATTTACCATAAATCGTCTGTCACTGTTCATTCATCGTCTCCGGTCGACTCTTTGCTATTAAATCGTTCAAGTTTCATCATTATTTACTCGAATAACTTTGTTTCTTCTCATTCTTAAAAGGTTTATACTCTATATTGACAATCTTGGACTATGTTTCATATTGAACTGTTACCTATTGAATCTAATAATTTTTGAATCTAAATCTAATAAATTTTGGTCCTGTAAATCGATTGAATCCTAAAAAGAGTAAAATCCTAAATAATCGATTCTAATAAAAATGGTTTAAGGGTTAATATATTGATTCTGTTTTGACCGATTTTGTTTTAGGATTAGTTTAGGTTTTATTTGTTGTTTTGATCGATTTAGTGATTCTGTGTCTTGGCCGGATTATTCACCGGAGAAGGTGACCGGAGTTTACTCCGATCAACCTTAATCCGGTTGATAATTTTGTCCGGTTTAGATCTTTGACTTAGTATTTTTTTTGTTTCTCTTGTTGATCGGATTAGTAATCCGGTTGATTTTTTAATTTTTTTAATTTTTTTTAGTTTTAGTTTTATTAAAAAAAATTAGTTAAAAATTTTTCCTTTTTCTCTTAATATTTTTTAAGATTTTTTAGAATTTATTTTTAGTCGATTTTTTTTTGTTTTAGTTAAAAAAAAAATTTAGTTTTGTTAAAAAAACCCATTTCCTAGCCTAGTTTTAAGCAGAACAGCACCCCGCCGGCCCTTCCGTGCACAGATATAGATAAGAAATTTGATTATCCACCGTTAGTCAGTAATGTGGGTTGGCTTGGATTGAGTCCGAACGCTATGTTGAATGTGCAACCGACACTAGGAAGCGGATCAAGACAAGTCGATAGACAAAGCAGACAATTACAGCAAAAAGTAGCAATTTACGCCAAAAATACGGGTTTTTTTAAATCTTGATTTTTTTTAGTTTTTTCAATTTCTTTTAAAAAAAAATTACTTTGATTTAGAGAAATCCACATTGTACTATTAATTCGGGATCTAATATTTTAGATATTTTACAGGTAAATGACGGATATTCAACATCAGTCTGACGAGGAATCTCACATTCCTTCTGTCAGGTCTGACAATCTAACTAACCCTCCCTAGCCATTAAACCAACTTATACCCGCAGAAACTCTATTCCCACAATACCAATATCTCGAAATCAAACCGAACAACTATTCATTCAACTTCGATATGCCTGACGAATATCAAATAATCCCAGAAATCCTGTGTGGACACCCTATTTCCTATTCCCTTTCTGCCCACACACCAGTTCCCATGGTATATCTACAGCAGTTCTGGAATACACTTACATTGGCCAAAGACGGAGAAACTTTATATTTTGAAGGAAGCGTAGACGAGTATGTCAACCTATTGACATTAAAAAGACTTAGAAGAATACTACGGCTTCCTGGACCGGGCTCCACAGGGTTTGAAACTCTTGTGACTGACGACGAACTCTGCTGTGACATCAAACAGTTAGGATACTCGCAAGAGATGACTAACCCGTCTCAATTCAAACGACGTTTCCTACCGTCAATCTGGCATCTACTATTCTCAATCCTCAACAGATGCCTGACGTCAAAAACTGCGGGAATCGACACATGCAGTAGTTCATTTCTGAAGTTCTTCCATGGGATCGTCTTTACGCGCAAATACGATTATGTCGTCATCATATGGAATGAACTGGTCGAGCTCGTTAATGCTAAGAGATTTCTGTCAAAAGCCAGAAAGTTCGTGCCTTTTCAACGGTTTCTGCAACTTTTCATAAAAGCCATGATGAACTCAAACGAAGACATCCCGGCCAGAGCTAGCAGTGAAATGGGGCCGACGTTTGTCATGACTAGAATTCGGCAACATACTGAAGTTGAAGATCTGAATTCAATCATGGAGATTCCACCTGAGCTTTTTGCCTTCGCTGATCAGAGGGCTCAGTGCGTTATAGACTATAGACGAGTGATAGATCCTATAGTTCAGCCAGAACCGGTTGAACTTACCCCGAGACCACCCCATGCCTCAGCTGAGAGAGGGGGTATAGCTGTAGGTGAGAGTGTTCAGGAACACAGGTTACCTGAACAGGGTTGTGCGATGAGAGAAAACGTAATTGAGAGGAGTGATGAGGAGCGGGGAGCCTCTGATCAGCACAGTACTTCATCAGATAGTAATTCCTCGACTTCTTCAAGTTCGGAAGATACAATATCCGACAACCAGGCAGCTCAGGGTGATGACAATGACAATGACAATGATGATGATGATGATGCTGACAACCCTGCTCAATCGATTCTTTCATAGAATATTCAACTTGGAGCAGTGGTTGATAACATTGATGATATTTTTACAGAGTTTGAAGCTCCACAGACTTGTCCAAGTATGCGTTCTCTATCGTTTAATGTTGATGATTTTGGAGCCAGACCTGATGACTATGATCGTATGCTGGAAGATATGTCAGATATTCCAGTAGGAGGTGATGAGGGAGCTGAAGTTGAAAATGCTGAGAGGTTGAGTGAGAGGGAAGCAGAAAAATATGGTGAGTGTGAGAGTGGAGCACAAAATCAAGATCAAGCTCCTATCTGAGCGGATACACATAGCCAGACACCCACATCTGCTATCAACATTCATCCGTTGAATGTTGGTATTGAAGAAGACATAGCTAGCCCAGCTATGCACCTGCACACCCAACCTGACCACTCAACTGGTTCTCAACAACCTGTTGTTTCATTTCATCACAAGGACTTAGCACATATGATATCTACTTCTCACTTGGAGAATGTAGTTATTGAAACAAGTAGGCCGTTGCCCCAGCCTACGACTTCGATTATGTGCACATCGAGTTTAGAGCCGATACACTTAGGTACACAAGAGTCTCGAGCATCTATTGCTCCCATTGCGGTTCTTCGTGAACTCGTCGAAACGACCATAGTGGTGTCAATTGACCTCCCACGAGGACCGGTCGGAAGTCCTACCAGTGCTACCACTTTGCCAACATTGAACGTAGGCACAACAGTTTACTCAAATGTTGTCTCAACTGGTAATCTAAGTGATCCAGGTGTGAGCTTACCAGACTTTGTGTCAAGGGAATATTTGGACGGCGCCGTAAAGGTTGTTCAAGACAACATGGATGCTCAAATTGCAAGTATCAAAAGACTGTTGAAGAGGAAGGAGCAAGTAGAAGAAGATCAACCATTTGCGCCATCACCACCGCCTGTACCTAAGCCTCCGACGGTACAAGAGCAATCGGTGGACGAGCTTAAATCTTTATTATACGCTAAACTGATGTCATCCCAAAATCCTAATGCAGAATATGCAGATTTGGTTGGGCTCCTGAGACAACAAATTGATGAAAACCCCAATGTTCGAGCCTTTTTGGCCTTTCAGGATGTGGTTGCTTCTGGCTTCTCTAAAGTCAATAAGTTAATCACATCAAACACCCAAGTTCTTAAAAGTTCAATTGATGCCCTTTTCGAACGGGTATCTATTTTAGAAGAGACTTGCCGAGCTCAGACCACCTCACTCAAACGAAGGCATGATGATCCGGATGATCCTGATCATCATGAGGGGGAGAGAAAAAGACAAAGGGTGGCTAAGTCGTCTGCTCGCGCTCTAACTGTTGAAAGAAAGCCAGCTACTCAAGACGTTAACGTAGAAAGTTCTGTTCTTGAGTCTACAAGGGAAATAACTACCGAGCCGATTATTGTGGAAGATGATGAAGTGTTGGAGACAAGTCCAGTGATCGAGCCAATGGTTGAAAAGCCGGCGGACTCCACGGTAGGAACAAGGTTGCTACTGGACTTGTCAGCCAATGTTGATTTTAATGATGTTTTTGCTACTGTACTGGGTGGAGAACAGGATTTCGGAGAAGATATTGATAATATTGACGAATCATCTGGGTTATATTTTGACTTTGAAGCTGACATCAATGATGAAGACCCAGTATTCCTATTTCAGGGTGATCGTCAAGACATTGTCGGAACCCTCCACTACAGTTGAAGCTAGTGCATCCGATACTCCTAGAGAGCCATTTGATCCGACCGAAATATTTACAAAGAATTATGTGCCATTTGCAATTCGAACTAACTTTCCGGGCTATGACAGGGCAAGAATCAGATAGCCTTATCTTGAAGACATCTATTTTGGCATCTTCCTCCGGCACCGAAAAGCTCTAAGTGCTGATAAGATCCTTGGTATCCACAAGGAATCCAAAGATTATCATCTGGAGTATAAGCATTTCCTCAAAGCCAAGCGTCTCCCGATCAATGAAGTTCGGACCAAACACAGAGTTGTGTCAATTAAACAAATTGATGCTCAAAGACTTCTCAGAGTCTGGTATCTAGTATTCACATTGACACGACAAGATGGTAAGGTCTGGAGGTTTAGCGAAGCTGATTTCTCAAATTTGTATTTAGAAGATCTGGAGTATATTTACCACGAAATCCGGAATATGACGAACAGAAAAGGAGTTCTTGTGGCTCTTGATGCGATCAAAAGGTTTATGCGCAGTCACGTCAAAGTTTCTATGGTTATTGATGTCCAAATGGGACTTGAAGATAATCAGAGAATCATCAATTTGAAGAGACCTGATCAAGAGCTAGAAGACATTGAAGCTTATCCGTTCTACATGATTCTTGAACAACCGGAGTTCGGGGTGATATACGATGTTGAGGGTCGGATAAAGAAGTTCATGAGATTCAGTGAGCTAAACAAGTACTCTGATGGTACTATTCATATGGTGAGACGGGCGTTGGATACGAGGAGAGTTAATAATGATAAAGTTGCGGAGTCGGAGAGGATGAGTCCGAAGGAAAGGTACTTGCTGATAAATGCCTTGAATTTGCTTGAAGAAAAATTGCAATATCGGAATGCACTGAGGAGGCTGGAGAAACTGCTCGGACTCAGAAAGACAAGATTTACAAGAGTTCAAACTTGAATCCAAAGGGGGGAGATTGTTGGGTTCCAGTATGTGCGTTAATGTTGTATTCAAGTTCTCCTTTTATATTGCTTTGTAATAGTTAAGCATTTACTGTTTTCTTAGTATGAATAGGGATTAGCTTTCTAATTGTAATTAGTTTTGCAATTAATCTGATTTAGAGTTGTAATCATTTCTCTCAAGAAATACATTGAAGATTGGTGAAAATTCTCTCTACTCATATTATTGATCTTCATCTTGAAGATTATTTCTGAATTTGTATGATTTGGACATTTCACTAGCCTTACCCCATCCCTACGACTACTGGTCCATATAAAAACTATTCCATGATTCAAACCCGTTAGAGGCAAATCATAAAAGAACCAACTCTATGAACCGCTTGAGAACACTTGTTGGATTATATCGGGTTTCAATGCTCCTTAAAACTAGATGGTTTATGATATAATTACTCCAAAAGGGAAATCTACAAACTTAAATTTGGATACAGAAAATTCCCCAAATTCATCTGTATACACATAAAAGAAGAAAAATCGTCAAAAAGAAATGAATAGATAACAAAGAAAATGAAACTATTCTGCATCCAAGATTTCATCTTCATCTTCATCCAGGATGTAAACGAGAGCTCGTTTTCTTGTTGCAAAGACACAAGCAACGCCTCTAGATGCTGAAATCAAATCAAAATACAAATGACATCTACCTCAAAAGAATAAAAAACGGTTGTTTCTATAAAGACCATGGGCTTGTGAAATTGTGCACATGAGATAAGAATTGACAAAAAGGGTAGAGATGAATAATACAATAACATACAAATATGGCGACATTTTACACTGACATGTGCAAAACCACACCATCCTTATTTCGGATTTAAGATGCTTCGGTTTTACAGATCACTAGTTTAAGAAATTATAATATATCATTTTAGATGTATCTAAACATCTCATTTGAATCTAACCATTTTCTTGTGAAAATGCCAAGAAAATGCTATAGTATGCAACGAGCAATTTCGAACAAATTCTGAAAACGTAAATGCAGAGAGAAACATCGTATTTGACTGCATATTTCTAAAATCATACTTGAAAATGGTGGCGTTTTTCTTTCTTCTTTTTGCATTTCGCAAAAATAATGGTTTGTTGGCAACATAAGCCATATTTGATGGTTCGAAAAAATCTCAACTCTTTATCGAAGAAAGGTCATATCCGAGCTGTATCTCTGTTTTTGAAAAACAAATGATGGTACATGATGGCATATAGCAAATGCACATAACATAACTAGGGATGGGATCTAGGATTCATTGAAAGAGGTACTCACCGCTAACTGCTAAAGGAGCGATCACATTGTGAGGAATCCCTCGTACTTTCAAACTATCCATTTGCAAGTATACAATTGAGTCCTGGTAGGAACATCATATCAAGATTTAGGGAAACACGATTATCAAATGAGATTGATAACTCAAAGGCAGACGTCATTGGTTTAGAGAATCCACAATGGTAAGCTTTTCATTAAAGTGGGACCCACAGGCAGGCTTTGGTGGCAAAGCAAAACAAGCTTATTGAGAGCTTGTGCGATTACAAGCAAAAATGGCTTTTTTATGTCAGAAGCTTTTTCACTATCCTATGTGGCCAAAAAGCTCTATTGTGGATGCTATTATGCTAGTTTCTCTTTCTTTCTTCATTTTTCATTATGTGGGTCCGGGTCCCATCCCCTTCCCGATTAGAGCAAATAGTACTCATACTCACATATTTGTTCTTGTCTCACTCACTAAATATATGGGACCCATGAAACAGAAAAAAATTAACGTCCTAAAAGAATGGTAGGTTTTTAGCTTGAGATCAAATTGAAATGAAAAATGCTTTTCCAAGTTCGACACTTTTAGAGAATCTGTACCTTAAGTTCCTCCAATTTCCAAGGGCTTGATGCACCGGAACTGGGTAAAGATACAAATGGAAGATCATCGGCATGCACAATCATCATACAAGCCTTCTCTGAGCTTTCAGAAACGGAAGACGGCCCATTCAATAGTAAAACAAGTTGACATTCCTGTTATCAGCAGCATGTTAAGAAAGTAACTTCACTCGTCTCCCCTGCATTACCTTTTGAAACAGTACTCTCCCAATCCCAAGAAAGTTACAACATTTTCCCTTTTGACAAAGTTTCAAGCTAAAAGTACTCATTTACATCATTCTAATGAATGATCATTGGAATTGGTTGACAAGATTCTTCCGTTTTATTTGGTGAGCATGGGTGTTCGGGCCAGCCTACATGCACTTCGACTATTCCCAATGAGGCCCCGAAGATAACAGCCAGAAAAATCCCCAGCGTCTCTGAGGAGATTTGAACTGCTACCCATGGCCTGGCCTGGCCTGGCTTTTATTTGCATTGAGCTGAACCTCAAGGTTAAACATTATGCCATTTTTGCGTCATCCTAAAGGGTATCTTAAACATTTGACTAAAAGTCAAAACTTGCATTAAACTACATACTTAGTCGTGGACTTATTTAACGGGTTGAGACTTCGTCGGGATAATCTAGACATCCTGCAGTTTGTGTTTCACATTTGTTTATTGCCTTAGGGCAGCAAATGTGCGTGTCGTTTATCCATACGGAGCCAAATGTTGTAAAATGTCATGGAACAAAGAGCTTGGGTTGGATCAAAAAGTTACGATGAGTCCAAATTTGTATGGATTATGTAAAAAAAGCTATAAGTCCCAAGTGAGGGTTCCGCATCCTAAAGAAAGGCCATAAAGTTGATTCAATATGAAAAAGTTACAATGGTGCAATTGTTTGAGACTTGTAGAAGAGCAAAGAAAACAATTCAATCTTTTTGATGGATTTTATTTGTTCATACTGCTACTACTTTGAATAAAAGCTTGTTGTTGCTACCATTAGATGTTAGCTGGAGTGCCATGTAAACCAAACCAAACAACACAGTACATCCCACACGAAGTGGGGTCTGGGGAGAGTAAGATTCACGCAAACCTGTCATCTACCCCAAAGAGTAGAGCGGCTATTTCCGTAAAGGCGAAGAGAGAGAGAGAGACAGATGATAAAGTTTTGAAAAGTCCAAGGAAGGTTGGAGTGCCATGTGAATTACCTTATATAAAGAGAGATCAACACACTGATAGCCATCAGGAACACATAACAAAACAGCTTGTAAGTCGTTCATTGAACATTTTGTAACAACTATGCAATTTGCAAGGTCTGAGGAAGGCTCATCAGGTAATCTAAAAGATACATAATCAACAAAGCGCTCTTGTTTTTCAATTGCACCACCCTGCATACAATCGAATAGCAAATTAATAACGACAATGTTCTATGAGAATAATGATGCGAGATGGGGTCCAAAAGACACTGATAATGGTTCTTTATTAGCATCCTGAAAAAGCCAAAACATACCTTGTAATATGATATGGATGTTGGAACAGTGGATGATGCAGATTTTGGCAAAGGATCGACCGGAAAAAATGGCAACAAGTTCTGGCAGAGTATCTTTTTGGAAATTGTAGTGAAAGGCATCTTAAAGGCCTCTTTGAAACTGCAGCGATGAATATCATTACTTTAGGAGGATGTTTGAATAATATAGTGTCATTTGGAAACATTTTGATTTCTGGTTTCTGTAGACATTTTTCAAGAGTGTAAACTGGACAAGAGAAAACAGTGATTGGTAATGGTTTACAATTTAGGAAGATCAAAACGCTTCATAAAATATGTAAATAGAAGTTTATAGTTGAAGTTTTCATGGTTTTACAAATATAAACAGGCATTGACGATTGACTTCAACAGAGATTGAAGCTTCAAAACCAATAACAACATAAATTCTATACACACACATATGCATACATATATAAATATATGAAATCTTCCTAAAGCAAAAAGCTTTGTCAAATACTTTTTGATTTCGTTATTAAACATAAGTCACATCTTCATTTACAGTATAAAAATACAAAAAACATAGGTATTACCAAACAAGGCCTAAAATTTCTTTAGTGTTTCTGTTCTAATAAAACTGAAGTTTTAGGTGAAACTAGTCACATTCAAAATCAAAAAGCATCTTGTTATACACTTAACACCAACATATTCCTACATAAAATTAGTTTTTTTTATTTCAAAGGTCTAACCGTACCACTATAACTCAATTTGAAGTTGAGAAGAGAATAGAAAGCATACCAAGACTCCACTTGTTGAAATTCTTTTGCTAATGTTCTTCGCAAGTAATCAAAATCAGTGAAACCCCCAAAATGAGCCAATTCTTGTACTCTTTCCATAGTCTCCCTGAAGAATCAAGCTTGGAAAACATAAGAGAGAGCATATGTGATACTAATATACATCTTATAGAAAACGTTTCAGTGGAACCTCTAACACGCATGCAACGTTTGACAGGGTAAATAGTTCAATGGAAGTGTTAAGACTTTTAGTTGAATATCTCAAATGCCCCTCAACAATGAGAAAAGACAAATGAATCCTGTATTGAATGGATGAAAGGTGATCACAAATTGAAATTTTGGCAAGAAGGTAAAACCTCCGAATTTATTTTAAGATAACCCATATAGAAAAATTATTGTTTATTTTGGGATGGAGGGCACTAATAATATAGATGATATATTTCTTTCTACTCACAAATTATCAAGTAAAAGTGATTCACCAGTTAAAATGTAGATTTAATGATTTATTGCGTATATATTTATCAAATATATATAAACAGAATTCAAGCATGTCATTTTTGAGTCAAAAAGATTTGAGCTTGTTGTTTAGAATGTCATCCAACTTGAATTGCACAAGTTACTTACACGTCAACTTCAATACTCTGATCAACTTCGGAAAATTCGAGCAACCGCTTTACTGGATCTTGATCATATAGATACTTCAAGAATAAAATAACTAGTTCACTGCCAAATCGAAGTGGGATTTAAATGTCATAAAATCTTGAATATCAGTATAAGAAAGAGAGCTACAACAAAAGAAGTTAGATGGGATCGATAACAACAACAAACCTATTGAATGCGAGAAGCTGATGCTGATCACTTGGTTCTGACATCAACATTTTCACACATTTATGAAGCCAGTTAAAGAAGTTTGAAAACTGCAAGAAACAAAATAAGAACTTAGACTTGTTTTTTCTAATACTATATACTCCAAATGTCCATGAAAATTATAATGTATGACTTGTTATTTTTAATACTAACATTGACCTTTAATAATGATAAATTAAGAGAATTATGTGGATTTAAATCAAGATCATTCATGTAATTATAAGGGAAAATAAATAAGTGAATGTTGAACTCTCTATAACTTACCGTTTGCATACCTCAACAAAAAGATTTATCAATCACATACATAGATTCTCACAACCATGTCAATCACATCCTCTCCGCCTATTTCTCACCGAGAAATGAATATATTGCAATTGTTACTCCCTCTATCCCAAAATAAATGTCCACAATGAAAAACGCACAGAGTTCTAAAAATGTGTAATTGTTATACTTTTTCAATTAACTAAATAACAGTTTTACCCTTAATGATAGAGGGAGTAATGAATCTCTTCATCTCATAATTAAGGGTAGGCACTTTTAAAGGTGGACACTTATTTTAGGACAAACTAAAATAGAAATATGGACACAATTTTTTGGGAATGAGGAAGTATAAGATATCCCAAAATGGAAGTTGTTGCAATTTTCATAGGAACGAGAGTATAGCGAGCCTTGGAGCAAATGATAAGGTTACCCACTTGTGAATTGTGACCCGAAGGTCTCATGTTCCAAGTCATGGGAACACCCTCCTTGCCAATTGAAAAGAAAATGCTACACACAAAGACTTCTTTAATCCCTTGGTGCAGTAGGGTCACTCTTCATCACGATACAGAGTATATAATAACTTGTATGTAAAAGAAATCAAAAGAAGTATACTTCAAGAAGGAGTGGCACCTGTTGGACGGAAGCAGATAAAACCCTCATAAACCGTTCAACCTGAATTAGCAGCATACCCGCCTTCTCTGTTGCATTATCTATTAGAGTTTCATCCAAGCCGACACCTTGATAACGTGAACGCCACTTGGAAAGTCCTCTTAGTTCTCCTAATCTAAATCCAATGATCTCTACAGCAGGCTGAGGACCAAAACATTTAGAAAATTCAGTTTGTTTTGACCATTTAAGATTGCACCTTGTGGGTCCCATTCACTGGTTGAACTAGTTCACAGCTTCAACTGATTCATTAAGCCACCAGTTATATTACTTAGACAGACCATAGACGAATTTTTTTCAAGGTTGAACCAACTGGCTGGTCTGGTTTTTAGAACCTTGATGCTTGAAAAAAGAAATTTCTCTAGGTCACATCAGTGTTCTTTAGAAGTAATTGGTCATTCAACTACAAACTTGAGCAACATTAGTATACCTGTAGATGTTCAAGAACTATAACCTGAAGCTCCTTTCCAGCGCCACAAACCAACTTCGTTATCCGCTTGAGTCCCTGATCAGCAATAACCCTTCATCAATTAAAAGATTTCCCCCAAATTTTGTTTTATAATGAATAAAAATGAAGTAGAGATTGATATACCGCTTCACCAAGAGAATTCTCTAAAAACTGGTGAACAGCTGGACTTGTACGCGCACCACCTAAAAGGCTAAGAAACTCCTCTTGTGGAGTTGAGTCCAATCCTACGTTCAATAAGTCATAAAAAGTCAAACCATATTAGCAAAAAGATAGCAATTGTGATTAATTTTACAGTTTTTACTCGTTACCATTGACATGAATCAGATTAGAGAGGGAATCAAATTTGTCATGAAATGTGTGCATCGCATCGGACCATTGCTTAGACATGACAAATAGTGAAGCTCGTATGACTTCGGTTAAATCCTCAATGTTTGAAGCTTGCTGAGCAACCTGGTGAAGCTCATTTCTCCTGCAATAATTAGGCATTACATACGCTTAGACTTTCTGTGATAATTGGAAATCTCAGAATTCACCAAGGCTGCCACCAATAACTAACATGTTCAAAGTCAAGTAATTTGACGTCCGACTGGTGTAACTAGACGTCATCATTAACAGCATGGTTGTCAAAGTCATAAAATCAGTTTTAATGAATTGAAATCCTGACTTTACTTATGTGATTCTTTTCATGAAGTTTATTAGTCCAAACTTATTAGTAGCACATGAACAGAAAGTGCATGCTAAAATTTAGCTAAGTTTCAATAAAGACCAACTAGTGGAACAAGACGATGTCATTAATTAATGTTAAGATACTCAACGTCCTTGAAGATACTCGATATCATTGTAAAATAGGAATTGGAGATTATAGGTTGCATCTCCTTGTAATTTGCGGCTGTGAATATCTTAGGAATCCTTTCATTTTCTTCTCATATTCTTTAGGTATATATAGCCTTTCTACATCCCTCTTTTGAGACAAGTGAAATAATAAAAAGAATTCTATATGATATCAGAGCTCGGTTTCGTAACAATCACTAGTTTCGCAAATCGAAATTTTTTGGTACGTTTTTTCCTTGGATCAAAATTTTTGTTCACCGTTTTCTTTTTTCATGTCGACAAGTTTCCTTGGGTCGGAAGTTTTTTGTTCGTCGGTTTATTGGCACCTTGTGAGTGCGATTATCCTCATCTCTGTTCGTCGTCTATTTGGCACCCTGTGAGTGCGTCGTTCGCTTTCTGGCTTGGTTTTAAAAAGCGCGATGCGATCCGAGGCGGTAAGGGTCCCGGAAGCCTATGCATGATGCGTGATGTGGATGCGCTCGCATCATGCACGTGATGCGCCCGGTATTCAAAAAATACTTATAAATTAATTCTACATATCAATTTCTACCTTAAAAATACTTACCTATCAAAATACTTCATTTATAACATAAAGTAGTTCAAAAAGTGGCATTAGAATCTTAAAAAGTTTGTGAATCGGAATAACAAAACACACAAACTACTACCATGAAGAACACAAGTAAATGTCTAATAGTCCCCAATCCCTAAACTAAATGACCAAGTGACCAACTAATGCTCCCCAAGATCAGCATCATCAAACCCCAACACGGGTTCATCTCCCTCATCATTATCAAACCCTCCAATATATGCTTCCACCTCAACTCATCATCTTCACAACTCACGTATATGTTCTTAATCTGATATGCGACTTGAGACTTGAGAGGGGCTTCTATTTTATTAGGTCATTATTACGTTTACAAAAAGTCCAACTAAAAACCTCTAAAGAATGAAAAAAGAGCCCAGACATGAAACATACAGGATGCGCTGATGCACGCATCGTGTGATGCATAGGTGATGCGACCGCATCAGAGAGCATCATGGAATCGCTTCGCATCAGCCCCTCTGATGCGTTACCTCTTGCGCATCGGAGCGCATCACGCAACGGAGCGCATTATGCGCGCATTTTTTAAACCAAGCTTTCTGGTTTGCTATACTTTCATCCTAAGTTCTACGTTCTCTCTTCTGGTTTGTGATTTATTGGAAGATAACTGGAGAAGACAAAACATTTGACAGAAACAGTAGTTTACGTGTACCCAATATGCTTTTAGTAAATGTTAAGCTCACCGACAACAAGCTTAATGGCTCCAACTACTTTGAGCGGAGCAAAACTATTCGTATCTATCTCCGGAGCATGGAAATGGCTTCTCATCTCACATCGGATCCTCAGTAACGGTTTTGATTCATGGTTCCAAAGTGATGCTCGTTTGTACTTGCAAATTATCAATACTATTGAGCCTTCTGGTTCCCCTTTGGTTAGTCACTGTGAATATGTGAAGGAACTTATGGATTATCTTGATTTTTTGTATTCTAGACAAAGTAACATCTCTCGAATCTATAGTGTTTGTAAGCCCTTTCATCGTGGAGAACAACAGAACCGGTCACTTACTACGTATGTCATGGAGCTCAAGAAAGTGTATGAGGAGCTTAACTCTCTTCTTCCATTAAGTGTTGATGTCAAAGCCATACAGACTTGGAGGGAACAAGTAGCTGTTATCAGTTTCTTGACTGATTTGCGACCAGAACTTGACTCTATCAGTCTCAGTTCTTGAATGAATCTGTTATTCCTTCTCTTCAAGAAACATTTGCCCGTGTTCTTAGGAATGAGAATCTTCAGGCTTCTCAAATTTTTGATCACAACAGTGCTCTGGTTGGTCAAGGGGGATTTCGTGGTGGCTACTAAGGAGGATTTTGTGGGAGTCACCATGGTGGCTCTAGAGGTGGTCACAATGATCGAACAACTGATTCACGGACTACTATTCTAGATTCTGATGATGTTGAGTGTTACTATTGCCATGAGTTAGGTCACACCAAGCGCACATGTAAGAAGCTTTTAGCCAGACATCCGAGGAGTTCATTAGCACACGTTGCCTCTTCCTCAGATAGTACTGTTACTATACCCACAGAAGAACATGCTAGACTTTTAGGGACTGAGAATTCCACTGCTCCGACCACTACATTTGCTGAGACAGGTAATTCTAGTACATGCCTATTATCTTCTGCCTCCAAATGGGTCATTGATTCAAGTGCTTCAGATCAGATGACAAGTAATCCCACCATTTTCTCCAATTTCAATGAACACAAATCCACATCACATGTATATAATAGACGACAACGACCTACATCAGATCCCGACCCAACACCATCTTCATCATCAGCTGCAGATCCGCCTAATGATGATCCTCTTGCTTCAAGTGATCCACCACCTTCCGATACACGGAATTCCTAATCTTGATGTTCCCATTGCTCTTCGGAAAGGTAAGCGCTCATGTACTTACCCTATTTCTTCTGTTCTTTCCTATGATAAACTTTCTTCACGCTCTCGTTCTTTGATCTCTACACTTGATTATTTATTTGTTCCTAAAACAGTTGGTGAAGCTTTGGCCCATCCTGGATGGCGGGATGCTACGATTGATGAGATGAATGCTCTTAATCATAATGATACATGGGATTTGGTAGAGTTACCTGTTGGCAAAAAGGCAATTGGCTGTAAATGGGTATTCACTATGAAAGTTAATCCAGATGGATCTGTAGCTCGTCTGAAAACCCGATTGGTATCCAAAGGATATGCTCAAACTTATGGGGTCGACTACCACGAGACATTCTCTCTTGCGGGCTGCGGCTAAGTACCCTCCATCCGCCTGTTTGTTTCATTAGCCGCTACTTACGACTGGGTACTACACTAACTGGATGTGAAAATGCCTTCTTGCATGGTGATTTACATGAGGAAGTCTATATGGAGCAACCACTTGGGTTTGTTGCTCAGGGGGAGTCTGCTAGAGTCTACAAACTACGTTAATCATTGTATGGTTTAAAGCAATCCCCTCGTACTTGGTTTGGACGGTTTAATGTTGTAGTGATTGAGTTTGGCTTACGGAGGAGCTCTTATGATCCTTCTGTGTTCTTTACTTCGTCATCTTCCGGATGTATTGTACTAGTGGCATACGTTGATGACATTGTGATTACTGGGAGTGATGAGACTGGGATCAAGACGCTAAAAGATTTCCTCGCATCTCGGTTTCAAACAAAGGACATAGGTCCTTTAAGATACTTCTCGGGAATTGAAGTATCTTATACTCGAAAAGGGATATGTTTGTCTCAACGGAAATATCGTTTGGATATACTGAATGACTCTGGTATGATTGAAACAAAACCTTGTGAGGCCCCAATGATTCCAAATATGAAATTGAAAGCGGATGATGGAAATCTACTTGAGGATCCTATTAAAGTACAAAAGAATCGTGGGAAAGCTAAACTACCTGACGATTACACGTCCTGACATCGTTTTTCCAGTGAGTGTAGGAAGTCAGTTTATGTCGTCTCCGAGAACTCCACATTGGGACGTTGTTAGGCATATACTGAAGTACCTAAAGGGTGCTCCTGGTCTTGGTATCCTTCATCAAAATCACGGTCATTATGTCATAGAATGGTTCACAGATGCCGACTATAATGGGGATCCTACTACTAGGCGGTCTACGACAGACTATTGTGTGTTGGTTGGAGGGAATCTAGTTTCGTGGAAAACCAAGAAACAGAATGTCATTTCCCGGTCAAGTGTTGAATCTGGATACAGTGCTATGGCCCAGACCACTTGCGAGCTGATATGGTTACGTAATCTGCTAGGTGAAATTGGGTTTGCTCAATCTAAACCAATGAACCTACATTGTGACAATGAGGCGGCTATCCACGGTGCAAACAATCTCGTGTTTCAAGAAAGAACAAAACACATCAAGGTTGACTGCCATTTCACTCGTGAAAAGCTTAATAGATGGAATCATCTCAACTCCCTTTGTTTGAATAGGAAGACAACTTGCTGATGTCTTTACCAAAGCATTACCTGGTTTGCGAATCTTTTTTATTTGTAACAAGATGGGCATGATTAACATCTATGCTCCAACTTCAAGGGGAGTGTTAAGATACTCAATATCCTTGAAGATACTCGATATCATTGTAAAATAGGAATTGGAGATTATGGGTAATATCTCCTTGTAATTTGTTGCTGTGAATATCTTAGAAATCCTTTCTTTTTCTTCTCATATTCTTTGTGTATATATAGCCTTTGTACCTCCCTCTTTTGAGACGAGTGAAATAAAAAAAATAATTCTACAATTAATATAAGCACTTTTGGTTTATACATCAGTAGGATCCATAGGGGGCGTTTGTAAAAGGCTTAATCAGCTTAATAAGTTTAATGGCTTATTCACTCAGCTATCAGAAAGGGTTTGTTTACAGTAAGTTCATGACTTAATTTCTAAAAGGAGGGTTTACCTATTCAGCCATCAGATCTCCTCTTATATCCTTTCATAAACAAGATACTGCCTCCTCCATCAATTAACAAAAAGACGTTAGCAAAAAAATATTGAGGCCTCCGTCACCTGCTTGAGACTCTTCTCTCCTACTTATGGCAAATTTGGAGTAAAAGGTCTCGATAATTGAGAAAGCAAGAGGAAGAAACCCCTGCCATCACCCCGCCCCACCCCAAAACACATCCCCGGCCTTCTCGATTTCTTCATAGTTCGCATCTAATTTAACTATTTAAGGCTCCAGATTATTTCAGGATTCTTTGCATTGTCATTTCGGAAGATGAATTGTCTTCTTCCAGCTTTATTTCTGAATCAACCACCACATATTTATGTAGAATTGGAGGCCATAACAACCTTTGTTTTCTTCATTCTGCATGATATTCAATAGTTTTTTGTTGTAAAAATGGCAACTTTTTTTTTTTTAATAAATGGTTAACTTTGTAGTTGAGTTGCTTAAATCTGCAAATCCTGAGCAATATAAAGTAAAATTAGACATGATTTAAAGATTCAGACCTTGTGTATTTCTTTGAATTACAATCTGGTGGGTTTATTGAAATACAATCTGGAGGGTTAAAATGGTAAACTTTTATAATTAGTATCGTTTATTCAGAATGAAGAACAAGCGACAATTGATCTTAATCCAGACAGATAGAGCGGCTAGGGTTAAAACAATGTAATGGGGGTATTTTTGGCATTTACATAATTTTGGATGGAATAGATTTTAATTCCATCACTTCCCCTAAGGAATGGTTAAATCCTTCAAATGATGGATTTCAATCCCATCAATTCCATTTCAAGGGTAACCAAACATTGGAATGGAATTTGGTCAACAGAATTGACCATCCCAATTCCATCAGATTCCGGTGGATTCCGACGAACCAAACGCCCCCTTAGTTTTTGTGTTTTCTATGTATACATTGTATAGCTTATTTTTTAGAAACAAAGACGATTGCCAGATATTATGCGAAAACTAAAACCATTCTTTAAGATGGAAAAGACAATATCATAAAACATCACACTATTGTATAAGACCTCAATCCCCATGATTTGCCTAGTTTGATCGTACATAGTTTCAAAGAATTGTTTGACTACAGGCCAAATACCTCAACCACCCTCCAACATTGACAAAACAAGAAAGTCTTGTGGATCAAGATTAATAACATAAAGCTAGTAATGATGAACTTTAACATCAAAACATGCCAAAAAAGAAAACGAAGCAAATTTCATACCATATCCCAATTTGAAAATTTACCTTCTATAGAATATTGAAGTATCAAGTGTTAAGCAGTGGAAACCATGCAAATCATCCCCCGGAACTTGAAGCTCCCCAGAGCATAATACAGTCAAATGACAAAGATCTTTGGAGAACGCCACCTGAAGACATAACCGTTTAAGAAAACTTCAAATTGGTGATACTAATCATCCAAGTACGACATCATATAAAGATTGAGTTTAATTCAACGAAATTCATTTAAAATTGATCGTATTTCTATAGAAACTAAAATGAAATCTATCTGCATGGTTAAGGTAATACCTTACAGATTGAAGCATTCAACAGTTTGCAATCGACATGCTTGTTTGCAAGTGGACAAAGAACAGAAAGGTCATGGATATCCTGCGATCCAACCAAAAAAAATCTTGTAAGCAAAACATAAATCAAGATAAAAATCCATACTTATTCTGAAGATCAGGCCAAATTCTTTTAATCCATTTAATATTTTCAATTTGTGGGTCACATTTGTTTGAAGCAAGGAGAAAAGATGGTGGGAAACACAGAATGAAGAATGGATATGGACAACTAGAATCTAAGCAACTTTGGATGTATGAAAACAAGCTTACTGTTCTCCCAATTGGAAATATGCCGAATATACTAAAGCTTATGATTCCGTCTTTATCTGCACTGCACAGGATGTTAAATCGCTGATGTGAAGAATTTGATAATTCTTGTGACAAATTTTCACTTTCATCCATGAAACCGGTCTCTCCAGGCACAAGTCCAGGCACCCGAGGAACTCTTGGGGGAGGAGGAAAGAAACGAGAAGTTCGATCTTCATATTTTGAGATATAGAAGTTGTCATCCTGAACACCCGTAGATAGAGAGATTGCACGTTAAAAGATTGTATCATGTCCTTTCTCTTCATTATTTACTTTGTCTTCATCATTGGAATAATAAAGCAGAAAAAGCAAGGGTGTTAAGAATGTTCAACACTTGTCACTTGGTATAGATATTCGTAAGAAATCATACTGCAATTTCTCCACCTCCATCGTCCTCCCAGTTCAGGCATACAACAGCAGTTGTGTGGGATTTCATGCTTCGTAACAGCTTCCCATTCTGCTTAATACAATGTACATAGGTCAAAAACAGAAGAGTCATGATTCAAGGTAAAAATTACAATGGATTAAACGGCAAAGGTAATTGTATAAAATAGTTTTTCATCTATAGATCACAAAATTTATTATTTCTTTGCAGACAGGTATACAGCTTATAGTTAAAGTTGTGGTCATAACACAATTGAGTAACCACTATAGGAGTGAGAAAATGTTTGCTAGCTCTTAGAAATGTAATCCTTCGTGGTAAGTGATGGGGCGTAGTCCATATTGTGGACCCAGTTTGCAGAATCGCTTACAAAGAGGCACCTCATGACCCAAAGACCCTTCTAGTAAAGTAAGTATTTGGGAAGATGTATGGATCAAAGATGCACATACCACAACGCATAAATAAGAGAAATGGAACATGCAGTATATTTTTACCACATATATACTATTATCCTTTGTCTCTCTAAATTTATCAAACTTTGGAGGTGGGTCCAAGGGAAAAAACTCCCTTGTGTACTTGTCACTTTAATGTTGTTGAAGTTAATTACTGAAGCAAGTTGAACAGAACCACCATCAGTGAATAAACCATAAATGGTTCATTGGTAACTGAAGTTTTATTTAGATTTTTCATGTTTCTACACAACAAGCCACTTATCCTAGGTAACGGATAGACTAAGAACGAAACCAGATAGATACTATAAAAAGAATAAGGGTCTAAAACATGAATATGCCTTGATCTTCAAATCCCTCTTGCCTACTGTTGGAGTCCAACACCGGCTAGACTTGGACCATTTCTCTTGTATATATGTTGGAACCTCCCCTTTCTCCTCAAGGGCTCTTTTGGAGAGTGACATGGGGGTTCCACATATTCTCGCACCTACTTCCCATGTCAATTTATGATTCTCCCACCTCTCCTAATGATACATACTCTTGATACTAGTCCCCCTTTCTCGTGATGCATCCAACGATCAAGATAAAGATGGCAAAACCATTTCAACCGGTGTTGCATCAGCTTTTTGATAATTGGAATCTGGAATTACCCCAAACTATCCTAATTTCTAACCCATTAATCCTCATGTGTACAAGAATTCCCCTCAATTGTCGTATAAAACTTACCCTTCAACTTTAGTGGGGTTTTACAGTTAAATGAAGACTGATCAGCCACGATATTATCTCATTCAATGTTTATGGATATATTATACATCTAAGAGTTATTGCATTGCATTTTGCTTTATATTTTTTTTGTTGCAAATATATTGTTGCAAATATACAGAAATAAGATGAAAAAGGGGATTAAAAAATCTATCAGAAGTTCACTACATGCACAACATTAC
Organism: Cynara cardunculus var. scolymus; assembly: GCF_001531365.2. Lineage (NCBI taxonomy): Eukaryota > Viridiplantae > Streptophyta > Magnoliopsida > Asterales > Asteraceae > Cynara > Cynara cardunculus. Next base: position 19,100,407 of record NC_037539.1, on the reverse strand, counting down.
AACCGGCCGGAGTAACAATACACTGTGATCAACATAACTTAAAACCCCTAGACTAGAGTAAGCACTTTGTGTCGAACAGATGAGGATGAAGAGTTTGAAGTACATAAAACTCCCCAAACGTTCCAACTATTTAAGGAATACTTGGGTATGAATCTGCATCAATTATCGGCTTTTCAACCCTCCTCCTCAACATCAAACCACATTTTCTTCCTTCTTTTCTTCTTCAATGTCATCCTACCACCCGTGAATAAGAGTTGGAAGATGATGGCTTTCAAGCCTTGACGATTACTTACGAGAGTAGATGAAGCAACTAAGTTTTTTTGTCTTTTCTATTATATTTAGTTTGACGTTGGCATATCATATACATGTATTGAACACATAGATTTTTGATGAATTAATCTTTATGCTTCTCAATGGGGGAAATTGTATAGAAAAGGTACATGAGACAGTTTCCAGTTTACGATTCATACTTCAAAATCAACATTTTAGGGTCCAAATGTACCTCAATTCTTGATGTGGTGTTGGCATGGCAAAAATGATAAATGGAAGTATGAACACTAAACATTGCAAAATGAAAGTGTGGACCCTACAATGTTGTAAAATAAGATGTGGAATCTAAAATGTTGATTTTGAAAGTATAAATCACAACCAGAAAATGGATTTAAAGTATATGCCCTTTACAATTATTGCATTCTACTAATTTTCAACTACTTGCACTTCAATAGGAACCATTAGTTGCCTTACCGCCAATGTCGAGCCCAGCAGTTTAAGGGTTAAGACACAGATGTGAAGATCACATTACCCGCACCCAAGGTGTGGCATAGTTGATGCTTTACAGCTTTAGTTTCTTCCATTCTTGTCTCTTGAATTACTTGTACAATTAGACGCACCATTAGTTGTCTTCCTACCTATACCGAGCTCTATAAGTGGCATAGTTCCGTAATTTAAATCAAAAACAAATAAAACTGACTTGCTTGATTTACTTCTCATGGTTTCAAATCCTAGAGCAATCCCTTTTCTATTTGCTGCTTTCTCATCTTTTCATTTTCATTACTTTTACATTGTTTTCACATATTACGTTAAAAAGTGTTAACCTTTATCATTTGTTTTCTTTATTTAGTTAAATAAAATCATCTTTAGCATTGCATAATTAGATCAAGCCTTGCTTTCAAGATAATGATTTAAGTTTCGATTGATAAAACTAATTGCTTTTCACTACAAATGCTAATCAAACCTATTCATATAATCGCATGTTCCATAAGGAAAATATCTCTTTAACCTGAATGACAAACAAAACCAAAGACTCATCATGTTTGTTGGCACTTCATCCTCCTTGCTTTTATCATATCCATCATCTTGTATACAGCGGTAACCTCCAAAAGATTAATCACCTAATGTGCATGCCTAACTAGCCTTATAAATAAGCTTAGACACTCGTAAACTAAAATCATCTCAATTTAGAGTTTATGCAAACCTAGTTAATATCTAAAAGTTATAATAAATATAACAACGCACCTCAACATCATGTAATGAGATTGACCCATCTTGAAGCCCAACAGCTATTGCTTTACCATCCGGACGCCAACATAGAGATGTTATGCACCTTCCTATAAACTTAGTGCGAAGCAAATTAACAACAGAAGGATTTGCTTTTTAGTTAAAAATATGACAAGCAAAACATAAAGTCAACTAGCTGCAACATTGGTATAAACATAAGGACTATTCAAATATAGGTTCTATTTTCAGAAGGAAAAAAAGGCGATCCAAGACAAGATCTGGCCAAAAATTTTGGTCCAATAGCAACTAAAATTATCCAAACTAAGCATTATCACTTAGAATACAGGATTGAATTTTTTTTAAACCTTTTGCTTTCTAGTGCACGTAACTACTTTTATACAAACCAAATTGAAAATAATATCTCACCCATAATCATGTTGTTCTAATAGTTGGTATTCTTCCACTTTGCATCGTCCAAAACTCAAGACTTTTAAACGAAAGGAAACTTGAAACTCAATGTCATGCACTTATTTCTTCACTACACATGTAATTACCATGCACAATCTGCCTTAATAGAAATGCTCAACATCTTCATTAAGAAAAATTACCACGTCATAAGGAAAAAAATTCCTGGTGTGAGAAACCTCAAGCAAAGGTACAGTAAAACAGGGAGAGGAGGGGTCTTAACTGCTCACCAATTGATACCCCCTTGGGAAATCACCAGTGGTGGTTCACTTGGAAACCCATAAGTGACGAGTTTGAACTTAAAACCTCAAGATAATTTTAGAAATCTCCAAAAAAATGCCCATGTTCAAAGAAAAACTAGTCAAGTAAAATGCATTTCTAGTTCATTCAAGTTATATCCAAATTGCATAACCATCACCAACACATATATGCACAGAGCTCAAAAACAATAATTCAATAATAATACTAATCATAAGAGGTAGAAATGACCTGGAGAGATAGTCCATAGCCTCTGCCAATTAAACCGGTGCAACAAAATCTTTGAATCCTCAGTAACCATAGCCAGCAAATCTTTCTCTGGATTCCATTCAGCTATTTTAATCTTCAAAATTTGAATTTCATTACTTTAGATTGTAGAAAAGAATTGCAAAAATGTTTCTCAGGATTGGACTCAGGTGGATCGAGTAGTTAGTTTCAGAAAAGAAAGTAAAGAAACATATACAACTACATATGTCCACTCACCACCCCCACCCCCTGTAAGAGATGAAAATATGAATTTTCTTAACAACCATGGAGCCTATTTATACATCTCATTAGAGGGAAACAAATCAACCCAAAAGAGATGTTACAACTATAATGTAGAGGATCAAAATCAGAGATTGGTATCCTTGATTGAATCATGAATTTGGGTAGAGATATTATCCTTATCACGCCCCCTCAAGATGGACGTCCTTTTGGGAAAGTCCAACCTTGGCAAGTACCATATAGAAGTGAGATTTAGGTAATGGTTTGGTGAGGACATCTGCTAACTGATCATCACCGGGAATGTGATGAACTCGAATTGTGCAGAGTTGTACTTGTTCAAGAACAAAGAGAAAGGTCAGTGCAAGATGTTCCATGCGGGAGTGAAAAACAGGATTGGAAGAGTAGCGTGTGGCACCAAGTTTATCACAGTAGATAGCAGGCTGATGTGTATCATAAGCTCTGTAAGCAAGGAACGTAGCCAAAGTACTTCAGTTGTTGTGTCAGCAATTGCTCGAAATTTCGCCTTAGTAGATGAACGGGCCAAGGCCCTTCTTGGAGCTCCATGAAATTGGATTACAACCAAGATAGACTAAGTAACCGGTGGTAGAAATGTAGTTATCTGTGTCCCAAGCCTAATCTGCATATGTAAAGACATGGAGTCTTAAAGGAGAATTACCGTAGAGTTGAAGATCATAGTGAGAAGTACCATTTCAGTATCGTCATAATCGCCTAAGAGCAAGCCAATGATCATTAGAGGGGCAATGCATATATTGTGATAGTTTGTTGACAGCATAGGCAACATATGGACGAGTGAAAGAGAGGTATTGTAAGCTTCCAAGAATGGCTCGATATTTTGTATGGTTGGGAATGGGTGGGTTCGTGGCATAAGTGAGGGGTGGATTTAGAGCTAGGGGAGTGAATACTGGTTTGGAGTCATGCATGTAATACTTCACTAGCACATCATGAATATATTTCATTTGGTTAAGAAAAAGACCCTGGGAATTAGGGACGACTTCAACACCTAGAAAATAGGAGAGGAGACCGAGGTCTTTGAGGGAGAAGCAATGAGCGAGAGTAGAGAAGAAATATGTTAGGTAAGAAGGAAAAGGGCCAATGACAATAATATCATCCAACATATCGTAAGAGGTAGATGATGACAGTACCATGCTGGTATAGAAATAGGGATGGATCGGAAATGGAGTTTCGACATCCAAAATATAGAAGAAAAGTTTAAAGTTCGGATACCAAGCTCTCGGGGCTTGTTTAAGGCCGTAAATAACTTTGTTAAGTTTACAAACATGGCTAGGATGTTCTTTGTCGATAAATCCTGTAGGTTGAGACGTGTAAACATTCTCGGTAAGAGTGCCTTGAAGAAATGCGTTGTTTGTTGAGTTGGCGGAGAGACCAACCACGACAAACGGCTAGGGATAGAACAAAGCGAACAGTCGTGGGCTTTACGACTGGGCTAAAGATTTTGGAGTAGTCAATGTCGGGGCTTTGGTGAAAGCCCTATGCAACAAGTCGGCTTTGCACCATTTAATGGAGCCATCTAGATTATATTTGATGCGAAATACCCATCTACAACCAACGATATTTTGAGAAGCATGAGGAGGAACAAGGTGCTAGGCTTTGTTACAGGTAAGGACATCAAATTCAAGTTGCATGGCTTGACACCATGTTGGGTCTTTGTGAGCTTTTGTGGCACTTGTAGGTGCGTGAGGAGGAGGGAGAGAGACATGGTTAAGGTATTTTAGGTCTGATGATGTTATTTGTGATATGAATGATAATGGTACGAGTTGGTTGAGGTGAGGATGGAGAGGAGGATGTAGGTGAGGATGCAATGGAGGAAGATGGTGTCCTTTGATGGGATGAAGTGATTTGCACAATAAGGGAAAGAGAGGACATAGAATTATGTGAGGTTGAGGGAGGACTATTAGTTAAAGTGGGTGAGGGAATGTTAGAAGGTGGTTAAGGCGACATTATTGTTGCGAATAAGAGGTAGAGAAAGAGTGCACCACTCATGAGCATTTATATGGGGGGAGGAGGATGATGCGGAACATAGAGTAGAGTAAGAAAATTGTGACTCAATAAATTTGACATGCCAAGAAGTGTAAACTTTGTTGGTTCTTGGATCGAGAAAATACTAGCACTTTGAGTGGGAGAGTAACCAACAAATATACAAGGGGTGGACTTTGGTTGCGTTTTGTGGGGTGTTGTATGGTTTTAACCACGGATAACAAAGACAACTAAAGCTCCGAAGTTTGGTGTAACTAGGGATGGTATTGAAGAGTTTGAGGTAGGGAGAGAAATTGTGGAGAGTAGGAGTAAGGAGACGATTGATAAAATATGTAGGCGTTATAAAAGCGTGGGGCCAAAAATTAAGAGGGAGGTTGGCATGTGATAAAAGTGCGAGACCCGTTTCAATGATGTGAAGATGTCGTCGTTCGACGTACCTATCATGTTCGAGTGTATGGGGTGGGGAGGTGAGATGAGAGATGCTATTAGCTAAGAGATTAGGAGTAAGTTTGAGGTATTCCCTGCCATTGTCGGGGGATAACTGAATAATAGGACGATTGAAGAATTTTTCAACTAAAGCAAAAAAGCGTTGAAAAGTTGGGGCAGTGTCCGATTTTTATTTGAGGGGGTATAACCAAATATATTTTGTAAAATGGTCAACGAAAATGACATAATATTTAAAATTGTCAAATGAAAGAATAGGAGTCGTCCAAACGTCTGTAAATATAGTTCTAACGGAGTGGTAGAAGTAAGAGTAGACTTGGAGAAGGGTAGTTTATGACTTCTATAGATATTGCAAGAGTTACAACTAGACTGAAATGAAGGAAGATTTAATGGCACTTAACTCCGTAGGGTTTTAATAATATCAATAGAGGGATGACCCAGACGGTAATGCCAATTGGTGGGAGGAACGACCATGCTTGAGTGAACGAGAAGAGGTGATAGGCTCCATTCATAGATGCCCCCACTAGTTGGCCCTTGGAGGAGAGTTTTCTAAATTGAAGCCTGTTGAGCGATCCTTAATACAGAAAGAGGTAGGTAAGAATTCGACAAGATTGTTATTTTCCATGCAGAATTGAGAAATAGAGAGAATGTTTCGAGATATAGATGGTACACTAGTTGGCCCGTGGAGGAGAGTGAAGCCTGTTGAGTGATCCTTAATACATAAAGAGGTAGGTAAGAATTCGACAAGATCGTTATTTTCCATGCAGAATTGAGAAATAGAGAGAATGTTTCGAGATATAGATGGTACAAATAAAACAACGGAGAATTTAAATAATTTATGATAAGTAGATAGAGATAAAGAATCAATATGAGAAATCGGCAGAGACGAGCCATCACCAATGATGAGATCATCGGAACTGTCATAAGGGGTATGTAAAGCTAGGTTGGCCAAATCATTTGTAACATGGTGAGTGGCACCGCTGTCCATGAGCCATGAAGGGGAAGGGAAATTAGCAAAGGTAGCAACATTAGTTTGAGGAGCCGAGCGAGAGACTCGGGTTGGATTCGGACCGAGGGGAGACATGGGAAAACCTGTGTGAGGGAAGAGTAGTTTGAAGATGAAGCATTGAGAAACGACGTGACCATCATGAAGACACCATTGACACTTATTGAGATAAGGTTTTGAGGTGCGGTTGTTAGTCGTGGTGTTTGGGGTGGAAGGATGTCGGAGGTGGTGGTATTGCCATCCTCGCCATGATGAGAAATTGGATGGGAATAAAATTGATCAATGCTCTGATACCATATAAAAGATGAAAAGGTTTTGATGAATTTTATTAACAACCATGGAGCCTATTTATACACGCATTTACATCTCATTAAGAGGGAAACAAATTAACCACAAGGGTGGTGCCTGATTGGTTTGAGCTTGGCTCCAACGGTCAAAAATACCTACAGGTCCCAGGTTCAAATCTAAGAAGGAATAAAAATCCCCTTGTGGCCACGGAGGTTCAAATGCGGCTGGGATTAGTCGGCTAGCATAGTGGGTTGGATATCCAGGGTAATCAAAAAAAATCAACCTAATTAAGACTATTGAATAGAAAACATTGATAATAATAATAATAATAAACAAAAGAGATTACAACAATAACGTACAAAATCAGAGATTGATATCCTTGATTGAATCATGAATTTGGGTAGAGATATTATCCTTGTGGACCTTATCACACCCAACACACACACACACACACACGAAGACAGAACTATAATGAATCCTACTCCGGGTTACATTCAACTCAATTGATCTTCAAGATTTGAAAATCATGAAGAAGAATAAAATAGATAAGAAGGGTGCACAAACACAGCTCTAAAAATTAGTAATGTTCTAAATTTTGAACCATATTTCTTTGTTAAGTACATAAAAATCTAACAGAAATAGGCTTCTTTTACCCTTGTTAACATTCAAAATTTGAACTTCATTAAATGGTTTTGAACAAAGATAGAGAAAACGCACAAATATTCACATAACAACAGTAATCTTAGAAGGATTTATTTTCTACCCACTGACCATGTATAAATTTCGTACATGAATAAGTGACACAGCATTGATTCATACAGATTCGAAAAGGATTAAAGGGTACATATATTTGAAACCTGGGAAGCTACTGGCTTGTCGAATTGAAGCTGAAAAGGAACAATTCTTGAAGCTTCTTCTTCATCTGTTTCCATATTGATTAATGAGTACTTAACTATGGATGGATTTGGAACTTCTGGCATATGGGTTTTTCCCGATCCGTGTAGAATGTATGAATTTGTGTGTTTATTTCCTGAGCAGGGCCGGCCCTGATATTTTGGATGCCCACGGCGGGAAGTCAAAAAAATGTCCCTTATAGTGAAAAAAAAATTCAATCACAAGTATATATGAGGATAGTTTTAACTTTAAAACAACATGAATAATCAGTATTCATTTTTAGATAAGGCTTGAAACATAAATAGTTAAGAACAAGAATATGAGAAAGAGACTTTAAGAAATGAACCTCATGCATGGAATTGTCTTTAGTTGTAGAGTTTCGACCAAGTGCAAGTGATTCAGGCATCACATATATCCTAATAGCATCAAGGTATGTGCTAACACGTCCATGAAATTCAGACTCATATGTCAAGTAATTTTCTGATGTAAAAACCTCTTCTGTTAAGCTCAATATCTTAACCGTTGCCAAGTCGAAAACTATGACAGATGTTTAACACTTTTCATATAATTTGTAGTTATGGGATTCA
>NC_037539.1:19087878-19092176 GCF_001531365.2 Cynara cardunculus var. scolymus | reverse complement strand
TTTGCAATCAAATTAGAAACTTAAAAAATAAAATAAGTAAAGTAAATAAGTAATAACCCTAAGTCCCTAACTCACAAGTCATAACTCACAAGAGAGAGGCAGACGGGCGACGACAGTGAGAGGCAGACGACAGAGGCAGAAAGCGAGAGCCGATTGTGTCAACTGTCAACTGTCAACTGTCAAGGCCGATTGCAATTGCGATTACGATTCGTGAATCGTGAAATAAATCGATTTCTGTTGTGAGTTCTGTGAGTGAGCGAGGCGAGAGCGAGAGCGAGAGCAAGAGCAAGAGGGAGGGAGTGAGCCGTGAGTGGGAGTGGAGTGCGAGCTGCGAGTGTGGGTTTAAGAAATAGGGCGGGATTTGGGGATTTCAATGGTTGTTCACGAGTGAAATGCAAATTGAAGGGCTAATTTGGCCTAGCTCTTATACCTGAGGGAGGCGTTGTGATTCATTTCTATTATTGGAATAAATCTTCGAGTAAACTACGATTTTCGTCCCTGTGATTTGATATTAATAACGATTTTCGTCCCTATGGTTTAAAAAACTTATTTTTTCGTCTCTAATGGTTTGTACTTTGTTTCTTTTTCTGTTCCTCATACTAACTCCTTCAAAATAGTCTGCTAAATTAGGGATATTTGGTCTTTTTACTAATTTACCTTATTTTTCGGTAGAGTAAATTACATTGTTAGTTCCTCTGGTCAGGTCAGAATCTGGATATGGTCCATCTTTTGAAATAAGTATACTGAGGGTCCCTGTGGTTTGTATTTTGTTACAAGTCGAGTTCCTGTCAGTAACATCGTTAAAACTGATCCGTTAACTCGGGGATAAATGTGTCAAATTACCTATTAATTAAAAATCTTATAAAAAAATCTTTTAAATGATGACAAGTCAACTTTTGACGCTCCCCCTAACCATCTCCTTCCCTCCCCTCTTTCATGTCCTCGCCATCTAATCTATATCATCAATGCAACTACTTTATTGAGGAAAAATTAAGGAATGAAAATTAGCTATTCAAGGAATAACTCAATTACTTTCTTCTTTTTTTGTTTTCAAAATCAAATACAATACGTCTTCTAAAGGTAGGAAAATGGTGGAAAAGTTACTAGATTCACATAAAACCAACTTGATACAGCCACCATTTTGGATCAGATCCACCACTTTTCTCATAGAAAATGAAGGACCTTGGACTCGTGGGGAAGAAGAAATGGAGAGGTGGGTATACATCAGAATGGTGATGGATGGTGCTGATGGTGATGGAGTACAGTAAAAATGGAAGGAAAATGAAGTGGTGGCTGGAGAAAAAAGGAGGGAAAACGAAGTGGTGGCTGGAGAAAAATGGAGGGAAAATGAAGTGGTGGTTGGAGATAGATAGTGTTCATCGCTGTAGTGGTGCCAGGTCGGAGGTCACGGTGGTGGTTACTAGTTGTGGTGCCAGTTCGGAGGTCACGATGGTGGGAGGTGAAGGAAAATGAAGGCAAATAAGAAGGAGATGGGTGGTGTCAGTCCAACAACTATATCTCTCTCTCACACACACAACACACATAAAAAACCAGAGCATCAAAGTCTAAAGAGGCATCAAGTTGTCATCTACTACTATTTTTGGGTTTAATAATTTGAGAATTAGACAACTGAGCTTTAAATATAAAAACAAACCCAAGGCCTAGTAGTGATGAATATTGAATGCACATAGTGAATCAGTTAACGACATCATTCCAACAACTCAATCGAATTTCTATTGTTTTTCAAAGTTCGACTATTTCAAATTTCAAGGCATGTAGTTCTCTTTACAGACGATTAACGGTCATGAAATTAGATTCAAGAAATCAAAGATAGAAATCTCGAATGACTGATTTCTACTGTTGGATGGACTTACCGAGTTGCTGGGTGAGTCATATTATCATTTATGAATCTTTAGATCATTTTGCAAAAAAAAAATCTAAATTTCTAACAGATTATTATAAAGTTGAGTCATGTGGTCGTGTGGGTTACCGACCTACTAGGCTAAGGCTAAGGGGCTTTTGTCATTTTGATAATGAGTCTTCCGCTTGCATATTGAAATGTCTAGGAATTGAAATTTTCAATGCACATGGGCACATCAATGTATCAACGATAGCTGAAGTACATTGCACAACATTAACAACATATTGTGATATTGTATTAATTATCCAACACTTGTTCTTTGCAATGCATAGTAACATAGATTATGAATTTTATACTTTATTATTGTTCTTTTGATTTTTGCTTACTTTGAGGTTTGTATTACCACATTAGATTTAGGAGGTGTTTGATTGGTTTTTTATCAAGTTATATATGGATAAATTTGTTTGTATGAATTAATCTGTTTGTATAAGTTGGAAAAGTTTTTGTTTGGGAAAGTTTTTTCGCATATGTAATGAGCGTTTTTTTAGTTGGAAGGGACATGTTTGGGAAAAAAAAAACTTGACTTTCTATATAAAGCTCCCCCTAGAAGCTTACTGTATATGTCACTTTCTATATCATTAAGTCATTACGAAACAATCATGCATAGTTGAGCAAATAGACTGTTAGTTCCATTAAACTTATTAAACTGTTAACAAATAGACCCTTAGCCTTTAGTCATTAGACCTATAATTTTTTTAGTTTTACTTTTTGCTTACTATAACAGTAATTTGGATGTAATTTACTATTTTAGTTAAAAACCAATTATAGTTTTCCTTGTCTGTTAAGTCCCATATATTGAAATAAAGTTTCTATTTTGCTAATTTCAATTTGGAAAAAGGGAAAACTGGAAAAGAATGAAGCACGATCTTAATCCAGAATTTATTTTTTCATCATTCTATATTTTGTATTCGGGGTTTTGGTTTTTATGTCCCCCCATGGGGATGAGACACTTATCTTGAATATGTTCTAAACTCTTTAAAAAAATAGCATGTTTCCTTGTTTCATTGGTTTAAAAAAATAGGCTTAAAGACATTTTTTTATTATTTTTACACAGGACATCAAAAAATTTATGACAAAAACCACACATGCAACTCCAGATCACGTGAAAAGTAAACGACAGGGCCTATTAATTTTCTGAATTTACACGCCTCCTTCATCTTTTGGCCTTTTGGGTTTGATAAAACTGTTCTTTACCCATTTGAATGTTTACAAGTTAAAAAGATTTAAAGAATTTGGTATACAACCAATATCATGATCCAGCCACAGACCATGAGAAAGTAATTGTGTGTGTGTATATATATATTCTGCAGGCTAAAATGGTGGAAAAGATCAATATTATACTACCAACATCATGATCCATATATATATATATATATACACACACTTCATATATATATATATATATAGGGTATATTTCTTTTACAACCTTGTGCATTTGTACAACCTTTGCAACCCAATTAATTGAGATATTTATAGAAATGATTGGAGTTCATTTATTATGATTTGAATATTTATGGAATATGAATAGAGTTTATTAATTATGATTAATACTTTATATTAGGAAACAGTTAATTGATTAAAAATTGAATGGTTGAGATGAGAGTTGTATAGGGTGTAGGAATGGCAAAGGTTGTAGAATAACATCCCTCTATATATATATATATATATACTATCTTATTAAGCAAATTTAGCAAAAATCTTAAAGTCTTAAAATTTTAAATGATCAAAATACCCTTTATACCCCTTTTTCTCCCTCACATACACTCATCCTCTCACATACACTCACCTTCTCACAATTTTTTTTAAATTATAATTTTAAATTTACATTTTATACCCCTATAATTAATTAATTAATTTACTTTATGTCCTTTACTTTTAAATGTTTCATTTTAAACCTTTATCAAATTAACATATATAATCGTATATCAATTAAAACATGTTTAAAAAATACATTTTTATTTTAACAAGTTACACCATTATAATCGTCTCGTTAATACCTTCGAAATGAGTTCAATATTGAATAGTTTTTGACTTAATTGTATTTATATTATATATACTGTGAAAAAATATTTTTAATATTTACGATTTATATTTTTATAGTTATTTATTTATATATATACTATATATTTTGGGGTTAKGCTATCCAAATTGCACTATATAATATGTATTAAATTAATATGTTCTTGGGTTTTTTGAAATATATATATACATGTATTAATTCAACCTTAATCTGAGTTTCTGGACAAGAAAGAGGGTAAACAGTTGAAATTTCATTCTAAAACCCATCTTTTTTTTGTCTTTTCATGGCTTATGATCTGTCAAATTTATAGTTTTATTTATTGGTTTTGAGTGTTTATCTTAAAACTCAAGTTTCTTG
>NC_037539.1:19084050-19087724 GCF_001531365.2 Cynara cardunculus var. scolymus | reverse complement strand
CTGTAATTGGAACCATAACTCTTATTTATTCAAATTGTATTAATATGTAAAGACCAAATGTAACTTATATCATCGTTAATTCTTATCTTATAAAATCATTGAAACTTCAAAATCGTTAAAATTCATGGCTCCCGCTGCATTGCGCGGATACACAACTAGTCTATACTATCTTATAAAGCAATTTTAACAAAAGTTTTAAAGTCTTAAAATACTAAATGACCAAGATACCCTATCACTTTTTCACCCCCTCCTTTCCTCATATACAATCACCCCCTCACAATTTTTTTTAAAATTATAATTTTAAATTTACGCTTTATATCCTATAATTAATTAATTTATTTACTTTACGTCATTTACTTTTAAATGTTTCATTTTAAACATTTATCAATTTAATATATATAACCGTATATCAATTAAAACATGTTTAAAAAATACATTTTTATTTTAACAAGTTACACAATTATAATCGTTTCGTTAATACCTTCAAAACGAATCCAATATTAAATAGTTTTTGACTTAATTATATTATTATATATATTATATATACTGTGAAAAAAATATTTTTAATATTTATGATGTATATTTTTATAGTTATTTATTTATATATATACTATATATTTTGGGGTTAGGCTGTCCAAATTGTATTGTATAATATGTTTTGAATTAATATGTTCTTGGGTTTTTTTGAAATATGTATATATATATATATATATACACATGTATTAATTCAACCTTAATCTGAGTTTCTGGACAAGAAAGATGGTAAGCAGTTGAAATTTCATTCTAAAACCCATCTTTTTTAGTCTTTTCATAGCTTATGATATGTCAAATTTATAGTTTTTCTTATTGGTTTTGAGTGTTTATCTTAAAACTTAAGTTTCTTGGTTCTTTGCTCTTGGTGTAAATCGAACACATTTATGAAGTCGTTTAAATATGTTGGATTTTAAATATATTGAATTTTAAACCGTCATACAATTTTTTTCATTGATAGTCTGTAATTGGAACCATAACTCTTTTTTATTCAAATTGTATTAATATGTAAAGACCAAGTGTAACATATATCATCGTTAAATCTTATCTTATAAAACCAGTGTAACTTCAAAATCGTTAAAATTTATGGCTCCCGCCGCATTGCGCGGGTACACAACTAGTATATATATATATATATATATATATATATATATACACACACACATACATATATGCAGGAGCAAATTCAAGGGAGAACTGGTTAGCTTGTGGTAACCGTGAGATCCAATCTCAAACACAAATCAATAGATAAATTAGAAAATTTATAATTTTGGTAATTTTTAATTAAAATTTTAATGCAAGGACATTTTAGGTATTTTCTTTCCTCTTTCCTCTCTTCTCTCTCCGTCTCCGTCTTCCGGCCACCGTCCTTCGGCCTCCGGCCACCGTCCTCCGGCCTCCGGCCACCATCCTCTGGTGATACCACAGTGTGATACTCAAACACATATAAGATGCATTGTGATACCACTGTGTTATATATATGATCAACCGCACAAACAACCACAGTGTGATACCCAATCACATATATGATGCATTGTGATACCACTGTGGTATCACCGGAGGACGATGGTCGGAGACCGGGGGAGGGAGAGAGAAGAGATGAGAGAAAATACCTAAATTACCCTTGCATTAAAATTTTAATTAAAAATTACCAAAATTATAAATTTCTTAATTTATCTATTGATTTGGTTGTTGAGATTAGATCTCACGGTTACTACAAATTAATTAGTTCTCGTTTGATTAAGCCTTGTATATGTATAATCACACATATATATATACACACACTTCATATATATATATATATGTATAATCACACATAAAAGAGGAGGAGTTGAAATTTACGTTACGAGGTTGGAAGATGGTCGGTGGTCCTTGTTGGGGTGGGAGACAAAAAAAAAAATCGATGTGTTTTCATATGGGTGTGTTGTGTGTGTATATATTATCTGCAGAATGAGTTTTAAAAATGGTGGAAAAGAGATGTTTTTCGATTTTGAGGTCAAGGAAGGTGGGGGAAAGGGTGAGGATCAAACGGGGAAGATGTGGGTTAGGTCAAAGAAAGAATAGGGTGGTTAATGGAGGATAAAGTGGGATATGTGGCACATTTTGATTGGTTATTTGAAAAGTGTTTTAATTAATATTCAAATTGACGAATATACCCTTTAGTTAACAGATTTTATTTACCAGGTGTTAATGAAAGGTAAAATGCAAATCATAGGGACCCAATATACTTATTTAAAAAAAGTGACCATATCCAAAGACTATAGTGGTACCACAATTGGTATCAGTGGTCTCAAAGTTTATCTAGTGTGTTTTGGATATCACATTATATGTATTTTGGATATTATATTGTGTAATTTGGTGTATTTTGGGTATCACATGGTCTTCGTTGGTGGCCGAAGGTAGGAGAGAGAGAGAGAGGGGGGGGGGGAGATAAAAATTTTAAAATACATAAAATGTCCTTTAATTATAATTTTAAGTCAAATTACCAAAAATATTAGGGGCTGTTTGGCGGTTGCTGAATGGTTTGGTGCATAATGGTTAAGTTGTCAGAATGGTTAAGAGGGCCATAATGGTTAAGTGCTGAATGAAATAATGTTGTTTGGTAACTGTTATCTGAATAACAACAAATTACCATTTTAACCCTCTGCCTATTTCACCTATTTGAGGAAGTTGCAGGTTCTTAATCTAGGGTTTAACAGATTAATTGGGAAAATCCCCAAATCACTTGCAGAATGTGAGGGTTTAAGCATCTTAAATCTCGCCGGAAACCGAATCCATGGGACGATTCCCGTGTTTATTGGTAGCATCAGGAAGCTAAAAGGGGTTTATTTGTCATTTAACCGGAAACCGAATCCATGGGACGATTCCGTGTTCTTGACCATGTTGATTTTTCTAGGAATTTTCTCGATGGGACGATTCCCGTGTTTAAGTTTGATTTCTCATCCAACAACGTTTCCGAGCATATAGTGGTGGAATCGGTCGTTAATTTACCTTCATTGTCATCACAACACCGTCACGCCCTTGCCGACTCGGGGTCTGTTGATGGGAAGAAAAAGGGTGGAAGATGAGGAGACGGTGGAGAAGACAACCGGCTGGAAGATGAGGAGACGGTGGAGAAGATAACCGGCTGGAAGGAGAGGAGATGGGGGGAAGACAACCGGCTGGAAGGAGAGGAGATGGGGGGAAGACAACCGGCTGGAAGGAGAGGAGATGGGGGTAATTCTGGAAAAATAAGCCTCTGAACCATTAGGCAACCCATTAGATGCAAAATGGTTAAGAGGTAATTGTCACCATTAAGAGGTTCCATTTTTTTTTGCCAAACAGCCTTTGCCTCTTACCGATTAAGAGGCTTCCTCTTAATGTCACTATTAAGAGGCAAACAAACAGCCCATTAGTTTCCTAATTTATCCATTAATTTGTGGTTGAGATTGAATCTCACAGTTATCACAAACTAATCAGTTTTTCCTTGAATGGACCTATATATATATATATATATATATATATATGAGCATTCAAATAAAAACCACTCAATTTGTACAAACCGTGAAATCACATTCAATCAATCATAATTTTTCATTTTGTTCATTTTTTTGTAATTATGAGAGGTTGATTAACCATTTTTATTGTGGAGGGTGTTAATCATG
>NC_037539.1:19082696-19083900 GCF_001531365.2 Cynara cardunculus var. scolymus | reverse complement strand
AGGGTGGTTTGTACAGTTTGTACAAATGATGGTGGTTTTCATTTGATCGCTTATATATATATATATATATATATATGGTTAGATATATATATATATATACATATATATATATATATATATATATATATGAGCATTCAAATAAAAACCACTCAATTTGTGCAAACCGTGAAATCACATTCAACCAATCATAATTTTTCATTTTGTTCATTTTTTTGTAATTATGAGAGGTTGATTAACCATTTTTATTGTGGAGGGTGTTAATCATGGATGTTATCATCTTCATTATTTTAATTTTAGAGAAATTCATGAAACAGTTTTATTAAATATTATATGAGACAATTTCATAACCATATATAAAACAAATTCATCAAAAAAAAAGTATTATATGAAACAATTTTATGAAAAAATTTCATAAGATTAAACAACGAAATCGACGTATGAGGGTGGTTTGTACGGTTTGTACAAATGATGGTGGTTTTCATTTGATCGCTCTTATATATATATATATATATATATATATATATATATATATATAGGGTTGGGTTCACGTGAGACCAGTCTGTTTTCGTGAGACCCGTGAGACCAGCATTTTACACTTGAAACTTCACAGCAAAATGCTGTGAAGGTAACTTTTTAAAACCTTCACAATGTTTTTGCTGTGAAGGTTCGACTTTTTTTAAACCTTCACAGAGTTTTTGCTGTGAAGTTTACGTGTAAAAATGTGGTCTCACGGGTCTCACGAAAACAGACTGGTCTCACGTGAACCCAACCCTATATATATATATATATATATATATATATATACATACATACATACATATATAGGGCCAAGATCAAATGCTAACCATCATTTTTGTGCTAACCTTATTAACTGATCTTGGCCATCCAAATCTATAATCAACGGTTAAGATTAATCAATAAAAAAAGTTAAATTTTAAAGTTTGAATTTTAATGAGGCCTTGTGAACAATGATGAAAAGAGCATTTTGGGAAGAAAAAAATACATTTATCAAGGATATTCTAGTAAATTGAATTCATTTGTAACCCCCCAACAATTAATGGGGAGTTACAAACAATCAAATCCCAAAAAAATATGAATTCATATTTGTTGATCCTCTCTCTCAGTGATTTGATGATAATCATTTTTTCCTTTCGATGTATTTTATGTTTCTGTACTTTTAGTTCCAGCGATCAATACACTGAGC
>NC_037539.1:19059558-19082596 GCF_001531365.2 Cynara cardunculus var. scolymus | reverse complement strand
CGTTTTCTGACACGACCTAAAGCAATTAAATCTAAGCCATTCATCTAATACAGATTACAGACAAGATCACGTGAAAGTCAYGAGCAGCTAATAAACCTAAGAAAAACGTGCTAAAGATAATCTACACAGAAGACATTTCTGCAGATCCTCTGTGAGACATCACAGAGGCTCTGCTGGATGAAACTTTGTAGCATGCAGAGGAAATCTTCCAGAACCTCTGTGAGACATGATAGAGGTTCTGTCGTCTTTGACTTGTAGCAAGGTCTTTGCAGAGGACAAGTTACCAGAACCTCTGTGATGGATGACAGAGGTTCTKTCACTTGAATCTTGTACGTTTGAGCTTCTTCTGTTGATTGTCCTCTGTGGTCTTCTGTGACAGATCAGCTTCTGTCAATACTTGTTGTTTTACTTTTTCTATACTTTTACATTCAAGAATGAGAGCTAACAAAACATCATTCGGACAACACTATGACCGGATAACAACCTCACAAGTCAATACTTGAAACATTAATATTTAAGTCGGACAATGTTTTGTCCGATGAGCATCCTCACTGGTCAAGGCATTGGGCAATGAACACTCAGTCCGATCAACACTCCAATATTCCAAACACTTAATCCGTTGAATACTTGGGAGATAAGGTGCCAAAATCTGGACAATCTTTTCCGATAAAGGTCTTCACTAGAAAACACTTCGTCCGGTAAAGTCCTCAACGAACAATACATAAAACATGCAAGTAACCTCACCGGTCAAGGCATGACTGGTAAGAGACCTTCATCATACAAAATTGTATCCGATAAAAGCCTCGTCAGACCATGCATTTTATCAAGAAATATACAACAGTTTACAACACAATTGTTTATAAACTCATAACATGCAAACCCAATATTTTACGAACAGTAATATTCAAATTCAAGATTGTTTGTAAAACCCACCTTTTTCAAATTGAAGATGAAATCAGCGAGAACTTTGAAGATGAAATCACATAGAATCCAGTTTCCACACTTCAAGATCACTTTTTCAGCTTTTGAAATTCACAGAGTTCTCACTCTTTGTTTTCTTTCTAAATATGGCAACTCCTTGCCTTTCTAAAAAATTTCTCTATTTATACTTTCCAAATCAAGGGCGGTGGAGGATTATAATTTAAAAATCCCTCCATCCCCTTCACCCATATACATATGCATGCATACAAAAATATGCACACTCACATAATCATTCCCATGTATGCATATACATGGTGCACATTTTTACATATATATGCATATACCCACATCATGGATTATAACAATTAATTACATACTCATATAATAAATACCTCAGATATATAACCAGAACCCGGTTATTATAGTAATAGTCAAATATTTGTTACTCGTGTATTTGATATTTGTTAAATTGAGATTAAGGGATGTGGGTTATCGATTCGTTTGTTCCCAATGCTGATGCAGGATTTTGATATTGTGGTGGGTATGGATTGGTTAGCAGAGAAACAAGCCAGTATTGTGTGCAACAAAAAGACTATCAATATTGATTTACTTGGGAAAGGGCCGATTTTGATTTATGTTGATTAGCATGATCATCACAATAGGCTGATATCTATCATGAAAGTTGGAAAGTGTCAAGGTTTTCTAGCTTATGTGTTCAATTCAAAGAAAGAAAAATGTAAACAAAAATCTATCCCTGTTGTCTGTGAATATCCTGAGGTATTTCCGGAATATTTGACTAGTTTACCACCTGATCGATCTGTGGACTTCATAATTGATTTAATGCCTGGGACAGCACCAGTGGCCAGAGCTCAATACCATTTGGCACCTTATGAATTTAAAGAGTTAATGACCCAATTGAAATAATTGCTTAATAAGGGCTTCATCAGACCGAGTACTTCTCCATGGGGTGCTCTAGTGTTGTTAAAAAGAAAGACGGGACGATAAGAATGTGTATTGATTATCGAGAACTGAATAAGCTGATGATAAATAATAAATATCCTTTGGCAATAATTAATGATTTGTTTGATTAACTAGTTGGGGCAAGTTACTTTTCAAAAATCTATCTACGATCAGGGTATCATCAGTGGAAGTCAGAAATGAAGATATTGCCAAAACTGCATTCCGAACAAGATACGGACATCATGAGTTTCTCGTCATGTCGTTTGGTCTAACAAATTCTCTAGCGGCATTTATGGATTTAATGAACCGGGTATGTAATGAATATCTTGATAAATTTGTTATTGTATTTATCGACGATATTCTTATATATTCACGATTAGAAGCGAAACATGCCGAGAATCTTCGTTTAATTCTCGAACTTTTGAAGAGAAAGAAATTGTATATCATGTTCTCCAAGTGTGAGTTCCGATTGAGGGAATTCCAATTTTTGGGACATATTGTTCCTGAGGCAGAAGTAAAAGTAGATCCTACAAAGATTGAGGCCATTGAGAAATAGGAAGTACCAAGAACCCTCATCGAGATTCGTAGTTTCTTGGGTCTGGTGGGGTATTATTGGAAATTTATTCAAGACTTCTCATGTATTGTTGCACCTTTGACCAAGCTAACAAGAAAAAGTGTTGAGTATGAATGGGGAGAGGACCAGAGTAAATCCTTCCAACTGTTGAAAGATCGTCTACACAATGCTTCGATATTGTCATTACCAGATGGGTCTGAAGATTTTGTAGTATACGATGATGCTTTGAAATTGGGTCTGGGTTGTGTATTGATGTAGAGGGGGAAGTTATTGCTTACGCTTCCAGACAGTTAAAAGATCATGAGAAATAGTACCCGACACATGACATGGAGCTTGCAGTCGTTGTTTTTGCATTGAAGATTTGGAGGCATTATTTATTGGGGACCAAATGTCAATTTCACTGACCATAAAAGCCTTCATCCTTTTTTTAATCATAAGGAATTCAATATGAGGCAAAGACGATAGGTTGAATTGGTAAATGTATATGACTATGAAATCCTTTATTACCCTGGGAAGGCAAACGTGGTGGCTGACATGCTTAGCCCGAAAAAAAAAGAGTGGAACAATTAAAGTCTTTGTGTTGAGGACAATTATAACGAAATTCTGATATGTCAAAGTGAAGCCATCAAAGAAGAAAATTTAAAGGCCGAAAGAGTTTGTGGAATAATTTCAACCTTGATAAAGAACGATTAGGGAATTCTATGTTTCCAAAGTAGAATTTGGATACCACGTTTCGGGAAAAACCATGAACTGATTGTAGACGAGAGTCACAGATCGCGATACTTGATTCATCCAGATACCAATAAGATGTACAAAGATTTAAAACCATTTTTATTGGTGGCGAGGATTGAAGAAGGATGTTGCAAAATATGTGGAATGATGTTTGACGTGTCTACAAGTGAAGATTGAGCATCAACGACCATATGAGAATTTTCAGTCTTTGGAAATTTTGTATGGCAGAGGGATCATATCACAATGGATATTATCATGAAGTTACCGCGAACTCCAAAGGGATATGATGCCATATGGGTTATTGTGGACCATCTAACTAAATCTGCGCATTTTCTACCAATTAAGAAGAATTATCCTTTAGAAAGGCTTGCGAATATTTACATTGAAGAAATAGTGACTCGTCATAGTGTTCCTTTGTCAATTGTCTCAGATAAGGACAACAAATTTAGCTCTAAGTTTTGGGAGAGCTTCCAAAGAGCTATGAGATCTCAGATCAGATTGAGTACGACGTATCATTCTCAAACAGATGGACAGAGTGAAAGAACGATTCAGAACCTTGAAGACATGTTGAGATCTTGTATATGACTTCGGGAGATCTTGGGAAAATCATCTGCCTCTGATCGAATTTGCTTACAACAACAGTTACCATTCCAGTATTCAAGCGGTACCGTATGAGGTTTTGTATGGTCGAAAATGTAGAACGTCGTTGTATTGGAATGAAGTGAGGGAGAAGCAAATGGTTGGTCCAGAAATCGTTCAAATAACTTCTGAAAAGATAGATCAGATATGAGAATGAACTAAAACAACTTGGGACCGAAAAAAAGTTACGCCGACAAACGCCACAAACCGATTGAATTCCTGGTAGGAGATTTCGTGATGTTAAAGGTTTCTCTGTGGAAGGGTATTGTTCGATTCGGGAAAATAGGTAAGCTCGGTCCGAGGTACATTGGGCTATTCATAATTGGTAAGCGGGTTGGTTCAATAGCATATCAGTTGGAGTTGCCTGAGGAACTCAATGTTATTCATAACACTTTCATGTCTCTAACCTGCAAAATTGTTTAGCCAATCTGAATTTGGCAATACTACTACCTGAGTTACAAGTTTATGGTAAATTGAATTTTGTGGAAACCCCTGAGGTCGTCACTGACCGAAAGACAAAGATTTTAAGGAATAAAGAAATCAGTCTCATGAAAGTATAGTGGCGTTTTCATAAGGGTCAAAAAGCTACTTGAGAGCTAGAATCATAAATGAGATCAAAGTATCCTCAATTGTTTTATTGAATGAATTATGGGACAAAATTCTTTTGAGGGGAGGATAATGTGATAACCGGTTATTCAGTTATAAAGTTTGGGGTTGTTTTTGAAATGGTGTTGGTATGTTGAGGGGTTAAATATGTTGATGTGTTTAATTCCTCTTAAAAATTCCACCGCCTCTTATATTTTTACTATTATTAGGAGATAATTATATTATCTCATTGTGATGGATTTAAAAAGGGGAATAAGGAAAGTTGGTAAACTTCTGGGTGTTTTGAAAATTTGCATCACAAGTCCGGCACAAGCAGAGGATAAAGGGGTCCGGCACAACTAGAGGATAAAGGGAAAGCAAATTGTGAAGAGTTATAATTGTTTGCCTAGGATGTTAGGATAACATGTTATCAGTTGTATTTGAATACTTGTTATATATATAAGTTTTGTATAGGAATTTTGTGGAAAAATTTGGTAGCTACCTAGTAATGTAGCTTTTGTAATTAATTAGTACAGTTGTGTAAAATTATATTTCTTGATATAAAAAAATATATGTTTATATGCAAATGTGATCTTCGAGTGTTACATTACATAATGTTAAAAGTAATGATGGGATTTTGGATTTTGGATTTTAGAGGTAAACCAAAGGATTTTGTTAATTAGAATCACATTTTGATTTAGAGATTTGGACTTTAAGACCAGATGGTCTATATATTGCTTTGTGATTATGTTTATTACAAAATGTTATCTAATTCGTATACGATGCAATAGTTTGTTATCTAATTCATAATTTGTGCTATTAGTTAGTTGAGTTGCAAATTGTTAGGCAAACATTAGGCTTGATTTTATTAATTTGTAGTTGTGTTGCAAATTGTTGGGCAAACATTAGGCTTGATTATATTAATTTGTAGTTGGGTTGCCAATTGTTAGGCATATATTAGGCTTGATTGCTTGGAAATATTCATTTTATCACCATTATGCCACCAAAGTTTTAGAAAACATAGGTTTGTGTTTTAAACTCATTTACAGTTTCGAAGTCATATGAAACTCCTATAAACCTATAGTTTGACTTTCAAGTAGTCAAAACTTTACGTTTAGACTTTTCAACTCATTCAAAAGACATCTAACTTCATTCATACATACGGTTTGACTTTCAAGTAGTCAAATCTTACACTTATAGTTTTAGAGTCATACAAAACTCCTCTAAACCTACGGTTTGACTTTCCAGTAGTCAAAACTTTACATTTAAGCTTTTTACCTCATTCAAAAGACCTTCAACTTCATTCATACATACAATTTGACTTTCAAGTAGTCAAACATTTACACTTAGAGTTTTAAAGTCATCCAAAACTCCTGAAAATCTAGGATTTGACTTTCAAGTAGTCAAAACATTACACATAGTCTTCTCAACTGCTTCAAAAGACCTCCAACTTCATTCACATCTACGTTTTAACTTTCAAGTAGTTAAACCATTACATGTAGGCTTTTCAACTCGTTCAAAAAACCTTCAACTTCATTCACACATATAGTTTGATTTTCAAGTAGTCAAACCATTACACTTAGACTTTTAAAGTCATCCAAAACTCTCTAAACCTACGGTTTGACTTTCAAGTAGTCAAAACTTATACATGTAGGATTTTCAGGTCATTCAAAAGACCTCCAACTTCTTTCACACATACGGACTGACTTTCAAGTAATCAAACATTTACACTTAAAGTTTCAAAGGCATACAAAACTCCTATAAACCTAACTAATGGGTTGAAGACCATATCAGCAGGTCTTCCATCTTGCAAATAAGGCATATCTTGTCTAGGCAAAAAATTTGGCAGTTTTGTTTCAAATAGTCAAATCATCACATGTAAGATTTTCAAGTGATTCAAAACACTTTCAACTTCATTTATACCTACGATTTGACTTTCAAGTAGTCAAACCTTCATACTTAGAGTTTCAAAGTCATACAAAACTCCTCTAAATCTACAGTTTAACTTTCAAGTAGTTAAAACTTTACATGTAGGCTTATCAACTCATTCAAAAGACCTCGAACTTCATTTACATCTATGGTTTAACTTTCAAGTAGTCAAACCATTACACATAAGCTTTTTAACTCGTTCAAAAAACCTCCAACTTCATTCACACATACGGTTTGATTTTCAAGTAGTCAAACCATTACACTTAGAGTTTTACAGCCATCCAAAACTCTCTAAACCTATGGTTTGATTTTCATGTAGTCAAAACTTATACATGTAGGCTTTTCAAGTCATTCAAAAGCTATACAACTTTATTCACACATATGGGTTGACTTTAAAGTAGTCAAACATTTACACTTAGAGTTTCAAAGTCATATAAAACTCCTCTAAACCTACGTTTGACTTTCAAATATTCAAATTACTAGATGTAGGGTTTTCAATTGATTCAAAAGACCTCGAACTTCATTCACACCTACGGTTTGACTTTCAAGTAGTCAAACCTTTACACTTAGAGTTTTAAAGTCATACAGAACTCCTCTAAACCTACGGTTTGACTTTCAAGTAGTCAAAACTTTACATATAGGTTTTTCAGCTCATTCATAACACCTGAAACTTCATTTACACCTACGGTTTGACNTTCAAGTAGTCAAAACTTTACATATAGGTTTTTCAGCTCATTCATAACACCTGAAACTTCATTTACACCTACGGTTTGACTTTCAAGTAGTCAAACATTTACACTTATAGTTTTAAAGTCATATAAAACTTCTCTAAACCTATCACTATATTTGTTTCTTATACTAAAATGGTACTACCACTGGAAAAAAATTTGTAGGTTTGTCTCTCTTGGTATGTGCCAACTCTTTGTACTAAAAAGTCAAATGCTTTACGGGCTAGAGGATGTTTGTACTCCCGCTCTATCCTCTTGACCAAGGCCGACCTACTCATAGAGTAGGAGGTGCACGGGCACTCGCTCAATCGTCGTGTCATAATGGAATTTTTTACCGGTCATAACTGTGCGTCCGTTTAATTTTGATGTGTGCTCTTATATATTTTTAAAACAGAACTTAAAATAGGAGAATGAGGTCATTTTAATGGTTGAGGCTCTACTTGTCTTCCTTAAGATCATGGGTTCAAATCTTTTTGACAACAATTTCTAGTATTTTATGTTTAAAAAAAGGCAAAGAAATATGCAACAAAAGAATTGAACTCAGAGAACTCAATCATAAATTAACAAAATCTTACCAATCAACTACAACTATTTTTCATGTATAATTATCTCAATCTTGCTTTTATTTTTTTTATTTTTTTTATTTTTTTAGTATTTATCTTCCTATTTACCCATTAATCTTAATTTTTTTTTATCGTTCTAATGACAATACATGTTTATCTGAAACAAGATGTAGTGTTTCGTCTTGCTCAAAAAGTATGAGTTGTTAAGATGTAGTGTTTGGTCTTACTCAAAAAGTCAAGGATGGTTTCATTTGTAAAAATGTATTGTATCAAATCGACACAATTGAATTTTCCTTTGGTCAAACCGTGTTAACTTTTCCTTGGGTTAAACCGTGTTAACTTTTCCTTGGGTTGAACCGTGACTTTGTTAGCGTTTCATTGACCTTAAAAAGATGCACCTGCTCAGAATCCTGGGTCTACCACTGGTCTTGCCTTGTGAAAGAAAAAGAATTAGTGTTTTTTTAAAGTTTATCCATTTTAATTTGATATTAAACATTCTTTAGGGAACCACACTTTTATTTTTTAAATTATATAATATTTATATGTCATATTTGATAAAACTTGCCAAAGAATTGATGAAATAAGGAGTGTGAAACCTTTGTTTGTTGTAAGTTTAGTTATTGAAAGAATCTATGAAGAAGAAAGGTGCATGTATGATGGATTCCCCCATAACATAAATCCAATACTAGAACCAATTCAATGCCACAAGAAGATGAAGGAGACAAAAAACTGACAGTAACAGAACAACAGGTAGGCTACCATTGATGGTACTCTATGCTGTTATGACTTGTACAACATGGGGTGTTAGACAAAATATTGATTGCTACATCTCACATGTCTCACTTCTCCACCCATGTGCAACCTCAAACACCACTTTCCTATCTATACATAATGACAAG
Organism: Cynara cardunculus var. scolymus; assembly: GCF_001531365.2. Classification (NCBI taxonomy): domain Eukaryota; kingdom Viridiplantae; phylum Streptophyta; class Magnoliopsida; order Asterales; family Asteraceae; genus Cynara; species Cynara cardunculus. Next base: position 19,074,066 of record NC_037539.1, on the reverse strand, counting down.
ATTAGTGTTTTAATCATCATCATTATACGACAACATATTTTCTATACTCTAGAAAAAAAAAATACAAATCTTCACTAAAAAAAGAAATCTTAAATTAAAGAAATATATATATATATATATATATATATTATATGATAACATTAGGCTAAGTTCATTTAGATTTCTAACAATGAGTATAAAGTATATAAACATAAAGGAAGGATCTAATGTTCATTGTTTTCTTTTAAGCAAACAAAATCAAGATTTACATGCAATTGCCAAGTGATCAAATTACAGATGAATTAAGAATGCCAAATTCCCCTAATCATGCTTCGGAACCGATTCGACGATAAGTTCCTAATAATTTTTTTAGCATCTAAAACTTGATCATCTGCAAGTTTTTCTATGTTTTTCAAGTACACAGAGCTTATAATTTTCTTTCGACCATCGTTACACAAGGTTAATGACATGATTATGGAAAGTAAATGCTTTCTGTTACCTGAATTACTGCCTTCATTTGGATCCATCAATTGCAGAAGGAAGTTGACATTTTGATCATTTTGCACGAACCTTTTTTGGTTTCTGGGCACAACCAACAAGTTTGAAAGAGTTTCTGCTGCAATCTCTCGTGCTTCGAATGATTTTGCATCGAGGAATTTTACGATTTCTGGCATGAATCCTGCATCACCCATTGCTTTCTTCAACTCATCTGAAGTCCCACTTAGCCAAGATGCAGCCCTCAAGGCTGATTCTTGGATCGGAACCTCGCCATCGTGAAGAAAATGGAGTATGTGATCCATAAAACTGTAGGTTTTTAAACTGTTCATGCATCCAATTGAATCTGAACATAAACTCATGAGCGCCCTCATGGATTTCTCTCGGGCTTTGGATGAATATGAAGACTTTGGATCAAGAACGCGAACAAGAACACGAATCCCACCTTCTTTCACGATCAAACCCCTCACAAATTCGTTCCCAGAAGCCATAACTTGAATGAAATCAATGGCACTTATTTGTGAAGCCTCGTTTTTGGACCTAACAAGCTTGATGGACATTGGTATTGCCCCTTCTTCGACCACAAATCTCTTTATTTCATCAACGCCGATTAGATTTCGCAAAACCCCACAAGCCAAACCAACCAATTCACCACCAAGATCATCACAACCACTCCCACAAATCTTTAATAATGCAGACGCCCCACCATGAGCAGAAACCGACCAGGCGTTATCAGAATTGGCTGTGACTTTCATCAAACACCTGGTGGCCAGTTCTTTACCCAAATCACTACCAGTCTCTAACATTCTAATCAGTGGGGCAACAACACCAATTCCGACTAAAACACTCTTATATGCATCAAACCCACAAATTATAGCAACATTTTTTAATGCCTCTTCTTGAATCCCAGCTTCTTTTGAATTCAAAAATTTCAGCAAAACATGAACAAGACCATCAATTTCCATTGCAATCTTTACATACCTCTCGTCTTCTTGAATCACTTCGGTGAAGCTAACAAGAGCTTGTTTCTTCATCTCAATGCGACCAATCTTGAATCTGCATAACAAATCTTTAACATAAAACTTGATGTCGTCTCGAGATGCTGCGGGTCCAGGTCTTGATACTACAATTGCGTAATTACCGTTTAACAAAAACCCATCTGAGTTAACCAATTCAGACAAAGACTTTACGTTATTGTCGAATTTCACAAAGATTATATCAAGATCACTCTGCATTAATAGCTTCCCGCTGTAGGAATGTTCAATACATTTCTGAGCCAAACTGTTGGAATAATCTGTTGTTTCTTCAATGGACTGAATGATGCCGGAAAGAGTTGGGTTGTCGGCGGAAGCTTGAATTTCCGGAGGGAGAGAGGCGAGGATGGATAGAATCTCGTCTACCTTGTTTCTTATCAGTTTCCATTTTGAAGAGAAGACTTTGATTGACTGAGAAAGGAAGATTAAAGAAGAGAGCTGATCAGTGGCATGCCGGAGCCTTAAATTTCCGGTATTTGTTCCGGCGATGTCGGCTTTCTCTTCCACCATGTCGGTGTTGCATTAATTTTGGAACAAACCCATTTTCCTGCTGAATTTCCGGCGAAATGGGTGGTTGGATTCCGGTGAGTTGTTGGCGGATTCTCAAGTTGAATTAATGACTAAACGAGAGCGATACATATCCGATGATCTTATCCGGTGTGTATGTAACAGAAGTGAGGTAGCATGTAAATTTACTAAATTACCCTTGGGGGTTTACGATACATAGGTGTTGGGGGTTTCGGAAATACGTATTTTTTTTAACATACTTGCACAGTGCAGTAAGATACATCTTAATTTTAATGTTTCGATTTATTTTGTCAACGTCGATATTATAATACGATTTTATGTGACAATGAAAACGATAATATTTTTATTTTTTAAATAAAATATAAATTTGAAGGTATTATAAAATTTTGAAAGAAATGTATCAATTTTAATATTAAATCAAATATTTAAAAGTTTTTTTTCCCGATTTTCTTAATTCAATTTTTTATTATAATTTAATTTAAATTTAAAATAAAGTCATTTATTTTTAGTTTAATAATATAATTTTTTTATAGAGATAATAATTAAGTATTTTGTTAAAACTCAATGATTATCCTAATTTTATTTTAGATTTTTTATATTTAAGATAAGATGTTTATCTTCTATTTGATTATATTTATTGCCAATTAGTTACACGAACTCAAATATGAATCTTTAATAAGTTGTACTTATACACAACTTACTTGTAATCTTGAATTTTAAGTAATATGCATCAATAAACAGTATTTCATGCATAAAAACGGTTTTTAAAAATTTTTGTCAAATACTTTATAATATAGTATAGATATATCTGAAAAAGTATCTAAAATATCTTGTCTTATTTTTTTAATGAATCTTAAATATTACCATTCTCCATTCTAATTTCGTGAGAAACCGAGAAAATACAACTTTCACGCTGTATAATATAAGCGAATACTCAATACAAACCCCATATATATTACAAACACATGAAGGCCGATTCAAATCATTAAATAAGTTTTGATTCTAAATTACGATTAATTTGTTTAATATGTTTCCTTTTTGGGTCTTGACGTAGTAAGAAGTCCAGAATAGTCGATAAACGTTTAAATCCTTAGACAATTAAGAATTACGAACAGTAAAACTCAAGATAAACTCTCAAAGAGAAGAACTTGATTAATTGATAATCTAAAAAATAATGAAAACAATAATCCCTATTTATAGTTCAAACTAGCTCGAACATAACTATTCTAACTAAATTCAAACCAATTTTAATCCAAATGTGAAACTATTGAAGTAAATAAAGATAAAGGTAAAAAAGCGAATGGGATAGTAGCTGAGATCAACAGTGGACCTGCCTAGAGGGCGCGAGTGATTTTGTCCTGTGTGTTTAGTCGCGTGGCTACCCATGGTAGCTACTGTTTCGACTCTCGGTTCCAGTGTACGACGTGACTACGAATTTAGTCATGTGGCTCTTTGTTTGTGCCTTTTTATGATTTTGAGTTGGTCCTCAATCGTGTTTGTGAGTCTCTTTATATGAAGTGTGTATAAATGTATGGTGTGTTTTTTATATATAGATGTATTTTCGTAATTTTTTTCACACGCAAAACAACCTTGAACTTTTCATATTTAAAATAACACCGCATATGCACATGTGTTGTTCATATATGAAACAACACACTAAAACCAGTTTGTATTTGATTTGCACTCATATAATGTAATCTTATTTTCAAATGTATAAATATAACATTGTACTGTATGAAGGTAACCGAATGCAACAACCTTCAGACAGTATAATGTAATTACATATATGTTTTAAGGTCATATAAATTTTACAATCTTTACAAAATATAACATAACACTTATACAAATATATTATTCTATTGATATTGAATTTGGTAATCCACATTGATGAGAAAACGATAAATTGAAATGACGTGAGTATATGATTTTTTGTTTTTTCGCCCACACTCTAAACGGAATACATTCGTATTTTATTATAAGTAAATCAACAAATCACTTTCATTTTAATTTTGTTATATAATTTTTTAAATAAACCAAATTGGTCACTGTGTGGAAAAGACTAGTATAATTAAAACTGAAATGTGAAAATAGAAACAAATAGATCAGAATATTGACGGTTGCCATAATTAAAAGTGAGAATCAAAGTCACCTTTAAATTTGGAGTTTACCTCCTAATAATGCAACATGTCATTTTCTATCTATTTCTATGGTATGATCAGAATTTATGATTTATGTTTTTATATTTATATTTATGTTTATATATTCTTTTATTGTATGCAGTATTAGACTTTTTATTTGATAAGGAAATCAGAAAAAATGAAACTTTTTTTTTTTTTGTATTTTTCAAATAATAAGATATGAAAAAAATAGAAATTTCGATTTTAAAAAAATGGTTAATAATTATTTAATTTAGCCAATTGGTGTTGATGAAAATGATTGAGTAAATGGCTTTTGACGGGTGTAACAACCATTTAAACCTATATTATATGTAAAAGACTTGATGGGTGTTTTGAATTTAAAGTTATGGTTTTCAAATTATAATATGTTTCTTTTTTATTTAAGTATTTAGATAAAACTTTGATTATTGGTAATCTTAACTGGCTTATGTGGAATCCGTCTCCAAAAACACCAATATGCGGGCATTTTTGATTCACTTTTGGTGGTTGATGCTAGTTGAAGGGAGGCTTGAGATTGAACCTGTAATATATCTTGTATTTCAACAAAGTTATCTAACCTTTTTATCAACTGAGTTAGATATCAGAGACATTTTATTCAAATGTTGTAATATAAACACTTTTCATTCAAGTGTTATATTGCAACCTTATATTTTATTTATTTTGTCATTAACTAGGAAAATAGAGATCATAATTGATATGGCCATAAAAGAAAACGAAGGTTTCTTATGTTGTGTGGGTATGAAGTTTTGAAAATTAATTCTAAAAAGAAGTGCATAAGTTTTTCTACAGATACATCTGAGTACGGGTGTAAATGGTGTAAATCGAGCTCAAATGTTGGTATATTCGACTCGAACTTGATAGACGTTTCCCAAATTCGAACTCAATAGACGTTTCCCACATTCGAACTCGATTGGAAAACTCATGAGTAATTAAAAACCAAATTTGACTCGAACTCAATTGTAATTTTTTAAATTCGAAACCGGTCCTTGAATATATGAAACTTTAGTGTTTTCTTAGTTTTTCTCATATAAATTATAAAAGTTAAAGGTTCACTTCAAATTTATAAACTCAATGATGAACCTCAAATTTCATATCAAAATGACAAAAGTTACAAACTTCAATCACATTCCTATTTAAATATAACACCTTTTCATCCTTACTTTAGTATTTCTTTTCTAGTAATAGGACAATTTCATCAATACTTTTTTTTAATAAAAATAATTTTTATAGTAAAAAAAATTTATAATTTTATTTAAATATCTAAAAGTATACCATATTTTTTATTGCTACAATTATTATAAATTTTACATTAAATTTTATTATCAAACCGATTACATATAAACAATCGAGTTTGTCAGAAGTTTTTTGAATCAAGTATTGGATAGCTAGACTCGATTTGTTAGTATGTCGAGTCGAGCTTGAGTTCGAGCCAAGTCTATTCAAGTAGATTGTTAGTCGAGTTTTGACCAAGTCGATCTCAAGTTGTCTCGTATCGTTTACACCCATAGACCTGAGTTAAATAAAATAACAAGAATATTTCTAGTTTCATAATCCCTGCAGAGAAGGTTCACTAATAGACCTACGGAGAAGTAATTCGACTCATTTATATTCAGATCATGAATGTTTGGAATCCATATTATGTAAGAAAACATTGCTTTTGCTACCAGAAGTGTTTTAAGTTGTTAGATTTCACTTAACTAAACAAGAAATGATAAAATCGAAACAACGCTAAGACTTGTGCATAACACAATTTCGTTAAAACAGTTGTACCTCAAATTGTGTGCTTGTTTTTTAAGATACCATGGATGTAATCATGTGAACTATCCAGACTACACTTTTAAAGAGATCGAACTTATAGCATTCATGATGGAAGTTTTTGTTGGGACTTTTATTGTGAGATAAAGGGTATTATGTAGTCATAAATTTTTATTAAAACTTAGATATTTGAACAAGAACTCATTATTATTATTTTTTATTGTTTCTTAACCATTTTAGTTTCTTTTAATAAATCTATAATATATAAGTTAAAATTTATACATGTTATAATCGGGTTTACAGACAACCTGAGTCGAGGTAACCTTTATGTGATTATTATGTGAAATACGTGATTGACATGCATGTTATTTAACTAAATGCATGAATAGTATGCATATAAGCTTCCTTTGATCGTTGAATGCTGGAATAACTTGAAGGTCTCTTCAGCATTAGCTGAGGCTTGGGCAGTCTCACACATATGTAGACAAGGTTGTAATCACTGAATACCACTTCAGATCATGTACTCGCCAGTCTCTAATCTTCAGTTTCAGTCTTCGACTTTCGCTGAACGTTCTTTGGTATGAGTTTTGTCTTCTTGAAGAATCGTTGTCGCTGATTGGATTTACATTACAAGTTCTCCAGCGATCACTGAACAGACTCAGTGAAGATCGCTGGAACTGAAAACAGAAACATAAATACTTCGTATAAGATAAATAGATTATCATCAAATCAATGAGAGAGAAAATCAACAAATTAATTTTCAACAAATTAATTTTCAGCACTTCTCACCATAACTTTCCGTCTCAACGGAACCCAATCCATTTTTCAAAGGTGAAGGATTGTGTGAGAAAAAAGTTAAGGTATGAAATATAAGAAGAGATTTGAATTCTTGATCACTTTTAATCTAATGCTCACCTATGAATTGTGCTTTATAAGAGAATTGATTCGGTGAATCTTATTAGTGTTGACAATCAATTAAGATTGATCAATAGGTGAAATTTTTTTTTTACGCTTCTTGCGATAACTTCATTTCTCACCAGAACTTAAACCTATTTCAAATACTTATATATATATATATATATATATGTGTGTGTATCATATAAAATTAATTAATAAATCGTAAATTAATAATTGTAAAATATTTTTTTTATTTTTATACTAAATTGTTGTACATATAGAAGACTCTCAAATGCACCCAAAGTCACTATATCCCTAACATTCCCCAAGACCTATGAATTTTCCTACATTCCACAACATTCTCAAAATTTTCCAAATATTGCTCAATCTCCAGTTTTTAATCGTCGTCCTTGATATTGGTCGGATATACCAAACCAATTTGTTACAACAAACAACAAATTTTCAAATCAATTTCAGCAGCCACTTTTTATGTCTTTCAACAAAGTACTAGTGTTGATGTCTCAAAAAACGATGAAGAATTTATACCGCCTTTTGACACAAATAGGGTTGGATTCAATAGATCAAAATAAAAGTGTAGAAATGGGTGATGACAAAATCAAAATATTATAGCTATATCACACGAATTATTTTATACTAATACATATTGTCTTTCGTGAAAATGATAAAAGAATTTAATAATATATTGAACAGATATGGATGATCACTTAAATCATACGTCATAATTTTGCATCCACGAATTAATTGGTGCCAAAAGAGAAGCAAAATCAAACGTAAATCAATCCCATCCCTCAAGCCAAGCAACATATATACTATAAACTCCATTATTGAAGCTATGATTTGGATCCAAAAGAAAGTGTGCAAGGAAAGGAAGAAGCCCTAATAATTACCTACCTACTACTACTATGGAAACCATAAAAATAAACTCAGTAAAAAACAGTAACCAATAAATCTTAGATAGGACCAGTCCTGGTCACGTAGAGTCCATGCATCAAAGCTTAAAAGGACATCAAGTTGTCATCGATTACTAGTTTTGGGTTTAATAATATAGGAATTGACAACTGAACTTTAAATATAAAAACAGGCTCAAGGCCTAGTAGTGATGAATACTGAATGCACATCATGAACCGGTTAACACAATCATTCCAACAACTCAATCTAATTTCTATTGTTCTTTAAAGTTCGGGTATTTCGATTTTCAAGGCATTTCTCTTCCAGCCGATTAACAGTCATGAAATTAGATTCAAGAAATCAAAAATGGAAATCTCAAATGACTGATTTATACTGTTGATTGAACTTACCGAGTTGTTGTATGAGTCATATTATGATTTATGAATTTATAAATCTTTTTGCAAAAAAAATCTAAATTTCTAACTGATTATTATCAAGTTGGGTCATGCGGTCGTGTGGGTTACTGACCTACTAGGCTAAGGGGCTTTTGTCATTTTGATAATGAGTCTTCCTCTTGCATATTGAAATATCTGAGAATTGAAATTTTCAATGCACATGAGCACATCACTGTATCAACATAGCTGGAGCACACTACACAACATTAATAACACATTGTGATATTGTCTTAATTATGGCACTTGTTCTTCGCAATGCACAGTAACATAGATTATGAATTTTACAATTTATTATTGTTCTTTTGACTTTTGTTACTTTGAGGTTTGGCATTACTACATTAGATTTAGGGGTTGCTTGATTGATTTTTTTTATTAAAGTCTATATGGATAAAATTGTCTGCATGAATTAATTTGTTTGTATGAATTGGAAAAGTTTTTGTTTGAGAGAGTTTTTTCGTAGATATATGGAGCGGTTTTTAGTTGGAAGGGACATGTTTGGAAGAAAAAAAAACTTGGCCTTTTATATAAAGCTCCTCCTAGAAGTTTACTGGATAAGTCACTTTCTATATCATTATAAGCCACTACGAAACAGTCATGCATAGTTGAGCGAATAAGTTGTTAGTTCCTTTAAGCTTGTTAAACTGCCAACAAATAGGCCCTTAGCCTTTAGTCGTTAGACTTGTAACTTTTGAGTTTTACTTTTTGCTTACTATGACAGTAATTTGGATGTAGTTTACTATTTTAGTTAAAAACTAATTATAATTTTTCTTGTCTTTTAAGTCCCATATATTGAAATAAAATTTATATTTTGCTAATTTCAATTTGGAAAAGGGAAAACTGGAAAAAAAAAGCACGATCTTAATCAATGATTTATCCTTTTATCATTCTATATTTTGTGTTTGGGATATTGGTTTTTATGTCCCCCCTTATTTTTTTATTATAATTAATAAAGATCAACATGGAGTTTTGGTTTTTATGTCCTTCCCCATTGTGCAAATAAGTTCTATAATGACTTTGAAAACATGTCAAAACTTTAAAAGAATTGAAGTTTTTAAATATGTGCTTTGAATTTTATTTTAAAACACACATTTCAAATATTTGCATCATAACCTTTATATATTGATTGATTGCTTTTTATTTTTAATCTGTCTTATAAAATTGAGAAACGTTAATGTCTTCTGAAAATGAAACTTTTGATGTAATTTTGTCGTTTTGAACACAAAATTAAGCAAGTTGATGGAACATTTGAGGCCATGATCCATGGGGATAAGAAGGTTGGGGTGGAAGAAGCAGCAAAATGTAGAACTCTCACCCCACCATGTGAACTTCATTGTTGGTTGGCTCAAATCCATGAACAACTTTTGGATAACAAGGTTGGAATTGGTTTTTTGAACTTGTCTATTTTTCAGTGTATTAAAACTTGTTTTGTGAAAATGGTGAAACAATATATACATAAGAAGTGCCATTATATTATACGTGTATGAGAGCATGCGTATTGAATGTACGGATGGTGTGCTAGGGGCATATTGGGATACATTGTGGGTTCATCGCAAGCAAGAAATGGCCATCCACAACCATTTATGTCTAAAATACGATAGTCATAGTCATACACTACTAAAAGGAAAACTTTTACCTACAAAATTTTTCTTGGGAAGTCCATTTTTAAAAGGTGATTCGTCACAAAACCATCATAAAAGTTGGTGGTTAAATTGTTGGTGGGTAATTCAAATTAATGACAGATTACTCATGTATTCTTTGGATAATCTGTTGGTATATTCTAAAAAAAATCGGATTTTATTGAACCATTGATATTTTCTGGATGATTACCGACGAAAATTTTCCTGGATGATTTTTATGGATAAAAATGATTTGTTTTGTAGTGAGATAAATAATTTTACAATGAAATTAATTATATATACTGATAAAATTGGCTGTCATTTTTCGACTTTATTTAAATAAAAATAACATTTAATTTAATAGAATATATGTTAGAATAAGACATTTGATGGTTATTAATTTATGGGATAAAAGTTGAAGGTTGTTTCAAATTATTTATACTCTGATACTTTTTATAAAAAAACTAGAAAAAAAACATGTATACATATATATATATATAGAGAGAGAGAGAGAGATTTTGTTTCAAATGCAACCCATCGTATTTGTACAATCAATGCAATCCAATAAATTGAGATATTTATAGAAATAATGAGAGTTAATTTATTATTATTTTAATATTTATGGAAGATGGATAGGTTTTATTAATTATGATCAATACTTTATATTAAAAAACAATCAAAACTTCTATAAAATCACATATTCATCAAATTAAATGAACGGTTGATATTAAATTGTATTGGTTATACAAATATAAATGGTTATATAATAACTCACCATTCTCTCTATATATGATTCTTGTATCATATCAACTATTGATATAATTTTTATTATATAAATATATTTCAATAAAAAATTTATAAATCTAGTTTTTGTCAAAAAAGTTGACTAGCCATAATTGCGACCAATTAACATATTTTTGAAAATGAAGTTTGAGATCGAACCCAAGACCTATTATGTATTTGGGCAAAGTCTTCCCACCCTTTTGCCAAATGCTATTCCAAGATATGATCTATTTTTGAAAATGAGGAGACTTTACACTGTTATGTATTTGGCAGAGTCTCCTAACCCCTTGCCAACTCTTTTTCCAAGATATGATCATTTCATATGATCACTATATTTTTCCAACATATGATCAATTAACATATTGCCAAGTGTCAAATGTGCTTCGTTGCCCTTGAATTGTGAGTAACGAGCAAGAAATTGTTAAATATTGTCTATTATCATTCTCAATTGTTTCAACCTCTATCTCAATTGATGCAACGAGATCATTTCTCTTTCGTGTTTTATATAATTTAAAATTATTTACTTTTTAAATAAGTCAAATACATAATTAATTAAAATTTAAACTTGAAATTAGTACAAATATAAATATAATTTATAAGATATAGTAACAAAAAAAACCCATTAAAAGCCTCCACACTTTTATAAAAAAACATACGTGACTAAAATTGTAATTGTAAAAGTGGTACAAAAAGTAATATAAATGAATAATATTATATTAAATTTAATATATTACTGCTTATTATACCAAATTTATTGTAATAATAAAAAGAGTGGAATAAATTGGTTGTTTTCATTCAAGAAAAGGTGGGTTGGATTGAGTTGAGTGGAGCTTGGTTGAATATAATGGGGCATCAAATGTTTGGTAAGAATGACCAAACATATGAAATATATTGCACCTAGTGATTGTGTTCTTTGAAGGGGATCCTTTGAGTCAAATATAAGTTTGCCAAGCATCCAATATTATATACATGTGTATGTTTAAACGATAAAACGGTTAATTTATGAGAAAGCAAGAAATAATATAAATTATATAATTTGTTAATTAAAAAAAATACGATAAATAAGAAATAGAAAATAATTTTATCATAACACTATTTCAAAATTGGTTTGGTTTCAAGGTGAAGAAATCTATGTTGAATTATTATCTAGCAGGGCTATTAGGCCTTAGAAATTAAGATATTACCATTTTAAATCGGATAACAAAATCTATTTTAATTTTTTTAAATTCTCATTATCTCTTTTAGAATTTTTTTTATTTTTAATTATTCATAATTTTTTTTATTAAATTTTATATAATTTTTTGGATATGTTTTTAATAAAAGAAAATTCATAATTTTCATCAAGTATCACATGTGATATCCATAATCAATTAATTATTATTTTTTTACTATTATTTGGATCAACGTTTTGAATCACATGTAATAAATTTCGTTTAATATATGATCTATTATGTATCACATATGATTCACTGTGTTAATTTTTATACACATCACATATGATGATACATATATGAATATAAGTGATGTATTATCACATGTAATAATAATATTTGCATCACAAAGAGACTATAAATGAAAATATACATAATCACAAGTGATTAACAAAATATTTACAATTATCGCATATAATTGATACGATCATCGAAGGAATTAGCATATGTGATAAAAACATATAATCAATCTATTACAGATTTATCTTTGTAATAATACCGGTTTTATTAAGGATTATTAGAAATCGGATTGGAAAATAAACTCAATCCCGATTTATTAGAGATATCATCACGGTTACAAATAATGCTACAATCTTTAATTTAATGTAATAATATTTTATTTTATCTATTTAATAAATAAGGTATGTGGCTCGTATTCGTTCTTGTTTTCTCACAAATTAGTTTGCTTCACGTATGATCCTCCCTATATATAGATGCATTCTTTCAAGAACTTGATAATCTGTGGGAACTGTAATGTCCATTTTAAGCTCACAAAAAGATATTAATTTAGAAAATTATTCATTTTGGTAATTTTGAATTAAAAAAATAAAATAAAAAGGGATTATGAATATTTATAAATCTTCTCTCTCTCTCACCTCTCCTTCTTCGTCCACAACTCTTTGGAACACCCCCAGCACGAGTATATAATGTGACACAATGTGCACACCATCTGGATTCACGAGAATACAAGTTTGTTAGGACTGAATTTCAGTATAAATTGTATTCGTCTTTAAAAGATAATATTGTCTATAATTGTTGTAAAATCATCGTGTTTGATTTTCCTTGTAGTTTGACTTTGACTTTGAAGGGTTCACGTTTGACCCTATATAAAGCTTGTCTTTAGTGTATTTTGAGAAGGAGATTTCATTTGTAAAATTACGTATAAATTAGAGATATATAAAGCATTGACTTGTTGACCTTCTCTCTCAATCTTCTCTCATGTTCTTAATGTCAATATCTAGATCTGCCATCGAATCATAGAGCTTTATTGAAGATTGATCATATAAGGGACTTACATTTGTATTAAAATTATATTCATCTTGAAAGTTAATTTTGTCGATACTTGTATAAGTCATCGTGTTTGACTTTTCTTATAAAGTATGATTTTGACTAGAGGGTTCAAGTTTGACCCTATATAAAGCTTAGTCTTAGTGTAATTTTGTAGAGGAGATTCATTTGTAATAAAACGTAAAGTTTGAGATGTTTGTAATACATTGACTGAGTTGACTATTTCTCTCATCTCTTATCATATAGTGTTCTTGATTGAATATCATTTATGCTATGGATGTTTAAAGATTAATTGAAGATTGATCATAAAGTGTACTTACAAAGTTGTTCACGAGTTTTGGATTCACCGGTGGTGTGCACACTTTAGGAACAATATAATTAAGAATACCTGCTGCAGTAAATTGAAATTGAGGAAATAGGTGATGAAAAAGAACCCTAATTAATCCAACAATCAACATCAATAAACCTAATCTAAAATCAAAATCAGAACCCTAACCTAAAATCAAAATAAAAAACCCTAACCTAAAATCAAAATAAAAACCCTAACAAAAATCAAAACCAAAATCAACATCAATCCTGCACGTATGTATGACAAATAATTCAACCAATGAAAAACATAGAAAACCCCTATTAAAGGGAGGAGAAGAAATCGCCTGTGGTGGTGGTTTCAACATGGAGACTAGAGAAGATGAACATGAGAGGTATGGTCGCCTGATCTTAGTCGCTGGATGACAGAGGCAATAAGGAAGACGATGTCGACCAGTTCTAAGAGCGTGACTACATGGATAGACAATGACAAAGACAATGGTACAATATTATGGTAAATACATCTGTGTGTGGTCGTCATATCTTCGTCGTCGGATCTAGGATTGAAGTGTGTTGGTCCCAGCCGAATCTACAAGAGTTTTAGACGAACAGTTTGTAGAAGGGGGGGGGGATGAATACAAACACATAAAACTTTCGAATTTAAAAATATATATTGATACAGAAAGATCAATACATATTTTTGCAGATTGCATGCAGAAGTAGACAAGGTAAAGATAACCTATCTAAAACAATCATAGTTTACACATATATATTCTTAGCAAAATAGAAAAGATTTGCAGAAAGATAAAGAAAGAAAGATGTTCTTCTCGGATAAGAACTTTTAGAATTTGAGAGGGATTCTAACTTGCTTGAAGATTAGCGTAAGTGTTCTTTTAGATGTATGCGTATATGCATGTGTGTTCTCGGCATGGAGAGAGCACTCATCTATTTATAACATGTTGATCCTCTCTCTCAGTGATTTGATGATAATCCCTTTTATCTATCGATGTAATTTTGTTTCTGTATTTTCAGTTCCAGCGATCATACACTGAGTATGTTCAGTGATCGCTGAGAAG
>NC_037539.1:19056977-19058158 GCF_001531365.2 Cynara cardunculus var. scolymus | reverse complement strand
TTTCGTCTTTATACGGGATTCTGCTTAACCATGAGCAATCTCGTCAACTGAAAAGGAATCTTGTAAAAGAATCCAGGGAAATGAAAAGCTCTCCTTTTAGCTTTGATCTCTGAATCTTCTTCTCCTTTTGTTTTTTCTCTTCCTCCCGTGGTCATCACAGAGATGCACTCTTCTGAGGACATTCCAGAATCTGATTTAACAGATTTTGATGAGTCCTTGGCACTCCTAACTAAGTCATTTAGGAGGTTCGCCAATAAGAGTAAATTCCGTAGATCTCAGCTATCCCTAAGGGAAAGGCCAAAGTATGAAAGAATAGACAAGGCTTCAGCTGTCTGCTATAATTGTCACCGGCCAGGACACTTTGCAGGTGAATGCAGATCGAAGAAGACTGTGATGCCATCCTCTAAAGCTCCTTCCTCCAGGATCGTAGATGAAAAATATTCTAAACTGAAGGAGAAGTACAAGAAAATGAAGAAAAACCAGCAAAAGTCTAAAGGTCTTGTTGCTGAAGAGCATGACTGGGCTGAATCATCTGATGAATCATCTTCTGATGAAGAAGATAAAGCCTACGTCTGTATGATGGCCATTAATACTGATGAAGGATCTTCTGAAGCATCCACATCCTCAGAGCTATCTTCTTCTACTCAGGTATGTATCCTGAATGAACCTTCTTCTTCTTCCTCTAGTCTTTCTGCACTAGATACTCTGACGGTTGACCTTTACAATGCCCTCAATGGCAAATCAAAAGCTGAAATGCTTAATGTTSATCTTCWDBAACAAKTGAAGATTTGCCATTCTAAGATCAAAGAACTGACCTCTGTTGAGGAAAATCTTAAAGATCAGGTTATTGTAAACCAAACCATCACTGTTGAACGTGAAAAGGCTATCACTGAGCGTGAGCGAGCCATCGCAGAACTCAAGGCTGAGAAAGCTACCATTGAAGGGTGGTGTAAAGCTTCTTTTAAAGCCTCTGAGATCTTTAACGCTCAGATTCCCGCCAACACAAAGACTGGTCTAGGATTTTCCTATGATCAGGAAGATAGTGTTGTAGACAGGTCCATGCTCAAGTTTGGTACTTTTGTCTCTTCTTTTCCCAACACTTCTTCCTCTCAGTCCTCCTCTTTATCTGAGAGTCATCTTGAAGGAACTCCTTTGAGTTCTGGATGCAAAGACAAAGGTAA
>NC_037539.1:19055379-19056877 GCF_001531365.2 Cynara cardunculus var. scolymus | reverse complement strand
CGGAGTCTTAATCGCTCAGGTAAGTATTTCAAACTCATCAATCGAATTTTGAAGTTCAATCTTGCTGTCTCTCATGTTCGATTTTAGCTGATTTGTACACTGTGTATATCGTTCACTGGTTCTTAAAAGATTCAACTAAACTGTTAACTGGGTTGAGGTTAATCACAATCTGTTTGGTTGATTGTTCTTGCTGTTAAAGGTCTTATTGCTGTTAGTTCTTAAACTGGTTGTTTAGAGTGTACAAGATTTAGTCTTAGACTGTTTTGAGCGTAAGGACTGAAACAGCAGCCGGTTTATACTCTTATGCTGTTCGATTTATTTTCATATGTTAAGAGGTTTACACATATGCTATCCGGTTTATATTGTGCTGTCAGGTTTACTTTCTTGAAGTATTAGGTTTTAGACTCTTGTGCTGACCGGTTTAGCTACTAGTTGTTGTCCGGTTTAAGCTTCAAGTATTGACAGTGTGCGTTTTAAACCTCAAGCTGTGACAGATTTAATGTCCTAGTTGTGATCGGTTTACACTCAAACTGTGACAGGTTTGCATTCATAGTTGTGACCGGTTTTACACTAAAACTGTGATAATGTGCAGGTGACAGGTATGATATCAAGCTCTGGTTCGATTTAGACAGTGTGCATGTGACAGGTTCTTTGCAAGATTCATTGTGTTTGGCCTTTGTGATTGACACTACCAGTGCTCAAGCAATCGTGTATAAGAACTGGTGCATACATTAAAGTGGATATAACTGTCTGTTCTCCTGCTACTTCACCAATGTCATCTACTGGATGAGTGATATCATTGTTTTCCAATGCACTTAGTTAACCCTTGATTAGTAGCAATCTGTCCTTGCTGTTACTACAATTGGTGATCAACATTTCCAGTGTTATGGTGTATGGTATAACTTTGTTTCTGGTTTGAAAGTGTATTGTAGCAGTCTGTCCTGTGCTTATATGTGTTGCTATGAATGGTGTTGCTGTGAATGGTGTTGCTGTCATTTGTGCCCGAGTGCTGCAAATAGAATCTGGACTGTTTTGATTAAGCTTGTGATTGCTGCTGCGAATGCTCTAAAGGTTTAGTAGCAGCATTTCAGCGACTCCGAAAGCTATACTTGAAGTTTATTTGAGATTACTGTATAAGGAACCAGTGTTGATCAGAATTGAACACTATTTGTTTTCTGTGTTAAGAACAGCAGCTTTGATTTAACAGTTTTCTGTATTGGCTTTACAGCAGCAACAATCCAAGATGCAAATGGCATAATTGAGTTTGTATTAACAGTTATAAGGGATTTATAATTGTTTTGAGATTGTATTAAGTCTTGATCAATTGTTGTTTGGTAATTGCGCAGGTTTAAGCATACAGAGTGAAAAGCAGTTTAGAGGAATTACTGTTTTTGAAAGAGTGAAGCAGATTGAAGAGTTTTACACTACTTGCTGCTGGTTGCTGTTTTTGAACAGTTGTAGAATCATACAGTATCAAGGACATCTCAAGCTAGTTTGG
>NC_037539.1:19044833-19050954 GCF_001531365.2 Cynara cardunculus var. scolymus | reverse complement strand
TTGTAAAAGTCAGCGTGTTTGACTTTCTTATAGAAGTTTGACTTTGACTATTGTTTAGTTAGTTGACCATATAAATAGTAGGTGGTTTTTGTAATTAGAGAGAAGAGAGCTTTATTGTAATAATTCATACGTAATAGAGGTTTGACTGATTTGTAAGGATTGACTTTTTCTCTCTAAATGTTCTTCATGTTCTTGAATGCCATATCTGAGATTCTGCCATATTGTTATAAAGATTGAAGATTGATCAGTGATATAGGGACTCACACAATATTTTTATAAAATTGAAAACAATTTCATACGTTGAAATTGGTTGTTATCTTCCCATTCCCTTAATCTGAAAAGACTAAACAAGTGGATTTGAAAAGATCTACTTACAATTTCTTGAATTAACGGCTTTCGCGGAATATTTCATTCATCCTTGTGTATGATATAATGATTCTCATTTCATCATAAGGGGAGTATGAAATAATGAATGAAATATCCAATTCCGAACATTATAAGGGGAATTTGTTGTAAAGATCAAGGGAAAGTAACTTCAGTGATGGCAAAAGACTCAAAAGGAGTGCGACTAGAGATGATTACTAAAGATTATTCCGATGTTACAATGTCTGAGACTTGTTGAATGTGAAGATCTATTTTACAATAGTTTGCTGAAGATCAATTCTAAAGATCTTTATTGTTTATGTTCTACATTGTCAAAAGAGAAGATCATCGCGGTTCTACATTCGAGGGGGAGAATGTTAAAAGATATTTGTCAACAAATGATTGTCTGAAGTTTCAAGTTGAAGATTGTTTTTGAAGAAGACATAGTGTGCTTAAAGCATCAAAGTTCAAACGAGGTTCAATGCGCACAAATCAGTGATAAATTGTATTCGTCTTGAAAGTTTATTTTGTCTATAATTGTGTAAAAGTCATCGTGTTTGACTTTTATTAGGTAGTTTGACCTTGACATTTGTCTAGTTGTGTCACCCTAATATAAAGTCATCGTGTTTCCTTTGTAATCTTGGAAGAGCTCATATTGTAAAATCATATTCACGTATTGAAAGTTTGACCATTTTGACTTTCTCTCTCATCTTCATATTGTGTTCTTAATTTCATATCTAGATCTTCCATGGTTATGAAAGGTTATTGAAGATTGATCATTAAACAGGACTATCACACTCTTTTTTAGTTAGTGCATTAAAGTTACATCTTGATCAAATTTTATCTGATCATTGGCTTTACAGAAATAATATTTTTATCAACTACTTGTGATCATTTGAGCATAATGTTGAATTTAGGAGGGACTGAGTGCTTCACAAAAATACCTCTATGGAATGTTAGAACCAACAAACCTACCTAAGAGGAAAACCATATATGAGTGAGCATTAAATACAAATAGGTTTGTGTGCTGAGCTTAAAATGAAAAAGAGAGGGGTAGTTGTTGTGAGCCAAAAGAATTGATGAGAGTTGTGTCAGGATTAAAAGATTATAAGAATCATGTTCCAAACTTTTAAATTCCGGGCATACCATATAATCTATTAGTTCTCAATTCTTTCGAGACTAATATTGAAAAAGGCAAAGCCCAGACCAATTCTTGTCACAACCCCACCAGCTACTCATTTATCTTTCAACAGATAAGTGTTTCAATAACACTTGGGGCACGCAGCTTACAATCTATCAATTTCTCATTCGGAGAAAGTTGATATTGAAACAGAAGGATATATGTCCCCCTTTCAAGTCTTTTTGATCATGCATTGAGGCTGATAAATTTGTGTAGTCCACACGATTTATCTTTTTGAGCGTAAACAGAAGCATTAGTTGCTTTATCTTTCTACACTACACAGATTTTGCATTTTATATGTTATTTTGCCGAAACATTCATATATATGCTATTATTAAGCTATCGATGATTGAATGGAAGACTTGGTGAGATGAACCTTAAAAAGTCTCATATATGTTTGAGAGTTTTTGAATGTGAAGATCATCCTTACAACAGTTTACTGATAAAGATTTCTTTTGAAAAGAAAGTTTGTTCGTTATCTGAAGAAGTTCATTTTTGAAGAAGAATATTAGTGATTTGTTTGTCTGAAAATTCTTTGAAGACCATATCTTGAAGATCATTTATAAAGATCTTTGCTGATACTGTTCTACATTGTCATAAGAGAAGATCATTGTTGTTCTACATTCGAGGGGGAGAATGTGAAAAGTCCAGATTTCATACGAATCTTGATGTGATCATCATAAAATCTCAAGAACAAAGATGAATGAAGATAGATTGGAGAGAGAAAATTACTTGGCTGTCAAATCACCTTTTTTGCATTAATGATGTAATCAATTGTGTGTAATTACAATTACAAAGGAAAGACTATTTATACTAAGGAAAATAAAGCTAAACTAATTACAATAAAGCTAAGTAAATGGAGAAACTTGAATACTACATTTTAGCTCTAATCTTGAACCCAACATTCTCCCCCTTTGGATTCAAGTTTGGACTCTTGTAAATTTCGTTTTGTGCAGTCCAAGAATCTTCTCAAATCTTCTCAGAGCATTTCGGTATTGAATTTTCTCCTCAAGCAGATTGATAGCATTGACGAGCAGATATCTTTCTTTGACATTCATTCGCTCGGATTCCACAGCCTTTTCATCATTCATCAGCTTTGAGTCTAATKCCCTCTTCACCAACCTGATCGTACCATCAAAGTATTTATTTAGTTCACTGAATCTCATAAACTTTTTCATCTGAAGTTGAGCAAAGTAAATGACTCCAAACTCAGGACTTTCAAGAATCATGTATACTGGATAACTATCAATGTCTTCAAGCTCTTGATTAGGTCTTTTGAGATTGATAATTTTCTGGCTATCCTCAAGGCCCATTTGAACGTCGATGATCATAGACAACTTGACTTGACTTTTGATGAAACTTTTGATTGCTTCCAGTGCTACAAGTTCTCCTTCCTTTCTGATCTGCATATTTTTGAGTTCGAAATACAAATACTCAAGATCATCTAAGTATATGTTAGTGAAATCAGCTTCACTAAATCTCCAGATCTGGCCATCCTGTCTTGTGACAGTAAAAATAGGATACCAAATTTTACGGAGTCTCTGAGCATCTATCTGTTTTATCGAGACAATCCTATGCTTGGTACGTACTTGGCTGATTGGCTGACATTTAGACTTCAACATATGTCTATACTCTGTTCTGAACTCTTTAGGCTTTTTGTGGATCCCTAATACTCTGTCACCACTGATAAGCTTCCTATGACGAATGCAAATAGCAAAATAGACATCTTCAAGGTACGGCTCTCGGATCCGTTCTYGATCATAACCAAAATAATTTGCTCTGATATGAAATGGAATATAACCCTTTGTGAAGATTTCTGTAGATTCAACAGTTGGCTTTGGAGTGCTAGTTTCTGGCGCAGTAGGTAGATCAGCAGTTAAAGATTCTGGAGCAGACTGTGGATCACCTTGAATAGGAAATTCTGGATCTTCTTCTTCTAGATCATCTTCAAAATCAAAGTATAATCAAGTAGATTCATCAAAATCAAAGTCTGAAGATTTCAAAGTGAAGATTGTTTTTGAAGATATCGAAGAAGTCATAAAGTGCTTAATGTAACAAAGTTCAAACGAGATTCAAAGCGTGTAAATTCTTTCAAGCCTGAATACAAAGGGGGAGAATGTTAGGACTGAATTTCTGTGTAAATTGTATTCGTCTTGAAAGTTAAATATTGTCTATAATTGTTTTAGACATCCTGTTTGACTTTGTATAGTTAGTTTGACTTTGACTTTGAAGGGTTCATGTTTGACCCTATAAATAGCTTTGTCCTATGTGTAATTTGTAAGAGTTTCATTGTATACAGTACTTTCATATTTTGAGAGTTTATAAACATTGACTGTATTGACTTTCTCTCTCAACTATCCTTCTCATGTTCTTGAATGTTTTATGAAGATTGCCATGGAATATTGAAGGTTTCTAAAGATTGATCATCATAGAGGACTATCAACATACATGCATACATACATACATATATACATATCTTAGTATTAACAAACCCAACTTTTTTAACTTATGGGTTATGGCCCAAATATATCCCTAAGCCCAACATAAAGCCTAACATCTAACATAATCAAATCTAAATCAAAGAATCGATCAATCGGTGCCTAAACCAGTAAACATATCGACAGTCGAAACATTTGAAATCCCTCAAGAACTCTATTAAATCTTCCTTGGTCTCCAAATCGGTCATGGGCGCACATCATCAGGTCTGCAAATCGGTCATCGGTGCACATCATCAGGTCTCCAAATTTGCCCTAGTCTCCAAATTGGTGCATGTGACAACTGTCAAATTTAAGCTTCCAGGTTAGCTCTTATTAAGTTTATATTAGTGTTATTGAAGATAATTTATAAGACTAGGAGTTAGTCAGGTTAGTTTAGTTAAAAATTTTAAGAATTTTCGGCAGTTGCTTAGAAAGTCCGGTTCCGACCCGAAATTATCTGAAACGTCCTATACAGTACCAAATGCTCTAATTTATACCCAATATATATATAAAACACTAAGTTTTAGTGTTTTAGATATAAAACCTTTTTATTTAAATAAATTTAGTCATCGTGGGCTTTTAAAGTGAAGAAAAATGTAAAAATTGAGAAATTAGGCTTTTGTGCATTTTGAGTTTAGTTTTTAAAAAAAAATATATATATATTTGGGATTGGGTTGGGCCTCCCATGGCTGGCCATTCTCCCCCCATTTCCCTCCCTAAACCCACATATAAATACCTTCATTTTCTCTTAAATTCTCATAATTTTTCATTCCAATTCCAAAAACCCTCTCTTTTCTTTTCTTAGAAAACCCAAGAGTCATYTTCATCCCCTTCAACCACATTCAGCCGATTTTCTCATCTATCTTCATCATTTTGGCAAGATTTTGAAGATACAACATTTATCTCATCATCAATCAAGGTAATGCATTCATCTTTTCCTCTTTTCTTGCAAGTTTTTGGGAGAAAAACCCACTTTATTGCATTCATTATCGTCTTTTCTATATGTTTCAAAAATCTTGAGTTTCAAGGTGAGATTACACACCAAAAACATGTAAAAATGTTTATTTGATGGTGGTAATCCATGACCCAAAYATTAGAACTCAAAAGGTAGGAAGAAATCATGATTTTATGTGGTTTATATCTTAAAAACTTCATATTCTGTTGCTGACAGATTCTGTGCTTGTGCACAAATCGTTCATATCTTGTAAATGGTTTGTTCAAATGTCATGAGGTTTCTTTTAAAAGTTTATTCACGGAGTTGGGGTTGCAACGCATTTGGTTTCACTCAAAAACATTGAGTTTTAACCCCCCAAATACTCAAAACATTGTATATACGTATCTGAGAGTTTTTCAGTAGGTAAACCCTACTTTGAATGGTCATAACTTTCTGGATAATCATAAAAAATTGTTGATTTTTCTTTGGCATGTTAGTTTAATGAGATACCTTTCAAATGCCACCGATTTCACTCGATATGGTGGTGGTTTGAGGTTTCATTTACTTAAAATAAGATGAACATGCAATCTGTCTGATTTTGACAGATTTGTATATGTGTGTTCCATCGATCATATATCTCTCATAACTCAATGAAAAAGTATTATTCTTCTTTTTGAGAGTTAAATTTATGGATTGTCTCCTACAAGCAAGTGGAATCACATAAAATTATGGAGTTTTGATCTCCAAACACCTAAAACTCTATTGGTGTGTAAACTGTGAGACCACCAGTAGGTAACTTCTAATTTGTATGCTAGTATCTTTTTTCTTGTTTGTCCTTAATGTGTGATTCTTCTTCTAAAACTTTCTTTTATGAGTTAGGGTTCATTTGAATCCAGTCTCACTCAAAAATACGATGTTTTGAGTCATGAACCGATTTTTACAAGTTAGGTGTGCATTCTGTCAATTGATGGCAGATATGTGCATGTGAYTTTAAGGTRTCATATMTTCCTCTCAACTCATCCAAAATGAGTGATTTTTAGTTTAAAAGTTTCGTATATGTGTTATGTTTCTAATCCAACTTGAACCTCTGCAGAACATCTAGTAGAACTCTTTATATGAGTATTTTACTATCATGGTGCAATCTGCCAATTCAGTTGTGATAAGTTG
>NC_037539.1:19038474-19043623 GCF_001531365.2 Cynara cardunculus var. scolymus | reverse complement strand
ATTTATTGATTTCAAAACTTCTTTTATGTTTATTTTGTAAATTTGTATTTGGGATTGTAAACTTTAGTTTTGATTTAATTATGTTTTAAATTGTATGGTTGTGTTGTTTATACACTATTGCTATGAGACTCTACCTGCCATACCTCGCGTTTTCGCTTTAGCGGGGTGTGACAGTGCACAGATTTGTAAGTGTATCTTTCCAAATTTCTATGTTAGGAATTAGGAAACCACCGCTAGCTCCATGTTTTTCTTCCATTTCCTTTTAGATATTATATTCGACTACCAAACTTATGCATTTAATATGGTATTGAGATTCCTGTTGGTAAGTTTTTATTTGATTTTTATTTGCTTGATGCATTTTTTCTATCTAATAATACACCTTCAAGCATGTATAGTCATGTAAAGTTTATATTTAGGACTCTTGTTGTTGCATACCAACAACACTATGCCATATGTTGAGTATGTTTGAGACTTGCCACCTACCGTATGTTTTTGTTACCATGTGCATTACCTTCTTAGAGACCTTCCAAATTAGAAGTTAAAGGACAATATATACACATATATATATATATACACACACACATAATCATTTGGAAACACCAATAAATCGTACGAACTTAGAAACCAGTTCTCATGGATTGCTTCATATGAAATAGCACGTGTGAAATGCTATGCTTATACATTGTTTTTTCATATCTGAAACGTTCAAGACTATCTTGTGTGTGGAAAAAAATAGTCTTAAACATTTCACATATGAAACAACATTGTGCAAACACTGAATTTTCATGTGTTGTTTCATATACGTTCAAACTACTTTACCATTGTCATACTTTGGTGTTAATTATATTTCCAGCTATCTTAAATAAAGACCTACTAATTCATCCCTCCCTATCGGTATGGATGTACAGTTTTCCTTATCTAGTTCATTGCTAAGACAAAAAGAGATTGATTTCAATGTATGTACTATTTACATCATGATATCCTACTTCACATTTACCATTCAACCATCATTTGCACCCCTCTCTTGTCACCATATATACTACCCATAAAAGAAAACATAGATGATTTTAGATTAATTTTTTTCTTGATTTTTTCCCAGACTAATCTCATGGCAAGTCGTGACCATAGGCTTCTCCCATAGCCCTGAATCCCCAGTCTTCAATGACCATGCTACCCCCTTGTGTTTCTTTTTTCTAGTTTAAGAGTGGATTTGAAATGTTTGTCACTTTATAAAACTTTTTTGTTGCTTTAAGAAATTTCTATCTATAATGGGTCTTTGATCACTGATTACTGTTATATATTTAGAGTATTAGTGATGTTTCTATGAAATCCTATTACCTATATTGAGCATATTGTAGCTTACGTTTATTTTCTAGTTTTTTTTTTTGTTTGTGTGTATATTTATGTGTTTTAGATGGAATTGCTCTCGCAGACTCAAAGTATAGACTCAACGGGTGCTTCTAAACCTTTGCAACCTAACTCCGAAGAGAGAAAAAAAAGCACACAATGTTCTAAAGTATGGGACCATTTTACAACAAATGAGACTAACCAAAATGATCCAAGGGCTGTGTGTAATTACTATGGTAAAGATTATACAAGTGATAAGAAAAAAATGGAACTAGCACCCATTGGAACCATCTTAAAATTAATGTAAAAAGTATCCATTTAGATTAGAGGATAAGAAACAAAGATTTTTCAAAAGAATAACATGAACGAAAGTGGTAGTCTTGTATCTGTGGGGTTTAGTCAAAAAGCATGTCGAGAAGCTTGTGCAAAAATGATTGTGATTGATGAGTTACCTTTTAGATTTGTTGAACAAGAAGGGTTCAGATCATTTTGTATTGTTGTATATCCTAAATTTGAACTTCTGTTGCGCATTACAATAGGTAAGGATATTATGAATCTCTATAATGATGAAAAGAAAAGGTTGAGGTCCTTTTTCATTCAAAATTCACAAAGAGTTTCCCTCATCACAAATACTTGGACTTCTTGATAGGATCGATTAACTCAGTTTTGGATATTAATCACTTACTCTGGATGATCTATTTGACAGTATTAGTGCAGCGGAAGCAACAAGAACAAGCAGAGTAATAATCAATGAAGAACACAGTTGATGAATGAAGAACACGAGAGAGAAGCTTCAAATGATTTTCAATTGATTGAAAATGTTTACAATACGATATGGAAGCACACCGAATTACAAAGGCCTAAGCTGCTATTTATACTCGTTCCTAACGGCTTTTCTGACATGACCTAGACGTACAAATTAATCTAAGCCGTTCAAATAAAGCAGATTACAAACAGTCATGTGATAAGTACGAGCAGCTAACTAACCTAAGTAAAACAGTAAAGAAGTTCTTCACAGAAGATAAAACTGCAGACCCTCTGTGAGCCATCCCAGAGGCTCTGCTGGATGTGACTTGAGAGCACTTGATTCCAGAGGATCATTTTCCAGAACCTCTGTGATAGACAACAGAGGTTCTGTCATCTTTGACTTGTAAGCTTTGATTACAGAGGACCATTTTCCAGAACCTCTGTGATAGACAACAGAGGTTCTGTCACACTTCACTTGTACGATAGAACATCTTCAGTAGTTGGTCCTCTGTGGTCTTCTATGGTGGAACCTCTTCTGTCAACACTTGCAGTATTTACTTTTTCCATACTTTTACATTAAGTGAAATGAGAGCTAACAATCTCCCCCTAAGTATGAAAAAGTAAAATTGGAAATTTAAAAGCAAGAAATGACTTAATTGAAAGAAATTACAAGAGGAGATAAAAGTTCATCCTCTGAAAAGAATTACATAATGAAATTACAAAACTGAATTACAAAATTGTGAAACATAGGCCTAAAACTGGTACAGAAGGTTTATCAAACGACAGATTCTGGAAAATCGTCTACTGCGTATAGCATATCAGACTTGATTGTTCTGTAGACGTTGAAGATCCATTCTCTGAAGTTGATTTTCATTTTGATCGCCTCCAAGATGCGAGACACTTCGCTCAGCCTTAGATGTCCTTTGTCCACTTCTGCCGCTGCCCTTCTAAAAATCCATTCTAGCGTTTCTGTTGAGTACTTGTGTGATTCTGTTGGATCATAGAACCTTAGGATTCCATCTTTATCCAAATACACAAACCCAAAAGTAGGGTTGTGAATAATGGAGTTTGGATGATACCTAAGTATCCAACCAGGCCTGCTGTAAGGAGGGGAGATCTTTAGATCTTTTTGAACTAACCTGACCGCTAGCTCGAAGTCCTTATGGCTGTAATATCTTACTTGTGCGTGCATGACCTCAAGCAGTGGAGTGCTGGGTCGTCTCTGTAATCTTCTTCATTTATTAGCTGTGGAGTCTCTGTACTAGACGACGACCCCTTCTGTGGTGACTCTACAACTTTGCCTTTACCTTTGCCTTTAGGCTCTGGTGCCTTTTCCTTGCCTTTTGAGAACAAGGCAGCTGTAGAGTCCACAATCTTGACGCCTCTGGAAGGAGTCTTCTTTGGCTCTGGTTTCTTCTCAGCCTTCTTCTCCC
This sequence comes from Cynara cardunculus var. scolymus, assembly GCF_001531365.2. Lineage (NCBI taxonomy): Eukaryota > Viridiplantae > Streptophyta > Magnoliopsida > Asterales > Asteraceae > Cynara > Cynara cardunculus. Next base: position 19,040,096 of record NC_037539.1, on the reverse strand, counting down.
CCTCATGACGATCACGATCATCACCTCTTGATCGTCGTGGTTCGTTTTGGCTTCTGCCTTGCATGTATCCAGGGGAGCCTTCTCCAACCTCTGCAAAATTTTGATGGCTGCCTTTTTCATCTTCTTAATTGCCTTTTTTGCAAGCTCAGAGGCGTGATTGATGTCGATCTCTGTTGACCACTTCAGTTTGGAGACGCTTCTATAGATTTCACTTTTGAGGAGGTCACCCTCTTTCACGAGCTGTGATGTGTAGTCTCTGATTGCTGTGTTGGAGGCACGGGCCTCTTTGAGAAGCTAGTCTGTATGCTTGCACACGAGATTACCCAGAGCTTCAACCATAGCATCAATCTCTCTGCGGGTAGCTAGGTGATTGATGTCGGCCCTTGAGGACTTTGTATCAATACCATAAGTCACCGCAGAGGAATACATCTGCTTGATTTCGTCTTTGAGAGAGGAGTAATCCGTGTAGCCCATAGAGATGAAGTCGGCAGAGAATTGGGCAGCCATCTCTGAAAGTTCTGTCTTCAAGGTCTGGATGGAGGAGGGGTTGAGGCTTAGAGCTTTGAATGCCTCTGTGAGATCATCCTTCTGTAAGATAGAGCTCTGAAGAGTTGATAGAGTAGACTTGAGTTCTGCTGTGGTTGAGCTCAACTCCTTCAGAGCCTCTGTTATTGGGGAAAGGTCTTTTGCTATCGATCGGGAGATAAACAAGCTTTTCAACTCGACTATCTTATTGAATATTTCTGTGGCAAAGGTTTTAAGCTCCTCCTTTGTCACATACATATCTTGGGAACCTAAACCACCAACACATGGTGATTTAGTACCCTTAGCGACTGGTATTGCGAAGTCTGCTCGGGGTCTTCCACTAGATCCTCGAACATCTCCCAGAGGAGAGCCTACTGGTGTTCTGTAGATTTCATACCTTGTAGGTTCAGAGCCTAGCATGGCAGAGTGATCTAGTGGGGACAGAGGGCGTTCTAGACCCTCTGTCTCTATGTGCCTTACTTGTGCCTCTGAAGCATGTTTTGGGTGGTCACTCTTGTGTGAAGAAGCAACGAATGCTTATGTGGGATGTATCGAGTCCTTGGGCGAAGGGACTCTTGTATTAAAACCTTCATCCTTTTGAGAGGATGGAGGAGTATTTTGTGGTTGCCCGGCTGTGCGATCCACAGAGGACGAAAGAGTGTCCTCTGCGTGGGTAGGCTGGTTTGGGTTCGGCATGTGCGTGCCTTGTTCAATAGGAGATCCCTCTAGAACAGGGCCCCTAGAAACGTGGGATGCACTGGGAGGTGGGCTAGGTTGTGTGCCTTCGGCATCTTTTTCGCCCTCACCTAGTTCTTCCTCTTCTTCTTCGTTGTCTAAGATGATCTCTGTCCCCAACTTGGATATGTCAATTGGCGCTCTGAACACCTTTTGGATATTGACAAGAACATCCTCAATTTGTTTTGTTGGGGAGACTTCAAGAACGACTTTGCGCAACCTTCTGCGCTTTGGAGTTGTGGCCTCTGTCGGGCWCTCTTGTGCTGCGGCCTCTGCAGTCACAGGCTCTGTGGCTATTTGTTCTGTGACCACAGGCTCTGTTGGTTGAGCCTTCTTGATTTTCTTCTTCTTGGTCTTTGGCA
>NC_037539.1:19036938-19038210 GCF_001531365.2 Cynara cardunculus var. scolymus | reverse complement strand
GGGCTTCTGTACCCTTGCTCATGCTCAGTGGGGTGAAACTCCTTGAATGGGTAGAGCCTTGCATTTGGCTCCACAGAGGGGAGTTTCGCGACTAATAAATCACCAAAAACCAGACCAAGGAAATGTTGCAGGATGAGGTTGGGTTGGTTCATGTCCTCCTTGGCCTTTTTCTGTGCTTTGACCTTCGATTTCTTGCCCCTCTGACTCGTGCATTTCTTCTTGATTAACCCAACCATATCCTCGAAAATTAGATGTGCGTAATCCAAAGGAAGGTTGAAGTATATCCCATAAACGATGGATATCATCGCATGTGAGGTTTGATCGTGACTGCCCACCTTCCCTGTCAAGCAGCTGTTGATAATGGAAAATAGGGTGTTCCAGACAGGGGGCAGTTCTTTGCGCCTAAATTGAGTCCTCTTGGTGATTGGGGTCGCATATGAGTGAAATTCCAGGAATTGTATCAATTCCTCGTCCGTGGGTGTTGCAGCATAGGCATTCAAGTTAAGGTCCTCCAAGGTGGGCAAATGCAGGGCAGTTCTCAAAATTTCCACATTCAGTTCTAAGGGAACCAGGGATTTGTTGACAGGGTGTGAGGCATATCCAACAATGGTTAACCCAAAATTATCAAGGGTTGTGATATAGGAACTGAGGAGAAATTGGGTTAAGTAGGTTTCAGGGGTAGGCTTAGTGGCAGATAGGGCAAAGAAAAGTGGGTGGTTTCTTAGAATTTCAATTAAAGGATAGGTAAAATCGGGAAAACCTGTAGTAGAAGGAGCAAAATAGTAGTTGTTTGGCTTCTTGACTAGGACGACTTTCTCATATTTGTTTTGAACAAACGACAGTGCGTGGGATGTGAGAGCTTGAGCTTGGGTCACTTCGTTGTCGCTCGAAACGTTCACTGATTGGGCTGAAGCGGATGAAGAAGACATGGTAGCAGGTATTTGTTTGAAGAAATATTGGGTTGCAGGTTCGCCGGAGAGCTTGAGAGTGGTAAAGGTTTTTGATTTGGGGGGAAAGAGGTATTTATAGGGAGGGATTTAAAATGAACCGTTTTATTGACGAAAGGTCGTGATGAGTGGTTTTGGGTTCAAACGGCTCAAAAAGGTATTACACACCGTATTGGGAGGACGCATGATTGATGACGTGCACCCCCTTTTCTAACACGCACGTGTAGGTTCTAACCCTTATCCACAGAACCACGCGCACCATATCAATAGACAAGAACTATTAAGAGAGTTCTGTCAGAGGCCTAAGGGTAACAGAGCCTCTGTG
>NC_037539.1:19026653-19036838 GCF_001531365.2 Cynara cardunculus var. scolymus | reverse complement strand
ATACCTGATCATTAGAGTTGGAGGCAGATTCTGAATTGGACGTGGCCATCAGACAGATGAGTGCTTTGTCTTCTTCATCGGATGAAGAATCAGACACCCAGTTTTCTTTCTTAGCCATCAGGCTTCGCTCTCTAGGATTATACTTGTATTTATTCTTGTAATAGTCAGCATCCTTTACTAGTCGTCCTCTGCATTCTTTTGAAAAATGACTGAGTTTTCCGCACCTGAAGCAGCGGAGGTCATTTTTCCTTCCATCCTTGTCCTCTTTCCTCTTGTCTCTTCTATCTTCTCTTCTTTCTTCTCTCTATTCTCTTCCATCCCTTCTGTCTTCCCTCTGATGAAATTTAGACGGCTTTCCTTTCATAGGATGACTGGTACCTTTCCCTCTTGAATTCTTTTCGTTCATAGGGTTTCTTGATGAACTTTTTCTGGAACTGCTTTGTGATCAAGGCCAGAGATTTGGCAAAGGCTTTGATATCATCATCTGATTCAAAAGTTTCGTTTTCAGATTCTGATTCTACCACGAGTGCTTTCTTTCCTTTCTTCTTATGTTCTCTGGTAGGGGTCCTTGATATTTCCTTTTCATCAGCAGCAAGAGCTAGATGTCCACCAATGGATACCTTCTTCTTCATAATGTCGTTTTCTTGTGCTGCAAGCGTTCCATACAGATCATGAAGTGACCAGCCGTCTAAGTCCTGATTTGCTTGAACGGACATCAACAGCTGAGTCCATTCATCGCCAAGACTTTTTAGGAATAAAACATTGTTTTCTTCCTTAGTTCTGGAGATATCGTTTCGACGACATTGATTAATCAATGTGTTGAAACGATCGTATGTCTTCTGAATCGGTTCATCAGGAAGAGCCTTGAAGTTGGTGTATTCGTTGAGACATTGTGCTCTATGATTCTTCTTTGTTTTTGCCCCTCCTTCAAGTTGGCTTGCCAGTTCATCCCATAGTTCCTTGGTTGTGGAACATGCATCAAGGGATTGGAAGATTAAATTGGGTATGGCCATGATTATCAGTCTTTTGGCCTTCTTGTCGGTCTCAACCCATTCTATGTCATCTTCATCCTAATTCTTCTCATCCTTGGGCATGTAGTAGGCAGGGATTTCGGCTGTGGTATTTGTTCATGGGACTCTTGGGACAAGAGTCTGTGGAACGTAAGGACCCTCCATTATAGATCGCAGGAGGTTCCTGTCCATTCCTTCTAAGAAGTTTACCATCATTATCCTCTATTGCGGGTACTCTTCTCGTTGAAGAGTTGGAGGCTTGGTGAGGGAGCCAACAGAATTCCAGTTGGCCATTGAGGATTTTTAGAAGAGAGAAATTTTACGTTTTTGGTATAAAAAAACGAGAATTAAGAGATTTTGGATGATCGTTTGATTGGAAAAACAATCAATTGCCTTTGGTACCAATTGTTGATCCCAAATCTCTCAATAACACTAATAATCGAGTTAAAAATAACCAAATTATAGTGTTTTAATGAACAAAATGATGAACACTCAAGAACAATGTATGAACATTCAAAGAATAATCTTGAGTGCCAATGATTTCACTTTATTCAATATGAAAAACGTAAAAGCGACATTTTTAACAATAGACCCAATCACCTATTTATACTATAAGGCTAATTAGAAGATAACTATCTAGTGACACTATTAAGCTAATCTTCTACTAACAGATAAAGTTTATCTAAACTATGGATAAGCTATAAATTAAGATAAACTTGAAATCCAGCTGTCGATTTGTCATCTTCAGCTGTCTTTCATGGGATGATGATTCAACCTTATCTTCATATCTTCATCGTATGCCTCTGGTTGAATTGTTGAAGAAAACTCTAAGTGTTGTGGACCAGAGTTTCGCCCGGGAATCTCGTGCCTAATGAGATTAAGAGACCCAGAAACTTTCACTCCTGAAATCCCTCTCATTTTGTCAATAAGGGTGACAATCGGAGTTTCAGTGAGCTTGCTTGATAATATTCGTGTTCCGTTAACTCGTATAAATTGGGTTAAGTGAATTTTTGGTATAATTGTACATAACATATTTGTACCCTATGCTTAACCAACTTATACCCTAGACTAGTTTTGTGTCAAAAGTTGAGTTTATACCTATATTAGTATGAAGTTGAGAATATAGATTTAAAGGGTGAAAACCACCAAATAGTTAAACTATATATATATAACTCTGGTTGTTCATCGACCCTCTGGTTTTTCTCGAGACTTGGTCAATTTTGCCTTAATGTATTCATCGGTCTTCTGGTTCTTGATCACTTATTGTTTTTCATTACTTTTACACTTATAAATTATGGGATCTAACAAATCTAATATATATATATATATGTATTATGTAAACATTTAGTATTAAATGCAGAGACGTAATCAATAGGGGGCAGGCCATTCCATGCCCCCCTTAACTCTCAACCCAAAACAAAAGCATACTGTAAATCTTTTAATTAAAAATCAATAGTCAGTAGTGAAACACGGGATCAAACCTAGTATGATTTAAACTTTTTAAATTACTTTGTGCAATACACGGGATCGAACCAAATATATATATATATATATATATTATAAACTTTTAGTATTAAATGCATAAATACGGGGCAAGCCGGTTCCAAGCCCCCCCCCCCCTTAAGGGGCCGTTTACCTAAGCACTTACTTAGTAAGCGCTTAACAATAAATTTAAACTCTATCTCCTACTTGTTGGAAAAGATTTTAGTCTACCAAAACGACATCGTATGTAACAATTTACCCGATAAGTTCTAACCGTGGTAAGAGTCGTCACCATCACTTACCGGGTAAAACTTTCGGTTCGTGCCTTCGCTCTTACCAGGTAAGATTCTTGGTCCTTGTCATATTCATCCGATAAGGGAATATGACTTGATAAGTGCTTACTCGAGTAAGCATTTGGTAAACGGCCCCTAACTCTCAACCCAAAACAGCATACCGTAATTTTTTTAATTAAAAATCAATAGTCAGGACTTAAAACGCTCCAATCTTTTGGTTCACATTTGGCTTAAATTATTGAATTGTTAAGGCAAATAGGAAACTTAAAACGTAATTAAGTTAGTTACCTAAACCTAAATTCCTAATTAATTAGTTTAGTTTAATACTTTATACTTTTATACTTTAATGTAATTATGTAAAATGTTTATTTTTGTTGGATATGTTTATGTGATCCCAAATTCAAGTCTAATCAATCAAATCAAACAATTAATCAAAAATATAGATGATGATTTGAATCAATCGGCAAGTATATTCATGTCAAATGTGTACAATGTTCTTGATACCAATCTCTCATACAGATTCACTCTCTAACTGTTTGTGCGTATGATTATATTCTGTGAAGTTACCAACTACCAACTAATAACTAATATCTATTTACAACAACTACTAACAAGGAACAAAACTAACATTACAAAGCAATAAAAACAAGTTTAAGCATGGGACTTGAATACAACATTTTAACCCGACAATCTCCCTCTTTAACAAGATACAATTTTTTTTTTGAGCAATCTCCTCCTTTTCTTTCAAAACAGAATAAATCTTCACAATCTCTCACTTTATAGCAATGTGATCTTCACATTCACTCCCCCTTAATCATTGCACATCAATAATCTTAAGCAAACATCAACAATTATCTATCATCCCTTTCAAATCTATAAATTAACTTTCCCAATCTTCATAAATGACTTAGAAATCTTCATTCATTTTAAGTATACCCCCTCCTATGATGATAATGAGAAGCATTGGCATCATCATGAAATGAATGATCTTGAAGAATACCGTCAATTCATAGAAAGTTAAGCAAATCTTTTCAAATCCGCTTAATTAATCTTTTCAGATTAAGAATTTTGAGAAATAACTAGATTCAACTTATGAACTTGTTTTCAATCTTTTAGAAAAAGATTGGTCTATGAATATAATAGATTATTCAGTACAATGAATGTACTTCATATATGAGATTTTTTGACGATCATCTCATTAGGACATCCATTCAATCATTGATAGCTTTAAAAAGTGTATCTATGAATTTTATGACAGAATAATAGATATTTTGTAAAATTTGTGCACAAAGTCTCCACAGTGGCGGTGCAAGTGCACGCCGACACTATGATCGCTTGCAAGTAATAAAGTGGTAAAATACCATGATCGTTCCACAGGGACTGGACTATTGAGATTCGGAGACTTTCATGAACTTCTTGCTCAAGTTTCAGGTTGTGAATAAAAGTTCGATTTTTGTTTATAAAAAGACTAAAAAGGACTGAAATAGCGAAATAAATTGTTTAGACTAAAGAATGAGCATGGGTGTAAGTGTTCCTTAAGATAAAATTAACAATAAAATGGTTAGAATCTTATGAGTTGTTTATAAAAATTCCAATCACTCGAAAGTGAAAATTTACAAACGGTCCCCATAAAATTCCATAAAGTTCTTACGTTCACCACTTCGAAACTTGCCGATTTAGCCAAAAAGTAAAAGAAATAAAATTCATATCCAAATCTCTTTGTGATAAGAATAACTATCGCCTAACCCTTAGCTAAATACATACAAAATTCGCGTCTCCACGTAATTATCAAAGACTCTCTTGAGTTCTTTGTGCATCGCTTAAGCCGTAGTTCGGATCCGCCCATCTCTGGGTCTAAGATATAGTATTAACACTTCAAAATGATTGGCTTATCTGCGTCGAGTTTAAGTCTCGTCTTAAATGACCAAGTTACGAAGTGGTAAAGAGTAAAAACACTCAAATAATGTAAAAAAAATCCTAAGTTAAACTTACACCCACACCCATACGAGTAAATTAGCTAATAATAGACATAATATAAGACATTAAATAAAACTGAAATGTAACTTGCATTAATATAAAACTAAATTACAAATTTAATACAATGAAATAAAATGCTAAATCACAACTAAATAAAAAGAGAAGAACATTAGCTACAATATTAAAAGGTTAATGATAAAGAGAGATAAGAGATGTAGGATGATGTTAGAGGTTGTGTGTCTTCAAAAGATCTTCCAAGGCTTCTTTATATAGGGGAAATGGGATAAAGACAAAGCTTCTATACAAAGGATATTAGAGGCACAAAATCCATGGGGTAAAGACCATTGGACAAAAGGTTTATAAAAAATAAAATAAAAGGTACATCTCAACAGCTAATTACAGCTGGAGGAAATCTCTTGAGAATTCTTCAAGCAGCATATCTTCCAAAAAGTAGAAAACAACAAAATTTGTAGACATCCCAAAGTGGTGCCACATTGGACAGTTTGCCAGAAAATGCAGGTTTTCGGAATAAAACATCTTCCTTTGTGTTTCATCATCTTTTTAAAACTCTTCAGAATAAAAGGAGTAAAACAAGGATTTTGGGTATTTAATAATTACAAAAACGGAGGAAATAAATAATAAATAACTTTACAAAAATGAGAGTTATCAGCAATATAGAAATGATAAAGCAATTAATGCTTCAATTTAAGCTCAAAAAGATAAAGAGTGTGGACTACACAAATTTATCAGACTCGACTTGTGATCAAAAGGACTTGAAGGGGGGACATGTTATACCCAGAAATATTAATCAAAGTATAATGAAATCAAGATCAAAGGTAGAACAAAGAATGATACAACACAGAGAGAATTCCAATGCTTAGTCGTATTAGCTTCAAAGTATCGAATGATTACAAGAATAATCTGAATCTAATCTTGCTTAGCTACTGATTATAAATAGGGAAAGACTATTTATACTAGAACATTACAAAGACAAGTTACAAGAAAGATTAAAAGCTTGAATACAACATTAAGCACAATGACTTGAACCCAACATTCTCCCCATTTGGATTCAAACCTGGGACATAGTAAATTTTGATCTTCGAAAGCCCAAATTTGTCTCACATCTTATAGCATTCTAATATTGAAACTTCTCATCAAGTAACTCCAGAGCACTGATAAGTAGGACCTTTCTCTAAGACTTAATCTGTTAGATCCTGTAGCTTTATCATCTTGAGCTTTTCTGCTATCAAGTTCCTTCCTTACTATCTTTATAGTCCCATCACAGTACTTATTTAGTTCACTGAACCTCAAAAACATTTTATCTTTCTCGGAATTCTCATAGATCATCCCAAACTCTGGATCTTCTAGAATCATAAACAGAAGATAGCCATCGATGTCTTTTAAATCTTGATTTGGCACCTTCAGATTGACATTCTTCTGACATCTAAGAAATCTTTTAATGGCTTCATTACTTCTGACAACTCCTTCCAATCTGACCGGCTGGTTTCTGATCTCATGATATAAATGCTCCAAGTCTTCTAAGTAAAGGTTAGGAAAATCAGCTTCACTAAAATACCAAACTTTACCATCTTGCCTTGTAACATAGAACGCTGGATACCACACTTTCACAAGCTTTCTTGCCTCCACATTCTTGATTGAGACAATCCGGTGTTTAGTGTGTACAAAATGAATAGGTAGACGTTTATCTTTGAGGAAGTACTTATATTCTTTGCAATATTTACGTGTTTCCTTGTGAATACCCAAGATTTTATCACTACACAAAGATTTTCAATGAAGTACAAAAATATCTGGATATAGGTCTTTAAGCAATGGTTCTCTAACTCTCCTTTTGTCTAACCCTGGAGTCTTTATCCTTTCAGTAAAACGTATATACTTTCTTGAAGATTGAATAGTTGAAATATACAAAATGGAAGATGTATCAGGAATGCTTGATGGGTCAACAAAGACTGGTTTTAGGTTCTACTTTAAGCTTGGACTGAAATGGAAAGCTGGAGTCTCTTTCATCCATATCAGCTTCAAAATCAAATAGACATCCATCATATTTATTAGCTCCAACTTTAGTTTCAACACTGTAGTCCTGAACTCCACCAATTTCATTAGAAAATACTTCATTAAAAACAACATTTGCTGACAGACCCAGTAGCATCCTTGTTTTTATTGTGGAGACCGTCAGCTTTTCAACCATTGGCTCGATCTCTAGGTCTGTAGCAACTACAATTTCCAAGCCTGTAGTCCTTTCTCTTTCACCAGTTTGAATAGGACTTTGATTATTTAGCTCTTCAGAATCTTCACTTTCAGATACCATAACTTCCTTACCCCTCGAAGACAGCCATATTCTGTTTCTTCTTCTCCCCCTCATGTTGATCAGGATCGTCCTGATCATCATGTCTTATTTAAAGAGGCTTGAGCTCGGAAAGCATTCTCTAAACATGAAACACATTCATACAGCAAATGAATAGAATTTTGCAAGTTAGCAATCAATTGGGTAGAGGTAGCTATTGTAGAACCAAGCTTTGACAAGCTAGAAACTACAACACTTTGAAAGTTGGAAAACTCTGAGGCTCTAACGGTATGGGAGTCCTCCAATGATTGTCTGAGCATGCTGACTAAAGCTAAAATCCACCGAGTCCATGTTTGGTTCAGATATCATCTTGGCATATAATATGGACTTCAAATCATCCACCGAATAGTTTGGTTATGCTTAAGTTTGGGGTGTAGGTGGTGGCAACGGTGCCCGACTTTATTCTTCAGCCGATTGCTTACTCTTCAATAATATTTTCAATCCATTAATTTATGCCATCAAAGTATCCTGAACAGCCTTTAGGGTGTCGTTCATAAATTCCCTTAACAGATTGTCAGGTAAACTAACACCTTAATTACATAGATTACCAGTTGTAACAACAGTTAAATAAACTGTTGTGCCTACGTTCAACGCTGGAATGTCGTTAACATTGGTAGGACTTCCCCCCTGTCCTCATAGATAGTCAGATGACTCTACTATAGTCGTTCCAGCTTGTTCACAAAGAACAGCGGATGGAGCAACAGATGCTCCTGAGTCCAGTGTACTTAAAATGTGTATCGGCTCTAGACTCGAAGTGTACACAATTGAAGTCATATACTTGGTCAGGTGTCTACTTGTTTCATTATCTTGATCCTCCGAGTGAGGAATAGATAGACGTTGTGCTTCATCCCCGTGAGAACATGAAACTAACACCAGTTGAGAGGTGTTAGAGTGGCCAGGAGAGGTATGCAATTGCATAGATGGGCGGGGTATGTCTTCTTCAATGCTGACATTCAACGAATGAGTGCCAACAACAGATGTGGGAACCCGACTACATGTATAGGTTAGGGTAGGAACTGATGTTGCTTTTTTTGTTCCCTTTTAGACATACTCTAAAAATTTTCTACTTGTTCTACCTCATCAGTCCTTATATCCTCCAATAAACGATCAAGTTCACCAAAATCAGGAAGTTCTTCACCAAAATCAAATTCCATTAATGGAATGTCTTGAAGATTAGAAAATTCAGCTCCATCTAAATTCTGATCATCCTCATTTCCTTGATCATTGTCATCATTATCATCATTGTCATTTCCTTGATGAATAGCTTAATCGGTTTCAGTATCTTTCGAGCTTGAAGAAGTAGAAGAAGTATTGTCACTAAGAAATTGTGCTTGATCAGAGTCTCCCCGCGCCATATTCTTCTCGTTTTCATTTTCTCTAAACACACAGCCCTGTTCAGGTACCCCCTTGTACCTAAAATCTCTCATCTATATCTAGACATCACAACGCTCATCTGAGGCATGGGGTGATCTCGGGGTAAGTTTTGCCGGTTCTGGCGAACTATAGGATCTGTCACTCTACTATATTCTATCACAAGATGAGAACTCTGATCGACATAGGCTAGAAGTTCACCAGGTATGTTCATGATTGAATCTACATCTTCAACTATGGTATGTGGTCGTAAGAACTACGTCTCATAGTCTGGACCAAAAGGTCTGTCTAGCCTAGAAGGAATAACCTTGTTAGATCTCATCATAACTCTTATTATCAGTTGAAGAAACCGTTGGAATGGAAAGAATTTTCTAGGTTTCGAGGCAAACTTCTTCGCGTGTACTAACTCTGTCAGTTCATTCCATATCACCATGGTGTAGTCGTAGTGTCAATTGAGCACTATACCATGGAAGAATTTCAAGAAGGAACTGCCATAGGTGTCTATACCAGTAGTTTTAGATGTGAGACATATGTTTAATATAGAGAATAATAGATGCCATATAGACGGAAGATATCTTCTTCGAATTTACGAGGGATTGTTCAGAACACCAGAATATCCAAGTCTTTTGATGTCACGGCAGAGTTCCTCATCAGTTATGAATTCTTCAAAGTCGGGTGATCCGACGGCAGAGTTAGGTTTTGGCAAGTTTAGTATCTACTGCAGCCTTTTTGGTGTAAGTTTGCTCATGAAGTTATCCACATGCCCTTGAATGAAATATTTGTTTCCTTCTTTTATATAGGAAAGGGTATACCAAAATTGTTGAAGGTAAACCAATGGGACATCAGGACAGTGAGTGCATAGGCTATTGGGTGGCCTTTTAGTATTTCAGATATGATCGGGTATTTGAAAGGCATTTCAAAATTGAAGTAGTGATTGTTTGACTTTAGGTCAAGATAAAGGGATTTTGAAAAAATGGCTTCATCTGAGTCCGGATTATTTTCTGACCGGGAGTAAGAAGGTGGTTCGGATCTAATGGATGGGATTGTGTTTTCGTCATCAGACTCATGAATTGAGTGTTGATGCTCCGTAGTTGTCATTTTTACTTGTAAAATGTTAAACATATTAGACCTATAATAAAATCAATTCTCAAAATAGTTCAAAATTGACTTTGAAAACTTAAACAACCATTTTTTGCCAAAAAAAATTATAATTGCCTTATAAAGCTTGATATTTTTTTTGGGCTTTTAGCTCAACATAACACACAAAAATAAAACTAAAAGTTAAGAAAAAATACTAAAAATAATTTAACACTAACATGCAAAATAAATTAAACACTAAAACGTTAAAAAAATCACACTAAAAAAATATAAAACCAATTTCAAAAAAAATTCAAACTAAAAAAAAATTGTACTTAAACAAAAAAATAAAACTAACAAAAAAAATTAACATACAAAACAAAACAAAAAAACTAAAATCAACAAAAATACACAAAAAAATAAAATTACAAACACTTAAAAGAAAAAAAATAACTTCTCCGGTCAATTCTTGAACATCTCACAGGACAACTCTAAAAAAATTCATCTCTTCAATCAAATTTCTCACCGGCTAACATTCAAGAACTCTTAACCTTCTCCAGTCAACATTATTTATCTCTCCGGTCAAAAAATCTCAAACTTTCACTGGTCAACA
>NC_037539.1:19008851-19026588 GCF_001531365.2 Cynara cardunculus var. scolymus | reverse complement strand
AACTCTTAACCTTCTCCAGTCAACATTATTTATCTCTCCGGTCAAAAAATCTCAAACTTTCACTGGTCAACATTATTTTTCCGGTTAGAGCGGTTCATTTTCTCCAGTCAAAATTTTAAAAACATTAAAATCGTTCAAAGTTTTTTGGTAAATAAATCTCTCATCGAACAAGGGTCTCAAAAATACTCAACAGTCAAGGTCTCATTGCTCAACAAATCACAGAATTCACAAGATTAAAATTCATGATATAGCTCATCACTCATCGTCCAAGACAAATTATTATTCATTTTATTAAGAACATATTAAGATCTTAAAGATTCATCGGTCAACAGATTAATAGAAAACAAATTACTATTAAGTCCAAACAAACCTTTATATTGAATTAAAGATGAACGATTAGGAATTTTAACGTCCACATATTTGTTCATAACAATCCAAGAGTCCAAAGATTAGATCTTGATCGATAAAACAATTAATCGATGAATGAAATATGAAAAAAATTTGTTGGAACACAAATGTTGTATTCAAGTCTCTCTACTTAAACTATTTTATAATGCATTATGTTGTAGTTTCCTTTTATAGTAAGGTTAGTTTGTCTTTCTAGTTTAGGAAGTTGGTATAAATAGCTTGTGGTTAGTTTTTCTAGTAAGCGGTTAATCATAATTGAGAGTGAGATTGAGAGAGATTAGTGATTAAGAACAATTGTACTTACATTTTATGAATTCAAGCTTGTCGACATAATTCATCTATCTTGTTCTTGATTGATTCTTATTGAATGATTTGATTGTTATGACTTGAATCTGAGATCACAATTGGTATCAGAGCTTAATCAGATTGACAAGATTGGTTTTGGACTTTGATTTGTTGGATTTGTGATTTTATGTGTTCGACAATTTGGCTACTGTTCTTGGTCGATTTTGATCAAATTGAGCTATTTTGATATGTTTTTGTTGAATTTGTTGCATTCAATTTGTTTCTGCATGTATTGCGAGCTAATCTGTATTGGTTAATCACATCATAATTGCAATTATTGGCTGATTTTGATTGATTTTTGAATTCTGGACTTATGATTTTTGGTTACCGGACGTTGAATGTTCATCACCCGATGAGTGATATCTCTCCAGACGTTGGATTTGTTAAAAATATTCGTTTTCATCGGTCATTTCTTGAAATTTGACCGGATTAGTCTTGTCCGGATACCCTATTTCATCGGTCAAAGAGCTGTCCAGAGACCCTCTTATTGATTTGTGTCTGGATACCTTGATTACTTTGATTCAAATTGTTCTCATCAAACACTTCATTGTTTGGATTCCTTTCTCATCAGACATACCCTTGTTCGGAGAGGTGTTCCTTTGTTGTCCGGATAACATTTAATTTTTTATCCGGATAGCATTCTCAATCCTTGTCCGGATACTCATTTGTCCGCATAGCATTCATTTTCTCTAGTCCGGATAGTGCTTATTCACTGGTGAAGTCTTGTCCAGTGAAGCTATCTTTTCTAAGGGAAGCGGGACCCCGTACTAAGTCTCAGGGAGGGGGATATTATTCTTAAAGATTTCAAATCCAGTTTTTGTCTATATTTATGAAAAGGTTATTTTTCAAGTCTGAAAGATGTTGAAAGATATGTTGAGTATTGGTTCTGATTCTAAGCCTCCGCTTCTTGATGTTGGAGAATATATGTAATGGAAAGTTCGAATGGTTCATTTTCTTGACAATAAGGATGAAAAGCTGATGGAATCAATAAAAATTAGACCTTTCATTAGTTACATGGATCTACCTGAGCAAACTACCGTTGATGGGATAGTCGTGCTTGCTTCTAAAATAAAGAAAGATCTACAGTATTACACTGAGACTAGAAAGCTTTGACTTATGTGTTAATGGCCATTCCTAATAAACTTTTTTTTAACAAAGTTGACAGTAGAGGCTCAGCAAAAGAGTTGTGGGATGAGTTGGAGAAGCAGATGTTGGGAAGTGAAAAGTCTATTCAGACTCGGATGAATCAGTGCATTAGCGCTTATGAAGGATTCAGGGCTCGTGAAGGTGAAACCATTAATGAGTCCTATAATAGATTCAATGTTAATCTGAATGACATGGGGAGGAATGGTATTCATAAATCTATGTCTGAGATTAACTACAAGTTTTTTAAAGAATTTGAGGTTAGAATGGAACTCTCTTGCAGTTAATATGCAAATGAACAAGAATATGTCTGAAGAAGACATTCATGATCTGTACAGTATCCTATACGAGCAATAGGAAACTGTGAGAGAATTAACGACTGAAAAGAAGAAAGTAGTTGATTCCTTAGCTCTTCTGTCAGGGAAGCAAGCAAAGGGAAAATCTGAAGGAAAGAGCTCCAAGTCTCTGAAGACAGAGTTATCTGAACAGACTGAGAGTGAATCAACTGAAGATTCCTCTACCGACTTAGATGATGACATCATGGAGTTCTCAAAGAAACTTGCTTTGCTGACACAAAAGTTTCAGAAGAGGTTTGGGAAGAAGAAGAAGTTTGTGAAATTTGAAAAGAGTAAGGGAAAAGAGGTCAAGCTTGAGAAGTTTGGAAAAGCTAGAGACCAGAAGGATGCTCAAACTGAAGTGAACAGATGCTTTAACTGTGGAAAGCCTGGTCACTACATCAAAAGGTTGTCGGTTTATGAAGTTCAAAGATTCAAATTACTATCTCAAGAAGGCTAATCTGGCAAAAACCCTTGTGGACGGCAAGGCTTTGGTAGCTGAAGAGGAAAGATGGTTGATTGACTCACCAGATGATGAAGCTGCTCATTTTACTCAGGTAAAACGTGCTCAATGGCAAGAACTGAAAACTGAAGGCTCATCAACTGAAAATGAGAATGAGGTAAATTCGTGAAACGCTGAAATCATGAAGGAAATTGAAAATATGAATGTTGAGTTTAAAATTTTGAAAGATATATTAAAAGGTGAAAGAAATTTAATGCTGAAATTCCGAGAAGCAAATTGTGGTTTTAAATGCTTGAGTGAGGGTCTAAGAAAAGAAAAAGAAATTCTAAAATCTGAAAAAGCTAAGATTGAAAATGAATTTATGTTGCTTAAAAAGAAATTAAATGTTGTTGAGTGTGAGCGTGTTGGAATTTGATGTTATTTTTGCTGAAAGATTGAAGCTTTATGACAAAATTAAACAGCTGGAGGATATTAACTATAAAAGAGGTCAGTCTGAGCGAACGCTGAAAATTTTGACAAAGTACCCAAAAGATACTTGTTTTTACAACCCTCAAATAGGTTTGGGTTTTTACTGAAAATGATAGTTTGAAAAATTCCCCTCAATCTTTGTACGATTTTGACAAAAGGGGGTTGGCAAAATTTGCAATTCCTACTGTGAAGGAAATCTTTGTCAAATCTGGAACTGATCACTTGTTTTTGAAAAAGATGATAGTGAAAAAACTGATTAAGAATCTTCTGACAAACTAAATTTTAAATCAGTTGGAATGAAATATGATGATAATAATTCAAGTTATAAAACTAGAGAAATCATATTTTCACATACTGAACTTGATTCGGTATGTCCAACTGAAAAAGGTTCAAACTTCATCTATTTTTAAATCACCTGAAAACAATTCTAAAAAACTTTTCGAGTTTATAAAATCAATGACTCCTGAATCTTTCGAAAATCTTTTAAATGAGTCTGATTCTGAGTTGGAAACATAGGTGGTTTATGATTCAGACAAGGCAGAAGAAAGTACTGATCAGAATGGAAATATGCATTCAAATTCTGAAATTGATTTGAATTTGAAAAAGATTTCTGATCCTGAAAAAGAACTTTGTGCTGAAAAAGATTTAAATATTAAAGCTGAAAATGATTTTCTATCCAAATCAAACGACTTTGAAAGCAAAATTTTTGAATTGACCTTGTTTGTTGTCTACAAAGATAATTTGCTTGCGTCCAATTTGAAAAAGATTTCAGATTTGGAAAAAGAATTAAGTTCTTGTTTTGATGATCGGACTCAACTTACGAGTAAAATCACTAAGCTTGAGGAGAATCTCAAAAACAGCAAGATCATTTGCCAAAAATTCAGAAGTTGTTCAGAATGTCTCTAAATCAAAAACAATTGTTTTTGATAAAATTAATCTTTCTGAAAGCAAGTTTGAGAAAGGGGAGCCTTCTAAGACTAAATGTGAAAATGTTTCTAAGACTGCTCCTAAAAATCGTCAAATATGCTAAAAATGCAAAATCTGTTAAAACTAAATCTTTATCTGCGAAGCGCCTGACTAACACAAAATATTTTTCTGTCGCAAAACAGTAATGTTTGGTTTCATTAACCAGTTGATCACGTACTAATATAATTTGGTAATGGAAAGTTCGGGGTTAGTTTTTTGGCATTCAAGGGTTGAAAAGGAATTGATCTATGGTTCTTTCTCTATAATTATGTTGGGTAATGTAATTATATATATATATATGTGTGTGTGTGTAAGTGTATGTGTGTGGATTATTTTTATTATTATTATGGAAGGTTGCTTATTAAAGGCGGCTATGCACTTGCTATAAATAGCAAGTGCATATGAAAGGGAAAAGGTTTTACTGATTTTGGAGATATAAGTTTTTCCTTGGAAAAAGTTTGGAAGATCATAAAGCAGAAGCAAATTTTAAAGCCAATTCAAAGGCTCAGGTGAGTTATACGTTGCTTTGGATATCTACATGTTTTTATATCATTGTATAATTCGATAAAAATGCTAGTATATGTGTTTAAGAGTGATTTAAAATGTATTACTACTGTGTTCCATCGCATGTATAAACCTCAAGAACAAAATTCACCGGACAAGGCTTTGTCCGGATGAGGCCTCTCAACGGACAAAGCAGTGTCCGGATGAGACGCTACACCGATCAAGCAAGTGTCCAAATATATGTCACCGGCCAAAGTGATTACCAGACGTATACCTTCACCGGACAAGGAAATGTTCGGACAGACCGCTCCAATTAAAGAGTTGTCCGGATAGGAATCTCCACCAGACAAGGCAATATCCAGACATAATCGTATAACACTCTCCAGACATAGTGTTGTCCAGACAGAAATTTGAATTTCATAATAATCTCCTTAGGAAGATAGAGGAAATGGCGGTGTAACCGCGATAAAGGAAATGACGGTGTAACCGCGATAGAGGAAATGGTGGCGTAACCACGATAAATGAATGATGTAATTTTATATTAAGATCCAGGTTTGGTATATCTTGGATTTTTAAATAAGTTATGTTTTGTGTGAGAAAACATACTCACTAGACCTTTTGGTCTAACGCTCAATTATAGTAAGGAAGTGTTAATGAGATGAAAGTGTTGTAACTGATATAGTTTTTTTGTTAATCCATACTTTCTCTGGTCATGTAAATTTTGTGTTAGAATATACTATGACTATTATGATGATGTATGAGTATATTATGTGAATTTATATCCTTATTTGCATAGTGTGTTGTTTCAAGAACTAATAAAGATTGGTAAAGACTACAAGCGGATGTCTTGGCAGAAGATTGAGAAAAATGTTTCAAATAATTCATCTTCTGTAAAGAATTTTTCTATGAATAAAAATAGTTTCAATTGTAAATTTGTGAACTCAAAGTGTAATCTGGATGGTGATCTCAAGAATGTTAAAAGAAATTCTCATTCAGATCTTATATATGTTGCTAAACGTCATATACATTGCAATTATTGTGGG
The DNA here is from genome assembly GCF_001531365.2 of Cynara cardunculus var. scolymus. NCBI lineage: Eukaryota > Viridiplantae > Streptophyta > Magnoliopsida > Asterales > Asteraceae > Cynara > Cynara cardunculus. Next base: position 19,020,913 of record NC_037539.1, on the reverse strand, counting down.
TCAAACTCCCTTGCAGTTAACGCCAAGTGCAAAAAGTCTTTAGGATCAAAGATTTCTGATTCTAAATCAAAGATCCCGCTCAAAGCAAAAATTTTCAATGGTCCTCCATATTTAAAAAGAAAAATGCTTTCAAGAAAAACATTCAAAACCGAAAAAGGAGGAGCCATATTTTGTTGATGTAAGATTTGTTTGGAAATGGGTTCCAAAAGTTAAATATGAATGGCATGTTAAATCTTTATCTTCTAATATTCTTTCTAACACAAAAGGACCCATTTGGAAATAGGTACCTACATCTCCATGATTTTCTTTTGCAAGACTGTCATGTGTGGTATGTAGACTCAGGATGTTCAAGACACATGACAGGACACATGTATCTTCTATTTGATTTTAAAGAAAAGCCTGGAGAAACAGTCACTTTTGTTAATAAAGAGAAGGGTTTTGTGAAAGGATACGGAACATTATCAAACGACATTGTCACGATTAAGAAAGTTTTCTATGCAGAGGGTATAAAGCATAATCTTTTAAACATAAGTCATGTGATAATGGGCTTGATGTAAAATTCTTTGTGAATGGTTGTGTGATTCTTAATTCCGAAGGGATGGAGGTGATAAGAACTGAATGCTATGGTAATATTTATGAAATTAATTTTCCAACTCTGACTTCTTCTAAGCTTGTTTGCTTAATTGCTAAAGCATCAATAGAAGACAGTTGGACATGGCATAGACGATTATCTCATCAGAACTTCAGAGATATCAATCGACTTGTAAGCAATGATTTGGTCATTGGTTTGCCTGTACTGAGATTTGATAAGAATTAACTGTGTTCTGCATGTGAAATGGGAAATATTACAAGATCTTCGCATAAAGCAAAATCTGCTTCGTCTTGTATATCTCCTCTCAAAATGTTCACATGGATTTATGTGAACCAATGCATACTCAATTGCTTGGAGGTAAAAAGTACATCTTGGTGATAGTCGATAAATATTCTAGATACATGTGGCTAGAGTTTCTAAGAGCTAAATCTGATGCGCCTGAGCTGATCATTTATTTTATCAAGCGTATTCAAGTTCTGCTACAACTTCCAGTTCAAAAGCTTCTAAGGGACAACGACACTGAATTTACAAATGAGACCCTTCTAAATTTTCTTCAAACTGTTGGGATTTCTCATAATTTTTCTGTTGTTCGAACTCCACAACTAAATAGAGTTAATGAAAGAAGAAACAGAACATTGGTCGAAGCTGCTCAGACTATGTTGGCTTACTTTGGTCTACCTCTGTATTTGAGAGCTGAAGCAGTGTCTACCGCCTGTTTCACACAAAATAGAACGATCATTGTCAAGCATTTTAATAAAACTGCTTATGAGTTAATAAATAAAAAAAGCCTAATACAAAAAAAAATTTCATGTTTTTGGATGCAGATGCTTTGTGCTTAATGATCAAAACAGTCTCGAGAAATTCGATAAGAAGGCTACTTCATCGGTTATTCGTTAAAGTCTAAAGCCTTCTGAGTCTACATCAAGTCATCCAAGATTGTCATAGGAAGAATCAACGTTAGACTCGATGAATTTTGGACTTTTGAACAAATCAGTCCAGGACTCAAGCTACAATAGTTAGCTTTTACACAAAGCAGTGTAGAACCTATATCAAATAGGAAAAATAATTATGATTCTTCATCTGTGAAATCAAATTTAGATTCTTTGTTTAAAGATGCATTTGATCTTACTTGAGATATTCTTGCAGAGATGAGATATCTAATCTACCTAAGTTGAACAGTGTTCCCAATTTCGCAAGTGACTCAACTTTTTGGACAATCTGAAGCTAGTGGTTCACCATCAAATGTTGTTCAACCTTAATCTAATGAAGCTACCAAATCAGAACATGTTCAAGATGAGGCACAGAACCAACCAGAGATTGTTCAATCCGATAGTGATCAATTTGAGTCTTCCCAACATGCCAATGAAAATGAACATTTTGAGGTTTAAGCTGAAGAAGAATATGCTGGTATTCAAACTGAAACTGAAAGTCAAAGTCAAGCTATAACTGATGAATATGATGATCAAAACACCTTAACTGATGTTCATCCCATCCCTTGTACTCATAAGTGGACAAAAGATCACCCCTACACAAATTATCGGTAATATAAATGATAATGTGAAAACATGATCTGCTAACACTAACGAGTGTCTTTTCATGAACTTTCTTAGTGCTATAGAGCCAAAGAAGCCATCTGAAGTGTTGCAAGATCCATATTTGTGATAACCGGATCCTGGTTATCACCCGAGGTAATTAATATGTGGTTTTTTGTTATATAATTACGTGTTAGCATGATAAATTGATATATTTGATCCTGTCATTGTGTGAAATTATATACATAAGATAAAAAGCATATAATTAAAAATATGTGTCTGTGCATAATTATGCATGCATTTGTGTGATTGCATGCATGGAATGAAAATCATGCATAAGGTTATTGTGAAAATTGTATGCATGCATGTGATGAGGTATGCATATGGGTTAGCCGCCTTCCTATATGGGAAGGGTATAAAAGGGAGGTTAAGCCTCCATTGTATTGTTCTGGCTATTTTAAAAAAGTTGTGCGATTTAGACGAAGGGGGTGGTGACCGGATTACTTTTGATTGGAATCAAGTAAATTCAAAGTTGGATTCAATCTTATTTCAAAATGATTGTGAAGGTGAGTGGTTAAAATGTTTTGAACCTCTTGAATTGTATATTGAATTATGTTTTAAAAGCTTTACGCCTGATTTAAGTCTTACTCGGATAAGTGTTGAGAGGCTTTAAGTTAAACCGGACAAAGTGTGGGTGATTTTTAAGCTTAATTGGTCAAGGCATGAGCGGTTTAAGGCTAAACCGCCTGAGGTATTAAACGATAAGGTCTTAAACCGGACGAGGGTTGAGCGGATTAGATTTAAACCGAGCATGTCTTAACCGATTTAAAGGTAAATCGATCAATTGAGTCAGCCGGTTTATATAACAAGTGATTTATGAACTTTGAATCATGTTATGAGTTTAAATCGGAGAAGTAGGAATACGATTAAGTGATATGTTATCCGGATTGTTAAATCAGATAAAGCGTAAATAGTATTGTCCGGATTTGTAGTCCGAACAAAGTGTTGAGAATTTCACCAAGTATTAAATCGGACATATTGTGAAGTATTGTCCGAATTTGTAATCCAGACAAGATTTGACCGGATTATGAATAGACATATTATTTTGATTCTTTTAACAAAGAAATGGGAATTTTGATAAGAATGATTTTTGAACTGATATTATTCCATTGACTACAGTCTATTCTACATGGAATAGTATTGTGAAATATTTTGATGGGGATAAGGGTGGCATATCAAGGAGAGGTGTACCATGGGATAAGTGTGGCATATCAAGGAGAGGTGTACATTTGCATATAAGGGTGGCATTTGTATGTGTGTTATGTGATATAACTCTTACTATTATATCCTTTAAGATTACCGTGGTCTGGAATCTTTATTTCTTTGTGACTTAGAGGTTTAGGATCAGGGTTCTTATTGGAAATCATAGTCTGAATGTTATTGAGGAAAAGATAACAGGTTTGGCCTGAAACTTTGAATAAACCTTATTTGATTTGAAAGGTTTAAAAGTGGCATTATGATAATCTGGTAGTGCAAACCTGTTTGGATTTGATGTATTGTTTGCAAGCAGAGAGTTTGACTTGAAAAGTGGAAGGTACTTATATTATGTTCTTACTTGTTCATATATTTGTTATATATATGAAAAGTTGTTTTACATAAAATTTTGGTGATTTTCACCCTGCAATAACATAAATAAGGAAACTCACTAGACCTTTCGGTTTAACCCTCGTTTTGTGATTTTAAACATGTATTGCAGGAAGTGCAGACAATAAGGGAAAAGGGAAAATATGATAAGTTCCCTATGTGTTTATCTGCATGAAGAATAACTGATGATATATATAGTTTTGGTAGATAAATCTTGAATAGTACTAGAATTGTATTTTGAAATTTGAACCATGTATTCAGTACTGGTAGATTCTTGTACTAAGGGACCTATGTGGTGTATAAATATGTATTTCTTGTGTATGAAATATATGTTACATGCAATGTGTGGAATGGGGTGTTACAATATTGGATCAATGCCATGCAAGATGAACTTCGAGAATTCGAAAGAAACCAAGTTTGGAGACTCATACCGAGGCCGAAAGACAAATCAATAATTGGTACAAAATGGGTCTTCCGAAACAAAAAAGGACGAGATGGGAATTGTAGTGAGAAACAAAGCCATATTGGTTGCTAAAGGTTACAGGCAACAAGAAGGTATTGATTATGATGAGACCTTTGCTCCAGTCGTACGCATTGAAGTTATAAGAATATTTCTAGCGTACGCTGCTCACAAAAAATTTCAAGGTTTACCAAATGGATGTCAAATCAACATTTTTGAACGGTATTCTTTACAAAGAAGTCTACATGAGTCAGCCTGAAGGCTTTATTGATCCACACAAACCGGATCATGTCTATGTTCTAGATTAAGCTTTACATGGTTTGAAACAAACTCCTAGGGCATGGTATATGATATTCTAACTCAATTCTTACTGAAGTCTGGTTTCAAGAAAGGTACAATAGATACTACATTATTTCTTAAAAAGAATGATAGTCCCCTCTTTAATGATCAATCTTCATAAAGCTTCATAACCATGGCAGATTTAAGATATGAACTTCAAGAACACATATGATATTTGAGAGAGAAAGTCAATGCCAAAATTCTTAGTCAAACCTTTATTACGTATATCAGATTTTACAAATAAGCTCTCTCTTAGATTTACAAAGACATCACCCTATTTATAGGGTCAAACTTCTAAACATAGTCAAAGTCAAACCTATCTAAGAAAAGTCAAACATGACGACTTTTACAATTATAGACAATATTTAACTTTCAAGATGAATACAATTTAATACTGATTTTTAGTCCTAACATTCTCCCCCTTTGTATTCAGACTTGAAAGAAATTCTACGCTTTAAGTCTTGTTTGAACTTTGAAACTTTAAGCACATTATGTCATCTTCAAAAGAATTCTTCAACTTGAAATCTTCAAGCAATCAACTGTTGAGATAGATCTTCTAGAATTCTCCCCCTCGAATGTAGAACAGCAATGATATTCTCTTTTAACAATGTAGAACAGTAATTATCAAAAACAATGTATAAGATTTGATCTTCAAAGAATATTCAGAATTAATCTTCAGTAAACTGTTGTAAAGATTGTTATAGCCCAGATCTGACAGTAGAACAATTTAATAAAGGAAATCAAGAGAGATTTGTAGAAGAAGAAGATGAAATAGAAAACAACGCCGCTTTCTTTATTGAATGGAAATTACAGACTCTCAAGAACCCTAATCGACTCTCATATGATGAATCTAAATCTATGTTTTTACAATGAATTTTCTATTTTTTCTCATACCATTTCTCTGCCTGAAACACTGTTATATATAGGCATAACTCCATGATAATCTGAATAGAATTAGCCTTATCCAAAATAGGATTAGCCTTATCCAGATTAGGATTCTGAAGATAGTTGTCTTGAAGGACCAGAGGATAGACCAGAGGATAGACAGACCAGAGAGGCTCTGTCACTCCAGAGGCTCTGGTCAATACAACCAGAGGCTCTGGTCCTCCAGAGGCTCTGATGTCTCTCACAGAGGCTCTGTGACGTATCACAAACGCTCTAGTTCTTCTTACAGAGGCTCTGGTCATCCATACTTGGTCGATTTATCACAGCGGCTGGTCTTCTTCCAGACTTAGACATTTTAGCACAGAAGCATCTTCAGATGATCCATCTTTAGCCCAGATTGCTTAATAAAACTTTTTAAGTTAATTATTAGCATCAAATTGATGCTAACAAAGATGATCTTCACATTGAACATCTCTCAGTCATTGTAGCACATGAATAATCTTTCTATAATTATCTCTAGTCGCACTTCTTTTGAGTCTTTTGCCAAACTTGAAGTTACTCTCCCTTAATCTTGGCATCAGATTCCCTTTGTAATGTTTGGAAATGAATATTTCATTCATTATTACATACTCCCCCTTATGATGAAATGAGAATCATTCCATACATAAGATGAATGAAATTTTTCGAGTAAGCCGTCAATTCAAGAAACTGTAAGTAGATCTTTTCAAATCGACTTGTTTAATCTTTTCAGATTAAGGGAATGGGAAGGTAACAACCAATTTCAACGAATGAAATTGTTTTCAATCTTATAAAAAGATTGGCCTGTGAGTATAACAGATATACTCAGTACAACGGGTGTACTGTATATATGAAACTTTTTGATGCTCATCTCATCAGGTCTTCCATTCAATCATTGATAGCTAAAAAATAGCATATCTATGAATGTTTTGGCAAATTAACATCTTAAATACAAAATCTATGTAATGTAGAAAGATAGAGCAACTAATGCTTCTGTTTAGGCTTAAAAAGATAAATCGTGTGGATCCGAATGAGAAATTGATAGATGATGAGTTGCGTGCCCCAAGTGTTATTGAAACACTTATCTTTTGAGAGATAAATGAGTAGCTGGTGGGGTTGTGACAAGAATTGGCCTGCGCTTTGCCTTTTTCAATATTAGTCTCGAAAGAATTGAGAACTAATAGATTATGTGATATGCCCGGACTTTAGAAATTTGGAACAGGATTTTCGTATTCTTTTAATCCTGACACAACGCTCTTCAATTCTTTTGGCTCACAACAACTACCCCTCTCATTTTCATTTTAATCTCAGCACACAAACCCTTTTTGATTTAAAGCTCACTCAGATATGGTTATCCTCATGGGTTGGTTTGTCGGTTCTGACATTTCATTGAGGTATTTCTGATAAGCACTCAGTCCCTCCTAAAGTTACATTTTATGCTCAGATGATCACAATGGTTGGTCAAAATATTATTTCTTTAAAGCACAATGATCAAATAAAAAAATTGATCAAGAAATTTGGCTTTAAGCACAATTAACGAAAGAATGATGCGACAACAATTAGATTATTCAGTATATATGAGAGAAATGAATGAAGATCTGTAAGAACAAGTTTACAGATTCTGATATTCAAAAAATGAATGTATATTTATCAATGTAAAAGAATATATCAGAAAACAAAGTTGAATACAAACGAGCATATTATCACCGAAAATGATTTTCGTATAAGAGACGTGATAATAACAGTTTGAAGAATAGCTGAAACAGCTATTGGAGTTATGTACGACGATAAATTACCCAAGTAAAATCTCAGGAAATACCTGTTCAGAAAATGTACTCGTTTCAGAAAACAGTTCCATTTCCGAAAACATTTATTTAAAAATTTCTAGAGACTCCCCTAGAAAACAGATTTAAGTAATGATTTCAGTTAAGCTCAAAAAAAAATTAAAGAAAACATTTTAAGTACGGGTTCTAAACTGAGTGTTTAGAAACCACACTCGGTAAAGCACGAGTCCTGAACTGAAATATTCAGAAGCCTCGTTTGGAATAAATTACAACTCCCCCTGCATTGGTGTATCATAGAAATAATATTCTGATCAGGACAAACTTGACATACCTGCAAAACTAGGATAAGTAGATTTTGGTACCCAAACGAACTTGGGTCCTATTTTGTTAGTATCTGGTTGGGGTATGTTGAAATTTCCAAACCATTTATTTCTATAAGATATTTTCTTTTCAACACTAATAACAGGATGATCAAAAATAAAATATGAACCATACCAGTAATTGTGATCATACCTGTTCTTACCATTCGAATTAGTCTGATATCTGTTGTTTGTACTCCATCTGTTATAGATCTTCTTGTTTACAAAATCTGTTGATTTGCATGTGGAGCACATGATTCTTCTCTTGCTAACATGAATCAAATCAGAAGTGGATCTCACAAAGCAAGGAAGATTGTTAGTAACAGCAGAGTTCTGAGATAAAACAGATTCAGACTTATTAACCCAAATGCTTTTAACCTTTGAAGAGTAATTGGGTGATCCAATGACATACCCTTGATAATACTGAATAGAAGAACGAGAATAGTTCTTAGAAACAGTAGATTTAGGACTACTTGAATAACTGTTCGATTTGGAACAATCATAAAAGTTAGTTTTACACTGTGATTGAGAACCAGTTAGGCTTTTAGCACACGAAAAATCTTTGACTTTTTGTAAAAGTTGGTCTCTTTCAACAGTAACTAAATCGTATTTCTTTTTCAGATCAGTTCTCATGTTCAATTCAGTTTTAGGGTCTGTCTTTAGATCAGACAATTTCTTTGCAGTATCCAAAAACTTACCTTCTATGTCCTTTTTTGACTTTTCAAAAAATCTCCGTTCTTTCTCAAATTCCTTTCTCTCTTTGTCTGAACTTCCCTTCTCATTTTCTGAAGCAATGTCAAGCCATTTCTTTTTCTCTGTAAGCTCTTTGGCAATTGCAACATTTTTCTTGATAGTGTTTTTCTTTTCAATAACAAACACTCTCTTCTTTTCATCTAATTCTTTCTTTTTCTGAACAATGTTGTCTGACAATTCCAAATTCTTTCTTTGACATTCTTTTTCATACTCTTTCTTCTCTTTATCAAACTTGGATCGTTCCAAGATGATAAGTTGTTCAAAATCTGAAATTTGATTTAAAAGAAATTTAGCATTCAGCTCAAGAGAATTAATCTTATTTTCATAAGATTCACGTTCAGTACAAAATCTTTTCTCAATCTCAATAATCCTCTTTTTTTCTTTCTCCGTATCTTTCCTTTCAGCATTTAAAACCTTTTCAGTCTCTAAAACCTTATCCTTTTCTATTTGCAATAATTTCCTTAACTCAATCAAATCAGTCTCATGTTTATGAATTTTCTCAGTAAAGTCCTCAGTCTCTGTATTTTTCTTTTCAGCATTTAATTCATTTTGAACTTTTTTGAGTTTATTGAACAAATCTTTATTAGATTTGCTCCACATTTTCAAATCATCATCATAGTTTTTCCAGACTAAACTCAAAATTTTCTCAAGCTTTTCAATCTTATATTCAAATTCCTTCTCGATTCTTTCACATTCTTTTTTATGATCTTTCTTTAAATCTTTGATAAATTCCTCATTAGCATAATTCTTAGTATACATATTTATGTATTTCTCTTTATAGTTCATAATGCTCTTTTCCAGCTCAACAATCTCTGCTCTCATCTCCTTTAGAATATCTGCCATTAAAAAAAATTGATCAGTTATAGGATCTATGCAGTGAAATCAGTAAAAGAAATCAGGAACAATTAAGCTAAATAAGAATAACAGAAAACACAAAAACTGATGAGAATTTAGAAAAACAACAAAGAACTGTAAAAAATCAGTAAAAAACAGTCAAAACTGTTGAAAACAGTTAAAAACTGTTAAAAACAATCAAAGACAGTTGAAACTGATGAAAAACAGTTTACGCGACAAAAAACAGTTCAATGATTCTCAAACAGTTAAAAATACAAAAACCAAAACACATAAACGAAATGATCCAAAATTAAAATCTAAACAAAAACTTAAAATTCAAAACCAAAAACACAACAAGCCCAATTACAAAGATTACAAAGAACTAATTAAATCTGCACACCAAAGTCCACTCTTCTTCTGAATTTCAGATTGCAACTATGAGCAGTTCACTTCAAATACTCAAACACATATGATCATATTACAGCTGCAAGTGCAAGATTTTTTGTAGCAAATCTGAAACAAACAACCTTCAATTGTATGGCCTTCTTTTCTTTTCTGCCTTCAGACCTAACTTTGTAACTGATTAAACCTTCTTATACTTGACTGCAAACAAATACTTCAAACCACTTAAACAACTCACTCAAACAGCAAATCAATACCTCGAATCAACCAGCGATAAATGTTGATTCGTATACACAGTGCAGTTCACTTGATGTTTCGGTCAGACTCTATTTCAGACTGTCACGATGCTGAATCAGACCTTTACCTTTTGTAACAACAATGTGAAGCTTTTCCCTCAGAGCAGATATCCGCTGCTCGGACTGATTAACTTTGACAGCAGACTAACACAACATCCAAAGCTTTGCTACCACACTGTTTTGATCTGCTCCACATTTCTATGATTGCAACTTGAATCCTGCTCACTGAAATCACTGAAATAAATTGGTGTTTAAAGCTAAAAACAAGTGCTGTGAATATAGCAGGCAAAAACAATCAATATTGCTGTCAATTTTGCAAGCAATGGTTCTTGATCCATCTTGACACAGATTTACATAGAATAATTGACTGGGCTGTACTTGGTAGTGTGTAAGAGCTGTTACAACTCTTGATTTACAACCAATAGGTATATGTGCAGCTTCCTCTAGCAGTCTCTGTTTGTGCTTCGTCCTGAATGACAACAACACCTTTGAAGAATAGCTAACACCTTCTAACATCAAGCAACAAATCCAGTCAAAATCGAATAAACTTCAGTCACTAACTTGAACTCAAACAGATTATGTAATGTAAGTTTCAAATCAAACAAGAGGTAGCTAAGTTGCAAAGTTCTTGGTGATAAAAAACAGACAGTAAAGGCTACGAATCAAGCAGTCAGCTTCTCGATCTAATCAAGCAGTTCCTTTTCTTTAATCTCAAGGTTCTTTCTAATCGACTCTCCTTGTTCCTCCTTCACAATTGTGCTATGGACTAACATCAGAGTCCAAATAAACAGCCAACAAATTTATCGAGAGGCTCTAATGCACCACCAGTGAGAAGCTGTTGAGATGTTCGATTAAGAATGAATCGAACAGAGGAACAATTTGAAAGAAACCGGTCAAGACTGTTAAGTAAGAAAATCAAGTCCAGATACTATGATGAGCGACTTACACCAAATTGGACATAACTGTGTATAAAACGAACAAACAACAAGAACTTTACCGTATACACTAACCTATCAAGATCAAAAACCAGCACCTTATCTTGCAATGAACCGAACAATGTAATGAATGGTAAAAGCGAACAAGAAAGATGGTCTGTGACTTATACAGTTCTTCAAATAAAATCAAAAATAAACTTGCCAAAATCGTATAAATTAAGCAATGAGATTCTCAATCGATGAAAGGTTGCTGTTCGATTTAGATTGAAATCGAAATCCGGTCAAGATGTATCCGATTTAAACCCTAGTCTGCTCAAGACTAAACTTAAATCGACCAAATATCCACTCAAGAGGTATACGATAAAGTCAACGATTTAGATATCAGATCAGCCCAATTGAGCGATTTAGGACTAAATTAGGTGAAAAACTAGAACAGAGCGATGAACAACAAACCTTACCAACTTCCGGTCACGACTTGCGAGTTATGCCAAGCGATTTAATGGAATCCTGTTAGCTTCTTTTTTCATCTCTTGTAAAAGTATAGAAAAAGTATTCTGCAAGTCTTGACAGAAGGATATCTTCCACAGAAGAAAACAGAGGACTAACGACAGAAGCCTAATATTCGAGCAAGTAAAGTGTGACAGAACCTCTGATGTCTCTCACAGAGGTTCTGGAAAATGGTACTCTTCAATTAGAACATGCAAGTCAATCACAGCAGAGCCTCTAAGATGGCTCACAGAGGGTCTGCGGATTTCGTCTTCTGTGAAGATTATGTTCCAACTGTTTTTCAATGGTTATTAGCTACATGTGCTTCTCACATGACTAGGACTTAATAGACTTTATTTGGACGGCTTAGATGATTTCACGCGTCACGATCTTGTCACTAAGGTCGTTAGGAACTAGTATAAATAGCGGCTAAGGCCTTTGTAATCAGTGTGCTTCCGAATTGTAATCGTCTAATTTTTCAATTGAATGAATTGAAAAACGTTTGAAGCAATTCTTCTGTGTTCATCTTCTTCCTTATCTTGACTGTGTGTTCTTGATTTATTTACTCTGTTCTGTTCTTATTATTGTTTCCACTGTACTTTAATCGTCTCAGTGTTTATTCAGAGTATTAGATCAATATCAAAGATGAATTTTATGGTCCAACAATTGGTATCAGAGCCGGAATTGAATTCTTATTCGATTAATTCTGTTTTTGGTATTAATCTGCATTTTCTAGAACACCA
>NC_037539.1:18990715-19008751 GCF_001531365.2 Cynara cardunculus var. scolymus | reverse complement strand
CTTAATTTCTTGTTGTATTTGATGTTTAGGATGGTATTGGATTCAATTTTTGGGGTTTTAGGGCTCAAATTTGAGTTTTAGCGGCTATCTTGTGGACAGTCGTGTATATGTGTAGTTTCTTTGAGAAACCTAGTTTATGATGTATATTTTTAGCCCCAATTGAGTCCCAATGTGTTATATCTTCATTTTGTTGCATGGGAACCTAAAATGCTTCAAGGATTGAATCAAAGTGGGTATTATACATCTTGATAGTAGAAGTATTTTGTTGGRTAAGTTTACTTCATGTTTAGGATAGTTTTGAGTTCATCTAACATGTTCAATCATGAGTGGAAGTTGAAAATTTATTATCTTTGACAATCTTTAAAAGTCAAAGTTTAGGGATGAAATTTAAGACTTTGAAATATTCATAAAAATATTAAGATGTTTGTTATGGTTTGTTTCTTGGTATCCTTAAGATGTTATTAGATGGATTGATGAAGAAAATTTCCATTCAAACATGATTTATTGATAGATTAAAGGTTATGTTCAAAACAGTTGACTTTTTCCAAAAAGTCAAACTGTTTTGCTTAATTTTTAAAATTTAGTCGTTATATGCAAAATTATGGATTGAAGTTCGGTGGATATAGTTATGATAGGTATATAAAGGTGTTACATTGATTATTTCAATGTTCCTTATAAGTTTTGATGGATTTTCAAAGTTAAAAGAAGTTTGAGTTCGGTTTGATCAATATATGAACATTTATGCATTAGTTAGGTTGTGAGTGCATAAATGAATGCGTGAACCTTATAMGCATATTTCAATGTGTATGATAAGCATATTTTGGAGGTTAGAATGTGAGCCTAGAGCCTCGGGTGAAAATTGAACAAGTCATCGGACTAAGTTAGTTTGGTGCTAAAAGTTTGTAAAAATTGTATAAAATCACTCGTAACTCGGATTTAGACGTGTAATATCAATCTGGAACTGTTATGAAGTCTTCTAGAATCAATATGTTTTGATCATGAGGTAGTTAGGGCTCCAAATAGGTCAAAAAAATGGGTTTTTGCGCAGCTGTCCATTTTAGACTCAAATAAAAGTTTTTTTTCTTTTAAACCCATGTATGAGAAGGTTCAAAGTCCATTTTTTTAAGTGGTTCTTGTCAGTATGTATATTAAGATAAGTAAGTTGTTTAAATCTTTTGTTAGGATGTTTGTATTGATGTGAGAACCGTGCGTGTGGATTGTTTAGGTAGCACGGTGGATAAGCAAGTTGGGGCCGGCGGGATCTCAACTAAATAGGCTAAGGTGAGTTTCAAGTAGATTTTAATGCGGTACACGTCAAACGTAATTACCTTTATATAATTTACTTTGTTTGACGTATTTTTGTGATTAAAGATGAAAATGCATGATTTTAAATGATGTTATGAAATGAAGGTATTGATGTTTATACAAAGTGACTTTATACATATTAAGAATGCATTGTGATTTATATATTTACTCACTGAAATGAGAATGGTAGATCCGGATCTGGAGACTTAGGGTCACCCCCTTTGTTTCGTTTGTATTGGGGTCGCTCCCTTTACAGTAAATGGGTTGCTCTCATTGGTAATGTATTGGAGTACCGTGCATGGATATATGCGCCAGGTACTCGGCTAATAGGTATAGTGTCAGGTGGACACATTGCGCAATGGTGATTATACCGAAATTAGCCTAACGGATAAGTGGACTGCTGAATAGTGCTCCTTCACTAATTCCGGTTGTTATGGGTCACCCCCATACTGTGTGGTATTCATAGAACTTTGTAAATATTGATTGRCTGCTTACTTATAATGATTTGGTTGAACTTAACATTTAATTGACACATCACCTCAAGCATATGTAAGTCATACATTTTTGTTTGATAGTRTAAATTACTTGAAATATTGTATTGTGAAAACTCTTGAACTCACCAGGCWTGTAGCCTGATTTGTTTTGTTTGTCGACGTGCATCTCAGGAACTGGTTCAAGTGATTGTGCTAGCAACATTCTTGGTTATTATAAGGCTAGCAGGTAAGTTCATAGGATGATGCAATGCTTGGGACTTTTGGAAGCTTAATCTAGTTTRRGRAAATGTATTTTTGGAAGAATATGAAAGTTTTATACCTTGTAAATAGTCRTCTTTATAAAGACTAGTTAGTAATCATAGCTTTTGTATGGTCAGTTATTTTGCAATCATTGTTTTTTTTGCAAATGTTTACAGGAAAAAAAAGGCAAAACACGACTTTTCGTATGGGTCATACCGAATTTTTGCCAGAAATTCTTTTTAAATCTAAGTATAGGGTGTCAAAAAAATCCACTTCCAGAACCGATGAAGAACATGAAGTCTCCAATGCTAAAGGTACACCTCTTACTGAAACTCTGGAGATGATCTCTGTGAGGGGGAGCAAGCAGTCCCATCAGTCAATGAAGAATTGTATCTTGTTGCTCCAGAACCCCAATCAAACACCAAATGGACAAAAGATCACCCACACCACCATATCATTGGTGATCCAACATCTGGTGTCAGGACGAGATCTGCCACTTCCAATGAATGTCTCTTCGCCAACTTTCTGAGCATGATAGAACCAAAGAAAATTTCAGAAGCCCTACAAGACCCAAACTGGATAGAAGCGATAGAAGAATTACTCCAGTTTGAAAGAAACAAAGTATGGTCCCTTATGCCTCTACCCAAAGGGAAGACGGCCATATGAACCAAATGGGTCTTCCAAAACAAGAAGGACGAAGATGGCATAGTCATAAGGAACAAAGCCAAGCTTGTTGCCAAGGGCTACTGCTAGGAAGAAGGGATTGACTACGATGAAACATTTGCTCCCGTCGCAAGACTTGAGGCCATCCGGATATTCCTAACCTATGCAGCTCACAAAGGCTTCAAGGTTTATCAAATGGATGTCAAGTCCGCCTTCCTAAACGGAAAACTTCAAGAAGAAGTATACGTGTAGCAGCGCCCTGGGTTTGAAGATCCAAAACATCTAGATTACATCTACTTTCTGGACAAAGCTCTCTATGGGCTGAAGCAAGCACCCAGGGCATGTTATGAAACATTATCCACCTTTCTCATCAACAATGGATTCAAAAAAGGCACAATCGATACAACCCTCTTTCTCAAAAAGCACAAAGATGAAATATTACTTGTTCAAATATATGTGGACGACATCATATTTGACTTGATTTGATCATGGTCAGGTCAGCGTCTTCAATGACAATGACTTGATCAATCTCAATCCCTATGACTTGATCGAGCTTTATGCATTTACAACTCAGCGATAGGATCAAGGCATAAGATTTGGGATGGCAAACAGAGCTATTGTGAAGACGATGGAGACCTTGATAAAGCATCAAGCCAAGAGTGATTTTCAGATTGCTCTTCATTTGGGCATCGACAGACTCTCCTGCACTCTACCTAATGAAGACTTCCCAGGCCTACAGGAGAAGATATCTGCTTCTGTCTTGACTCAACCCGAGCTTGGACTTGTCTTCAAGAATGAGTTCGGGGTAAAGATATTTTTTAGACTAACTGAAGCATTCAAGTATTCAACCTCAACACTTGAATGGTTTCAGAAAGTTATCAGAGATAGACTGGATAGAACTCATGTGCCAAGGGAAGACAGGAAACAAATCATTCATGAGATATCTACAGTCATCAGTTATCGAAGACTGCTACTGCGCTTCTGGGAAATATCTCAAGGTAAATCATGAATAGAGCTTTAAATTTTTTTTCTTAAATTGAAATGTCTTTGCTTCCAGTATTGTAAGAATTCATCATCCAATGAAAATTTGGAAATTGATGCTTTTCTTTAGATTAGTCTCTATTCTTCAATATTGTTCATTGATTAGTTTATGTTTGTTAGACCCCATAATTCATAAGTGTAAAAGTAATGAAGAACAATAAGTGATGAAGAACCAGAAGACCGATGAAGACGTTAAGGAAGAATTGACTAAGTCTGGAGAACAACCAGAGGGTCGATGAATCGACCAGAGATGCGATGGAAAGAGCATCTCCATCACCCCTCTGGTCAACAACACATAGAGTTTTCTTCAGCAGTTCAACCAGAGGCATACGATGAAGATATGAAGATAAGGTTTAATTAATATCCTATGGAAGACAGCTGGAGATAACAAATCGATAGCTGGATTTCAAGTTTATCTTGATTTATAGCTTATCCATACTTTAGATAAACTTTATCTGTTAGTAGAAGATTAGCTAAATAGTCTCGCTAGATAGTTATCTTCTAATTAGCCTACTAGTATAAATAGGTCATTAGACCTATTGTAATCGATGCTGCTTTTACGTTTTCATATTAATATTGAATAAAGTGAAATTATTGACATTCAAGATTCTTCTTTGAATGTTCATACAATGTTCTTGAGTGTTCATCATTTTGTTCGTTAAAACACTATAATTTGGTTATTCTTAACTTGATTATTAGTGTTATTGAGAGATCAAGGATCAACAAAATATCGCCTATATAAGAAGTGATACAGGCATAAAATAGAAGTGAGATGAATGATCAACACTTTGTAACACACAGATTCAAACACATCACATGAGAGTCGATTAAGGTTTTTGAGAGAGTTTGTATTTAATAAAGAAAGCGGCGGCCAATTTCTATTCATCTTCTTCTACCAATCTCCCATTTTTATATTCCTGTTAAATTGCTCTACTGTCAGATCTGGAATTAACAAATAAGTTAAGAGATCAGTGTGTAAGGTATATTCGAATTACATCTGGCCAATGTAATTTTGAATCTATAGGTACATAACTGAACTTGGACACTTTATTGTATTTGGGAATGTGAAAAAAAAGTGTTTATTAATTTTGAAATCTACAGATGACTAGTAGATCCAGAAGGTCTAAAAGAATCACCCGCCCCAATCCTAATGATGAAGAGGATTCCCCTGTCCTTGCTCTTATTGGTATTTCTGAGGGCAGGGGCAGAGGTAGAGACAGAGGGCAAACAAGAGGCAGAGACAGCCAAACAGAAGCCCATTCAAACCAAGGAGAATCGAATTCTGAAAATATGAATCAAGAGCAGATGCCTTGTAAACACCCCATACCACACATTGCATGTAACACATACTTCATACACAAGAAATACATGTTTATACACCACATAGGTCCCTTAGTACAATAATCTACTATTACAAAATACATTGTCTAAAAATTCCAAAATACAATTCTTGTACTAATCAACGTTCATCGAACAAATCTATACATAATATAGCCAAATCTTCTAACAAATATGCATGTAGGAAAATATCACATTTTCCCCTTCCCCTTACCATCTGAACCTCTTGCAACACATATTGAAAATCACAAAATGAGGGTTAGACCGAAAGGTCTACTGAGTTCCCTTTTTATGTTATTGCAAGGTGAAAATCACCAAAACTTCATGTAAAACAAGTTTTCATATATATAACAAATATATGAACAAGTAAGAACATATTACCAGTACCCTTACACTTTTCAAGCCAAACTCTTTGCTTTCAGATAATACATCAAAAACCAAATAGGTTTCTACTAACCAGGTTTATCATAATGTCACTTTCAGATAGTACATCAAAAACCAAATAGGTTTGTACTAACCAGGTTTATCATGATGTCAATATTAACCTTTTTAATTTTAAACAAGGTTTAAATTAAAGTTTCAGGCCATAAACCTGTTCTCCCTTTCTCAATAACATCCAGACTACGATTTCCGATAAGAACCCTGATCCTAAACCTTTAAATCACAAAGAAATAAAGATTTTAGACCGCTGTAATCTTAAAGGATATAATAGTAAGAGTTATATTACATATTACACATACAAATGCCACCCTTATATCCAAATGTACACCTCTCCTTGATATGTCACCCTTATCCCATGGTAGATCTCTCCTTGATATGCCACCTTTATCCCATGGTACACCTCTCCTTGATATGCCTCCCTTATTTCCTCATAAATCATTTTACAAAATATTTCAAATTAGAACAGATCATAGTCATAAATGTCCTAATGGAATATCATCAGTTCCAAATCATCTTTATCAAAATTCTTATTCTTTATCATCATAAAATAATAAAATGATTACTTGAACCATATTATAGGCAAAACACAAATTCGGTCAATATAGACTTGACCGGACTTCATCTCCGGTCAAGCCTTGGCCGATTAACTAATCCGGTCAACACATTGTCTTATTCAATCGATTTACAAATCCAGACAACACAAGTCCTTGTCCGATTTACAAATCCGGACAACACTCTCAAAGTCTTGTCCGGTTAATCTGAACAACACACTATTCGATTTAAGAACATATCGGGCAACCTTTGTTCGATTAATACCTTAACCGGATAGCCCTTGATCGTATTCCTAATTCTCCGTTCAAAACATTTATTCGGTTTTCAAAGATAGAATTTCCTCAACATATTAGTCCGATCAATACTATGATCGATTTCCTCTAAATCGGATGATACTGTGTCCGATTTATACTCAATCTGGTCAAACCCTTGTCCGGTTTACCTCTATTTATACAAACAGTTTTCCGATTTAAAGTCTAATTCGGGTAACAAGTTATAACATCAATCAGTTATGCAAATCAAAGTAATTTTTAGAGTATTAAACCACTCACCTTTGAATTTCTTTTTGAAACAACTTCAGGAATTTCCAAACAAATAAGCAATCCGGACAACTTCACCTTTGAATCACTCTCTACTTTTCAAAATGGTCAAGAAAAAAATGAGAGGGAGGCTTTACCCCCTATTTATACCCTTCCCATAATAGGAAGGCGGCTAAACAGCCTCCTTTATGCATGCCCACACCTATGCATACTACTTCATGCATACATACATATATTACATTCATCCATGCATATATATACATATATTACATATGCGTTTCATTTTATCCATCAAGCAGGAATGTTTATGTTAATTAAACTCATGCATACTCACACACTCGCATGATCAAATATAATAATTTATCATGCTAACACGTAATCATATAGCAAATAATCAGGTATTAGTTACCTCAGGTGATAACCAAGATTCGGTTATCACATTATCCACCCCTCAAAAGAATTTCGTCCCGGAATTCCTTCAATCAAAAAGCCACTGATATTATGTTCTCATTCTCGATTCTAATTCCCAAGTTGCCTCTGACCCCTTATGAAACTGCCACTGTACCTTAACCAAATTGATCTCTTTGTTTCTCAATACCCTGATCTTTCGGTCAATCACAACTTCTAGTGTCTCTACAAAGTTTAGCTTACTATACAGTTTAACTTCTGGTAGCGGTATAGCTAGACTCGGATTAGCTAAATATTTCTGCAAGTTTGACAAATGAAAAGTGTTATGGATCAGATTAAGCACTTCTGGTAATTCCAACCAATAGGCCACTGGCCCAATTCGTTCACATATTCTGAACAGCCCAACATACCTTGGACTGAGCTTACCTTTCCATAGAGAAACTTTTAACATTACAAAGTCACCCATACAAAACTCAATCGGCTCTCGATGATTATCAGCATAACTTTTCTGGAAATCTTGTGCTATTTTGATTCTTTCACAGATCTGTTCAATCTTTTCAGAAGTTTCTTGAACAATCTTGGGACCCATCAACTATCTTTCACCTACCTTGTTCCAACACAACGGCGTTCGACATTTACGTCCATACAATACTTTATATGGTGCCGCTTGGATGCTGGAATGGTAACTATTATTATAAACAAAATCTATCAACATCAAATGATCCTCCCATGATCCCCCGAAGTCAATAATACAACTTCTCAACATGTCTTCGAGAGTCTGGATGGTTCTTTCACTTTGCACGTCAGTTTGCAGATGATAGGCTGTACATAATCGAATTTCAGACCCCAGAGCTTTCTACAAACTCTCCCAAAACCTTGAAGTGAAGCGACTATCTCTATCAAAGATAATAGATAGTGGAACACTGTGCCTGGTTACAATCTCTTTATATAAATTTGTGCCAACTTTTCTAAAGAGTGTCCCCCTTTTGTAGGTAGAAAATGCGCAGATTTAGATAAGCGATCAACAATTACCCCGATTGTGTCATACCCCTTTAGAGTTCGAGGTAGATTCATGATAAAATCCATTGTAATGTGATACTATTTCCATACAGGAATCTCCGAAGGTTGAAGACTTCCATACGGCTTCTGATGTTCGATCTTAACCTGTAGATACGTTATACACTGTTCCACATATCTAGCCATATCTATCTTCAATCAGGGCCACCAATAAAAAGATTTCAGATCTTTGTACATCTTATTGGTACTTGAATGTATGGAGTAATGGGACTTATGGCTTTCTTTCAAAATAGTTTTCCGGATATCCCCAAAACATGGTACCCAAATTCGCCATTGAAAGCACATAATTCCTTCATCATTCGGTTCTAGAGTCGAAATCATCTTACCCAATCTTTCTGACTCGAAGAAATCTTCTTTCATGGCTTTTTTCTGACATTTCAGAATTTCTTTATGAGTATCAGGGACTAAATTTATTCTCGTCACCACGGTTTTAATAGTCACACTCCTTTCTTTTCTACTCAATGCGTCAGCTATCACATTGGCTTTTCCTGGGTGGTAGAGGATTTTACAATCATAATCATTAACAAGTTCAATCCATCAACGCTGTAACATATTCAGTTATTTCTGGCTGAACAGATGCTGCAGACTTTTATGATCAGTATAAATCTGGCACTTTGTTCCCAAAAGATAATGCCTCCATATTTTCAAGGCAAACACCACCGCGGCCAATTCCATATCATGAGTTGGATACTACTTCTCATGATCCTTCAATTGCCTTGACGCATAAGAAATTACCTTTCCTCTCTGCATCAAAACACACCCCAATCCTAGTTTTGAAGCATTGTTGTATACTACAAAATCTTCTGATCCATCTAGTAAGGTCAACACCGGGGCGCTGTAGAGATGATCTTTCAGTAGTTGGAAAGCTTTTTGTTGTTCTTCCTTCCACTAAAATTTAACGTTCTTCCGAGTCAATTTGGTCAATGGCATGACTAGTTTAGAAAAATCCTAAATAAATTTACGGTAATAGCCTGCTAATCCCAAAAAACTTTGGACTTAAGAAGGAGTCTTCGGGGCTTCCCACTTTTCAATTGCTTCTATTTTGGCTGGATCTACCTTCGCCCCTACTTCTGATATGACATGACCCAAGAAATGAACTTCCCTTAACCAGAACTCACACTTGGACAACTTTGCATACAACTTTTCTCTTTTCAATAGTTCCAGAATTAGATAAAGATGTTCTGCGTGCTCCTCTTTGGTTTTAGAGTATATAAAAATATCATCGATAAATACAATAATGAATTTATCAAGATATTCCTTACATACCATATTCATTAAATCTATTCATTAAATCCATGAAGTTGCAGGCGCATTAGTTAAGCCAAATGGCATAACTAAGAATTCATGATGCATATACCTAGTTCGAAAAGCTGTTGTAGCGATGTCTTCCTCCCTAACTTTAAGCTGATGATATTCTAACCTTAGGTCAATCTTGGAGAAATAACTCGCCCCCACCAGCTGATCAAACAAGTCATCAATCATTGGCAAATGATACTTATTCTTAATTGTCAACTTATTAAATTCCTAATAATCTATACACATTCGCATAGATCCATCTTTCTTCTTAACAAATAAGACTGGAGCACCCCAAGGTGAAGTACTGGGTCGAATAAATCCTTTATCAGTTAAGTCCTTTAACCGAGAAACCAATTCTTTCAGTTCTGATGGAGCCAATCGGTATGGCGCCTTCGCTATTGGTGTTGCTCTTCGTATGAGATCAATTTTGAATTCAATAACTCTGTCCGGCGGTAAACCAGACAAATCTTCTGGAAAGACTTCTGGGCATTCATTAACGATCGGAATTAATTATTGCTTTCCTTTCTCTTTCTTCACATCAATAACATATGCCAAACATCCCTGACACTTTTTCCGGATACACTTTTGAGCTTTCAACACAGTCAAAAGACTAGTATGATGATTCTGACGATCACCATAAATAACAACTGTCCCTCTGTCTGGTAAAATGATTCTGATCATTTTCTTATTATAGACAATACTAGCCTGATGTTATGCTAACCAATCCATACCCACTACTACATCGAATTCTTTCATTGGCATTGGGAATAACCGAATTGGTAACTCATATCCCTCAATAACAATAATGCAGTTATTGAATACACTAGTAACATATTCCTGACTATTAGCAGTATCAACTACTAATTCATCATCAAGTAACACAGAATTCAAACATGCAAATTAAGCAAACGATGGTGATACAAACGAAAAGTTTGCACAAGAATCAAACAACACTTTAGCACGTATAGAATTCAGAAAAAAGGTACATGTTACTACATCTAGCGCTGCCTCTGCCTCATTCTTTGTCATCCGGAAGGACCGTCCCCATGCCCCTCCTTGCCCTCCTCTGGATATTGTAGGTCTTCTCCGAGTACCCGACACATTATTTCCTATAGTCAACTGCAGAGTTTTCAACAACGGACAGTTGGATCGTATATGATCTGGGGAATTATAGTTAAAACATCTTTTGTTAGCTGGGCAACTCCTTGACAAATGACCTGCTTCGCCACATTTGTAACATTTCCTTGCATCCATCTTACAATCACCATGATGAACCTGTCGGCATTGTGTACAAACTTTCTCACCAATCTTCTGTTCTGATCTATTATCATATTTTACTACTTTTGGCCCTCGAAAATTAGATGAAGGCCCTTCCCACCTTCTTTTCTCAATAAACTTTCCCTCTGATTGCCGATTCTTATTCCGTTATGTTACTTCCACCGCATCCACAGTTAGTGAGAAGGTATTGGGATTCATAGCGATTACAAATTCATGGATCGAAGGTTTCAATCCCCATATATACCTCTCCACCTTCCTGGACTCTGATGAAATATAATGTTCAGCAAACCGAGAGTATTCAATAAACTTCTCAGTATAATCCCGAACAGTCCTATTTCCTTGTTTTAATTTCAGAAAATCTTTCCTCCATTTGTCTTACAGCTGTCTTGGGACAGAAGTAATCTTTAAATCGGTTAACAAATTATGCCCAAGATAACATTTGTAAGACATCTGTCCTGGCTAAAGACTCCACTTTCCACCAGAACAAAGCAATTGACTTTAATACTGATACAACAAATCGGACTTTGTCAGATTCTAGACACAAGATGGTGTTGAACCAGATTCAATTTCTTTGATCCAGCACATTGCTTTTACTGGATCCCTCTCCCCAGAAAAAGTTGGTGGTTTACAAGTCAAGAACATCTTAATATCTTCTTCCTTGTTGTGAGTAACCAGAACAGAAGAATGTACTTCCACTCTTTTCGTTTCGACCCTTGCTGGTATTCCCAACTACAACCACCAATGAGCCAACCAGAACCACCCATTAACCAACCTACCAAAATAGTGCTTACAGATATTCCCTCCTCCTCTAGGCAACCTCCAACCATCAATCGAGTGCAGAAAGTCGTAGCATAGATGGAGACCTTAAGGAGACGTCCATCGGTGCCGCCAAGAGCACCTGTCATGATGGAGAACATTCATCAATACCTCTATCATGATCGTGACGAGCAAATAGTTCTCAATCCTCCCAACCTATCACCAGAATCGATGGACCTACACCGGCACAGATTCGTGAGATAGAAGACACAACCACCACAAGTCGTCTTCTCATATGACGGAATCAAAACGGTCCACGATATCAAGATGCAGACATTTGTGAATAGAGCAATAAAGTACATCGAGTACACTATGGAACGCGTACATGGGATGATCTGTGTCTTCAATGACAATGATCTCATCACTCTCAATCCATGGGACTTGATAGACTTATATGGCCACACAACTCAGCGTCAGGATCACGAGATACGGCACGGGATGGTGCAGCGAGCGATAATAGAGGCGATGGGGACATTTGTAAAGTTTAGAGCAAAGAATGATTTCCAAGTAGCTCTGGAACTTGGCATCAATAGACTATCCTACACGGTTCCAAATGAAGACTTTCCTCAACTGCAGGATACACGCTCTGCTTTTGTCTTAACTCAACTTGAACTTGGCTTGGTCTTCAAGAACGAGTACAAGGCAAAGAAATTCTTCAGACTGACTGAGGCCTTCAAGTATTCAACAGATACACTTGAATGGTTTCAGAAGGTCATACGAGAGAGATTGGGCAGAGAGCATGTGCCAAGGAAGGAGGGATAAGAGTTGATTCATGGGATCTTCATAGTCTTCCGTTACAGAGGACTGATGATGCACTTCTAGAAAATATACAACGGAGACCATGATTGAGAGGTAAATTTTCTTTACCCTTATCTACTTCTGTATTGTACGAAACAATCCAATTTTCAGAAAATAAAAACTTTTGGTAAAAAGATGTTTCTACTAGCTTAGTCTTTGTTCATTACTAGCTATTGTTCATTTTTCATTACTTAGGGGGAGATTTTTAGACCCCATAATTCTTATTGTAAAAGTAATGAAAAATGTACAAGTATGGAAGTTCAAAGGACTGATGGAAGAAGAGCTGGAAAAGACCTAAGTGCTCAAGGCGAACCAAAGATGCGATGAATGGTCCATAGGTGCGATGAACAATGCATCTCCATCACCCCTCTGGTTCTTAGCACTTAGCATATTCAACAAGAGTTCAATCAGAGATATACAAGTAAAGAAGAAATATAAAGACTCCTTGTTGAACATACTACCTAGAACACAGCTGTAGATGACTCATCGACAGTTGGAATTCAGTTACACAAGGTAGTTAGAGATAACTCCTAAATTCTAGATAGATATCTTACTAGATTGCTAGTATAAATAGCTATCATATGTCTTGTAAATTATTCATTCGTTCTCGTTAAAGTTGTTATAGTGAAATCCTTTGAAGCTTCATATTCTCCTGAATGTTTTGTAACTTGTTCTTCACTATTCTTCATTCATACGATAGGTTTAGGTTTTATAACATAAATCTTCGTGTTATATTGAAAGATGTGGGATCAACAAAATATCGTACTTATCGAGGGCCCTTTTCACATCTTGCCAAGGATCTAAAAAAATGTCAGAAACGGGTCTATTGAGATGGAGAGATGGAGATATTCTAATTATATAATTAAACTTAAATTTAATGAAAAATTGTGGAGATTATTCTAATTATTTAATGAAATTTAAATTCAAAATATTTAAAATACGTTTCAAAACTAATTTTTACTTAATTGTTTAATCAATTTTAAATCAAAAAATTCTTCAACCGTTAATGAAAAAAGTACAGTCTTGACGGATTTATAATACTTGTAACCTTCAAATGGTTTCCAAATGGTTACTCATTTATATATATATATATATAAGATTGAATTCTAGTAAGAAAGAGAGTTAAAATGAGAAAGATAGGAAGATTTTCACTCTTGGATGCACATTAGTATGAGATATACAGAGATACATTAGATTAATTATCGTATCAAGTACGATCCAGGGATGGGTTTGAGATTAGAAATAAACAGATGTCCAGATCTTTTGTTACGCTTTTCATTTTAACTATCATCCTCATGGGATATTTCAATTTGCTCATATATGTATATATATATATATATATATATGTATATATCATGACATCTATATCTCCAAGATGTGACAATTCGTCACTTTGGAACTTCAGGTTAGTACCTTATTTCAAAATATTTATTTAGAACTAAGTCTTTCGAGGATTTAGCTTCGATGATTAGAGATCATCTTGTTTAATTCCCAAGATTAGTTCGTTAGATCACGTCTCGGTGGGTAGCTAACAAAGCTAGTTTATGCAATGCCAAATAGTTTTGAATTATTTCACATAAAATAAAGTCGATATTTTTAAGTTCCGTCCTCTTTAAAAATTTAAAGTTTCCAAAGTCCCATTTTATATTTATTTGCCAATTAATTTAAAGAGTCGAGTTCCCTTTTAAAATCTTTTATCAAATTGCTTTGTTTGTTTAAACTAGTGGGGTTTTATTATTTAAGGGAAATAAAAATATTTTGGGTTTGGGCCTTTAGGAGCCAGCCCATTTCTTCTCAAAAAGTCCCATATAAATACCCCTCTTCTTTTGGAAAATCTTCATTCTCCAAATTTTCAGCCTTCTGTTTTCTCTCTAACGCCATCACCTTCCAGCCGGTTCCAATCATCTTGCAAAAACTTAACGTTTTGTTGTCCTTAAGAGTTTGTACGAGTTTTTCTGTCAAGAAAAGGTATGCTTTAGAGCTGTTCTATTTTCTTAGTAGTCCGAAAGTTTTTATCTTTCCCCCTTCTCGATTCTTTAAGTAATTTATGGGATTTAAAGAGGAGAGATTATTCATCAAAGACTTGCATGTGTCTTCGTTGGGATGATAATCTGTGACCCATATTYTTTAATCTCTAACAGAGAAAGAGAGAATCCTTGYATGTGAGGTMTGATCATATTTTTTTYCGGATGATAGGTCTTGCATGCATCTTTAAATCGGATTTCTCATCTTGTAAATTCGTTGGAATCGGAATTTATTTGTTTTCTGGAGATTTGTCCGAAAATGATAATTTTATGTTAGATTTTTTATTCTTGAAAATGTTGAGTTGCATGCAATTGGTGTTGAAGGCGTGTGGCTCAAGGATTGTAGATTATTCTTGAAAAGAGTGTTAAACCCACTCAAAATCTCTTGGTTTTGGTAATTGGCGGCTGCCATCATTTGTTTTGGGATGACATTTAATGATGTCATTATTTGGATTTTTGGAGGGTTTAAAAAATAATTAAAATCGGCTTTATTTTAAAAAAACACTTGGTGGCTTTGCATTTAGATCAACTTTGCTCTACCTTAGCCAAAGAAAACCGTAAGTAATATAGCGCTGGTTGGTCTGTCAGGAAGTTCGAGCGAGCATAGCAAGTCCTTAAAGGAATCATTCGGATAATCGCCAATCAAGTGAGTTTTCACGGCCCCACTTTTAATGCTTTTTATATGTTTTATAGGGGAAAAGCATGATATTGAGCAAACTTTGCATGTTTATGTTTTATGATACTTTTGACTAAAGAACTGTTTAGTCGATGCTTTAATTGGAACATCTTGGGCTAAGGAATTGCTTAGTCAAGTTTTATTTAGAACCTCTTGGGCTAAGGAACTGCTTAGTCGGGTTCATTATGTTTTGTTTTGACAACTGTTTYTGCACTTAGAATAAATGCTAAATTGATGCGCTTGAGAGTATATGTTTCCAAATAAAAGTCCCCGTCCGTACACGCTACTTGTTAACTCGGGTACATTCCCNATCTGGAAAAGGGCATGATGCCATTTGGGTGATTGTGGATCGATTGACAAAAACTGCTCATTTCTTGCCAATCCGAGAAGACTACAAGATGGAGAAGTTAGCTCAGATCTATATAAACGAAATCGTCGCTAGGCATGGGGTGCCTACTTCCATTCTATCGGATAAGGACAGCCGTTTTACGTCAAGGTTTTGGCAGTCGCTTCAGCAAAGAATGGGTACTCATCTGGACCTAAGCACTTCTTATCACCCTCAGACAAATGGAAAAACTGAAAGAACAATCCAAACCCTGGAAGACATGTTACGAGCCTGTGTTATAGATTTTGGTGGAAGCTGGGACACACATCTTCCATTAGTGGAATTYGCCTACAATAACAGCTACCATACCAGTATCCAATGTGCGCCTTATGAAGCTTTGTATGGGCGCAAGTGTAGATCTCCATTGTGTTGGTCAGAAATTGGCGATAAACAGTTAACTAGACCTGACGTTATCCAAGAGACCACTGATAAGATTGTAGTAATCAGAAATCGACTTAAGGCTGCAAGGGATCGTCAGAAAAACTATGCTGACAATCGGAGGAGACCATTAGAATTCCAGAAAGGCGACAAAGTTTTCTTAAAGGTCTCACCATGGAAAGGAGTGATGCGTTTTGGAAAGAGAGGCAAGCTGGGCCCTCGTTATATTGGACCTTTCGAAATAACAGAAAGGATTGGACCAGTGGCATATAAGCTAGATTTGCCCCCGGAGTTAAGCACTATTCATGATACATTCCATGTATCGAATCTCAAAGATGCCTATCAGATGAAACTCAAGTAATGCCACTAGAAGACGTGTAAGTTAACGATCAACTGCATTTCGTTGAGAAACCCATAGAGATCATGGATAGAGAAGTTAAGCAGTTGAGGCGTAGCAGGATTCCTATAGTAAAAGTCCATTGGGACTCCAAGCATGGACCGGAGTACACGTGGGAAAGGGAAGACTTCATGAAAAGCAAGTATCCTCACTTGTTCTCAAAGTCAACCATGATTTAAACTAGACGATTAAATTTCGGGACGAAATTTTTCTGGCTTGGGGAGACTGTGACAATTCGTCACTTTGGGACTTCAGTTTAGTACCTTATTTCAAGATCTTTATTTAGAACTAAGTCTTTCTAGGATTTAGCTTCGATGATTAGAGATCATCTTGTTTAATTCCCAAGATTAGTAGATCACGTCTCGGCGGGTAGCTAACAAAGCTAGTTTTTGCAATGCCAAATAGTTTTGAAGTATTTCACATAAAATAAAGTCGATATTTTTAAGTTCCGTCCTCTTAAAAAATTTAAAGTTTCCAAAGTCCCATTTTATATTTATTTGCCAATTAATTTAAAGAGTGGAGTTCCCTTTTAAAATCTTTTATCAAATTGCTTTGTTTGTTTAAACTAGTGGGGTTTTATTATTTAAGGGAAATAAAAATATTTTGGGCTTGGGCCTTTAGGAGCCAGCCCATTTCTTCTCAAAAAGTCCCATATAAATACCCCTCTTCTTTTGGAAAATCTTCATTCTCCAAATTTCCAGCCTTCTGTTTTCTCTCTAAYGYCATCACCTTCCAGCCGGTTCCAATCATCTTGCAAAAACTTAACGTTTTGTTGTCCTTAAGAGTTTGTACGAGTTTTTCTGTCAAGAAAATGTACGCTTTAGAGCTGTTCTATTTTCTTAGTAGTCCGAAAGTTTTCATCTTTCTCCCTTCTCGATTCTTTAAGTAATTTATGGGATTTAAAGAGGAGAGATTATTCATCAAAGACTTGCATGTGTCTTCGTTGGGATGATAATCTGTGACCCATATTCTTTAATCTCTAACAGAGAAAGAGAGAATCCTTGYATGTGAGGTMTGATCATATTTTTTTYCGGATGATAGGTCTTGCATGCATCTTTAAATCGGATTTCTCATCTTGTAAATTCGTTGGAATCGGAATTTATTTGTTTTCTGGAGATTTGTCCGAAAATGATAATTTTATGTTAGATTTTTTATTCTTGAAAATGTTGAGCTGCATGCAATCGGTGTTGAAGGCGTGTGGCTCAAGGATTGTGGATTATTCTTGAAAAGAGTGTTAAACCCACTCAAAATCTCTTGGTTTTGGTAATTGGCGACTGCCATCATTTGTTTTGGGATGACATTTAATGATGTCATTATTTGGATTTTTGGAGGGTTCCTTTTTAATAAATAATTAAAATCGGCTTTATTTTATAAAAACACTTGGTGACTTTGCATTTAGATCAACTTTGCTCTACCTTAGCCAAAAAAAAACCGTAAGTAATATAGCGCTGGTTGGTCTGTCAGGAAGTTCGAGCGAGCATAGCAAGTCCTTAAAGGAATCATTCGGATAATCGCCAATCAAGTGAGTTTTCACGGCCCCACTTTTAATGCTTTTTATATGTTTTATGGGGGAAAAGCATGATATTGAGCAAACTTTGCATGTTTATGTTTTATGATACTTGTGACTAAAGAACTGTTCAGTCGATGCTTTAATTGGAACATCTTGGACTAAGGAACTGCTTAGTCAAGTTTTATTTGGAATCTCTTGGGCTAAGGAACTGCTTAGTCGGGTTCATTATGTTTTGTTTTGACAACTGTTTCTGCACTTAGAATAAATACTAAATTGATGCGCTTGAGAGTATATGTTTCCAAATAAAAGTCCCCGTCCGTACACGCTACTTGTTAACTCGGGTACATCCCCGGGCCGTGGTATTGTGGATAGCCGCTATT
>NC_037539.1:18975594-18990265 GCF_001531365.2 Cynara cardunculus var. scolymus | reverse complement strand
TGCTTTTCAGGTTCTAAGTGAGTGGTTTGGATTTTAAAGGAGCATACTTGAGCCAAGATCGATTAAGTCAAGATTTTGATGTAATTATGAACGTTGTGTAAATTCTAACTCCTGTTATGTCGATGAACCGTTTTGTTTTTTAACAACTTGAAATGATGTTATTTATAAACTGTTGCTATGACCCGCTTGTCTGTTAGCATCTCGTGTTTCCGCTTTAGCAGGGTGTGACACCAAAAATACCATACTTAGTGCACCAATGAGTTGTATTGTACTCATTATAAGCATATACGTAATTTCATAATTAATTTTGTCGATAATTTAACACCAATAATATTAAGTATATGTTATTATATGTCATTGTCTTAAAAAAACTGTTTGGATTATGAACTTGTGCATGGGAAGAAGACACGTAGTTGCATGTTTTCATCCACCTCTTTCAATACGAATTTTAATATATTTAATTTAAATTAGTAAGATATTTTTGACAACGTATAAAAAGCCAAACATATATATATTTACACGATTTTTAATATATTTAATTTAAAAATAATAAGATATTTTTGACAACATATAAAAAGCCAAACATATATATAGAGAAAGAGGGTCGGGTTATACGAAAATGATATTTATTTAAAAAAACTAGTTGTGTACACGCGGAATGTGCCGGGAGCCGTGAATTTTAACGATTTTGAAGTTTCACTGGTTTTATTAGAGAGGATTTAACGATAATATAAGTTACACTTGGTCTTTACATATTAATCCAATTTGAATAAATAAGAGTTATGGTTCCAATTACAGTCTATCGATGAAAAAAATTGTATGACAGTTTAAAATCCAATATATTTAAAATTCAACATATTTAAGCGACTGCACAAATGCGTTTGATTTACACCAAGAGCAAATAATCAAGAGATCGAAAGTGAGACCGAGAGTTCTAGAACAATTGAATGAGAGATAAATGATAGAACTTTTAATAACTCATAGTGAATATCAATTTGAATCTCACCTTGGGGGATGGGGAGAAGATAGAGAAGTATGAGAGGGTGAAGGCATGAGTGAAATGTGTTAAAAGTATCTTGGGAACATAAAAAGAAAAGATAATAATATGCATTGGTAACTTGTACAATATGTTATTTTAATTGTAGATTAAGAGATTTTAAGACTGAATGCATAAAGTAGCAGTACTTAATGCATTATTGGTTGTTTTTAAGACTTTGTGCATAAACGTATAGTATTTTATGCATTAAAAATTGTTTTTAAGATTCTTGATAAATCTGGTTTACAAGGCAGTATATATAATGTCATTTTACACTAACACCATATATAAAGTCACATGTGATTCATACGACCTTGTCATGTGGCCATAGATAAAATCACATATGATTTTATACAAAATTTGGTATTGGTCATTTTCTTATTTTTTTTAAAATAGATATCATTTTTATATAAACCTAGCTCTGTATATTAAATTTAAAAAGAATCTGAAATAAATAATGGAATGGGAATTTATCAATCAACTTGGATTTGACCGAAATCAATGTCATGCATGTGGATTGCTCACATATGCTTCGACATCTTCTATCTCAACCACCTTCTCCCGATGCTTCATCATGCCCCAGAGTTATTACATTCACAATTTGTGTATCGCTTATCAAATTAATAAAGAAGAAATCAAAGATGATGATGATGATGAATGGTCGAGAGTCAGATGGATTGGTTTTTACAGATCTTTTACGATTTTATTTATCGGTTGATGGTCGTCTTATTTTGTCGAAATCTCCTATTCTCGTGGTCCTTCAATTCGGTTATCCTCACTCTCATTGTATGACAAGTTGATCAAACTTTGTTTTTTAAGCGGTTGTAATTTGTATTTCAATTAAGTGTACGGTATTTTCGTATTTTTTGCTATGTACTTGTTAATTTCACAGTGTATTTTCTTTGATATCGTTCTTAAAAAGATCGATATAATAACACCAATAGTGAAGATTGAAGGAATGTTGGGGTAATTATATCACTCAACTTGTTTATTAGTAAACAAGTTGTTGATAAAAATATTGTTATTTATACAAAATAAACTGTTATTTTGTAAGATTGAAAATCTATTTAGTTTTCACATAACTATTAAATTACATTGTCGAATCAAAGACCATTCAAAACATAAAAGATTTTGATATTTAAAATATTTTCTAAAATATCTTAACATATTTTTAAGTTAGTTTCTTTATTTATTTATAATATAATCTTGTATGTAACAAATAATCTATATACAAATATGTGAACCTTGTAACTACCATTGGGGTTTAGGATCAAATTTTATATCATAAAAATGTAAATTCTATTTATATTATTATTTTTTAATGATAAATATATCAATGTATTCGTATTTATTTAGGTTTGTTATTAGAAATATCGAGTGGTAATCTATGTGTACACTTGTCTCATGATTGTCTAGAAATATGGTCACTTCATATATTTTCCATTTAAAATACATAGATATTATGGACCCTAATAATTTAATCTAGAGAACATGATCTATCATTCTTCAAGAGAGTGCCAAACTTCCCACAAGTAGGCCAACTATTACCTAACAATCTCATGGAAGAGGTTGAAACAATCTCATTACGAATCATGTCAACAAATTTATCGTTATCTTTATAAAAATTGGTATTTTATTATTTAAAATACTGTAAAATTATTGTTTTTATTAATTATTTGAGATAAAGAGTTTAATCATATGCATATGTTTTATTTTAAGAAACCGATTTTCAAGCATTGGACATATCACATGTATGTTTAGCCAATTTGTTTTGGTTTGGTTCAAAGAAATCTAAATACCTCAACTTTTGGAACAAATCCAACCCAAATAACAATTTAATGATATTATTTTTAGGTATTTATTGTACATTTTTAAAATCATAATTTTAGGTATGAATGATTTACTTTGTGAACAATTGTGTTTGATCTTTTGATGTAAACTTTGCGAAAACGCAAAAAGAAAAAAAGAAAACATGTGGTTTGGAAGTACAAGTTATTTCGTGTATATGATGGTTCTTTTTGTGTTTATAATTTTATAATGTATCAAATTGCTTAAAAATTGTAGATATTTTGTTATTTTTTACAAAACCAGTATTGATATTCTATTAAAAGCTAATTACGGTTGGAAAGTCTAGTTACTTTTGTTAGCCATTTGATTATATTAGAGATTAATAAGATGTATCTCATCCAAAGACTATAACTTGGTTATTCAATGACACTTCAAATTATTTTTATGTGTGTGCTCTTCTTGCCTCACAACCAAGTTTTATCCCTTTTTACCTTTATTAATGAGTTTGATTAAAGAGTCAAAATCTCTTTATGTGCGTTGTCCTGTAGCTAAAATCTTATTCGACTTACAGGCGCAAGATATAAATATCATCATCTTCACACTTTATATGTAACTCAATTCTTCGGCATCGTTCTTAATTGAAATCAACACAATGTTACTCATCGGTTGATATTGATGCAAACCCTTCTATTACATAACTATAATCATGATCTATTTTTCTCGTAAAACCACATCTGATGAGCTAAACTTTTGTCATTTGTTTACTGACACACATCCTTAATGTCATGATCCAATATTTCTTTTCGTTAATATAAAAGTTAGTAATGAATGCAAATCTAGGACTGTTTGGAATCTAAAAGCATAATATGGGTCCTTTTCGATAAATATTCTATGAAAACTAATGGGTCCTTGTTCACCTTGAATTCATGATGGCCCATAAGAAATGATTGAGTTTTTATGATTACGAGTCCCCAGAATTAAAAAAAAAAAAAACTATCAAATAGACCCTTCTAGGCTGAAAGTCATTCATACGAGGACAAGCATGTGAGGTTTTTCCAACACGGGATACAGTATACGTGATACATTGACCCTACTATTATACTGTGAAAAATCGTTACTAAAATCATCTAAATTTTGAAAATATTATTGAAAATTAAGACTTTTTAATAGCATGACACTGATATGATGACAAGGTTAACTAGAAAATTTAATTTTCTTAAGAGAACAACAACTCTGACAACTATATTTATTAAAGTAAATAATGCAAAACAAAAAAAATGAATAACCACAAGTCTTAAGGGACATTTTGTTCGTCTGAATCCGTTGGAATCTGATTGAATTGGAATTGTCAATTCCATTAACCAAACAACATTCCAACGTTTGGTTACCTATGGAATGAAATTGAATTCCAAAGGTTCCTTCATTTGAGGTTTTTACCATTCCTTTCTAAAACTGATGGAATTGAATTCATTTCATCCAAATTATGTAAATGACAAAAATATCTTGATTAGACTTTTATAACCCTAGCCGCTCCATTATATCTAGTGCTTCTACCTGCAATTACTAAAAACTGGACATTTCCTGTGAGTTTTCCGGAGAAAAAAATCGTCCGAAATTTTTCCATCGGATTTCCGTCGGACAACAAAAGAGTCAACTTTGGTTGATTTCCGCTGGAAATCCGTTTCTGGTAATATTTTCGATGGATTTTAGGCAGATTTTGTAAATAAATTATTCTAGAAAAGTTTTACCTCTAATTTCAATAATTTACGGACGGATTTCCGGCGGATATTTAATTAATTTTCTAAGATTATGGTCTGTCGGAAATCCGCCGGAAAGTAATTAAAAATTAAAATTTATTTTTAAAATTTTCTGGCAGATTTTCGACGAGTTGCGGAGGTCCGCCGGTATTGGTTATTCAATCTTTTAAAAAGAACTTAATGATTTCCGGCGGCATTTTCCGCAAGATTTCCGGCAGCTTTTTTATTTTTCCCATTTTTCAAACTTTTTTTTCTTAATAGATCATACTGGGCTTTAAAGGTTCTATTGAGATTTAGTGAATGTTATTTGGGCTTTAATAGATCATATTGGGCTTTGACAGATCGTATTGGGGTTTAATAGAACGTATTGGGATTTAACGGTTCTCCTATTTATTCATTATCTATGTCACGCCAGATGTTCTATAGATACAAGTTATTTATTAGTCCAAACTCTTATGTTTTTTATTTTAGACCGCAGGACTCAAGAAACAAGTGGGCTATTTCTTTGCAAAATTGTGCTTGATTTCATATGTGGCAATTTCGCCAAGATCTCCTTGCTAGTTGTGGGAAGAATATTGTGCTTTAATGCATCGTATTGGGCTTTAACGGTTCTATTGGCTTTAATGCATCGTATTGGGCTTTACTGGATGTCAATTGTGGTTTAATAGATCATATTGGGCTTTAATGGACCGTATTGGACTCTTGTGGATCGTAATGGGCTTTAATGAACCGTATTGGGTTTTAATGGACCGATTGGGCTTTAATGGATCGTATAGGACATTAATGGATCGTATGGGACATTAATGGATTGTATTGGGCTTTAAAGGATCTTATTGGTATTAATGGACCGTATTGGGCTTTAATGAATCGTATTGGGCTTTAATGGATCGTATTGGCTTTAGTGGATGTTAGTTGTGGTTTAATGGATCGTATTGAGATTTAATGGATCGTATTGGGATTTAATGGACCGTATTGGCTTTAATGGACCGTATTGGGTTTAGTTGGACCGATTAGGCTTTAATGGATCGTATGAGGCATTAATGGATCGTATTGGGCTTTAAAAGATCATATTGGGCTTTAATGGACCATATTGGGTTTTAGTGGCCCAATTGGGGTTTAAAGGATTGTATGGGGGCATTAATGGATCGTATTGGCCTTTAAATGATCGTATTGGGCTTTAAATGATCGTATTGGGCTGTAAATAATCGTATTGGGCATTAATGCATCGTATTAGTTTTAGTGGATGTTAGTTGTGATTTAATTGATCGTATTGGGCTTTAATGAAACGTATTGGGTTTTAAAGGACCGGTTGGGCTTTAATGGATTGATTGAGCTTTAAATGATCGTATGGGTCATTAATGCGTCGTATTGGCTTTAGTGGATGTTAGTTGTGGTTTAATGGATCGTATTGGGGTTTAATGGACCGTATTGGGTTTAATGGACCGATTGAGTTTTAATGGATCGTATGAGATATTAATGGATCGTTGTTAGCACTAAAAACCAGTGATAAATTGTATTCGTCTTGAAAGTTAGTTTTGTTTATAATTGTATAAAAGTCATTGTGTTTAACTTTTCTTAGAGATGTTTGACTTTGACTTTGACTTTGTCTAGAGGTTTGACCCTATATAAAGGGTGATATCTTGTAATTTTGGTAGGATTCTAATTGTAATATTAGTCACGTATATGAGAGTTTGACTAAGATTTGAGTGATTGACTTTCTTTCTCTACTCCTTCTAAGTGTTTTTACATGAAAACATTTCTGCCATTGATGTTCTTGAAGATTTAATGGAAGATTGATTATTTTGGGGCTTACAATTGGTATCAGAGCGGATTTGCAGGAATTTGATTGAAGAAATCATCAAGAATAACACAATTTTCTGGAAATTTTATG
This sequence comes from Cynara cardunculus var. scolymus, assembly GCF_001531365.2. NCBI lineage: Eukaryota > Viridiplantae > Streptophyta > Magnoliopsida > Asterales > Asteraceae > Cynara > Cynara cardunculus. The sequence continues at coordinate 18,983,793 of NC_037539.1, read as the reverse complement.
ATTTTGTTCTTGAAGTTCATCTAGTTCTTGAATGCTCATACTTGTTCTTCATAAATCTCTCTCAAATTTCTCATTTTCGGATTAGTAATTGTTAAAATTGTGATCATTGTGTACGGTTTTAAATCGTGAATCAGTTTTATTCTTACAATTTCATGATTTACTCTTTGAAAGTAAAGATTTGAAGTGTATATGAATTTTGATGATCTTCGTGTTCTTGTAAAAAAATTCATCAAAAAGTTCGATTTTGATCCAATTCTTGTATGAATTTTTGTAATTTTTGTGTTTGTGTGTAGGTTTGATCTAAATTTGGTTGTCATTTTGATTGAATATTGTTAGAATATTCTTACTTCAGCCTTGACCGATTTAATATACCTCTTGAGCGGATTAGGAGTTCAGACTTGACTGAGTTTAGAAACTGCTTTGAGTTACAACTTTGAGCGATGTATTTCAAGGATTGAGCGGTTTATCTTATACTTTGTGCGATTTAGACCATGAGAAGCAGGTAGTGAGCGATTTAGCTTGAGAGTTGAGCAACTTAAGGAACTCTTCATTGAGCGGATTAGATAGTGTAGTGTGCGGTTTAAGTTCATGCAGTGTGCGATTTAAGCTCATGCAGTGTATGAGTAGTGACCGGACTTCATCATGTATTGAGCGGACTTAGGCTGTTTGGTGAGCGGATTAGGCATTTAGTCTTCAGTGGTTTAAACTTGTAAGGTGTGCGATTTAGTTAGCTAGGTTAGCGATTTAGAGTATGTTTTGAGCGAGCTAGGCAGTGAGTGGATATAGGCTGTTCATTGAGCGGTTTAGGAGTTTAGTATTGAGCGGTTTATATTGTGAGGTGACCATGTGTTGAGAAATTTACATCATGTGTTGAGCGATTTAGAGGTTGTTGCTTGACCGAATTAAGATTCACATGGTGAGCGATTTAAACCTGCATGATGACCGGATTAGGAGATGTTTTGAGCAGACTTGAGAGGATGTTTAGTTAGTGTGAAGTGAGCAGTCTACACCTTGCATTGAGCGATTTAGCCCCACTTCTTGAGCGATTTACATTTTAGTCTTGAGCGGATTAAGCATAGTGGTAAGCAGATTAAGGCTGTTTGGTGATCGATTTAGACTTCATGCAGTGAGCGATGTATTTCATGCAGTGACCAGTTTAGATCAATGTCTTCAGCGGATTCTTGCATAGTCTTGAGCGGTTTACTTTGTGCGATTTACATCAAGCTGTGTCCGCTTTAAAACAGTCTTGAGCAGATTTAGACGGCTAGTATATTGAGCGAGTTAGAGCTATGCTTTGAGCGATTTAGTCTATGTTGTGAGCGGTTTATAGTTTGCTGTGAGCGTTTTATCTCTTATATCTTGAGTGATTTAGAGACTGTTTTGAGTGATTAAGAGTTTGTCTTGAGCGAGTTAAGCATTGCTTTGATCAATTAAGTTTCATTCTTGAGTGATTAGTGAATGCTTTGCATGATTGAAAGTTATTCATAGTTGTTCATAGTTGATTGGAAATTGATATTTTTGCATGCTAACCACGTCCGGCCATTATTATTGCATGTGCATGGTTTTTCTTATTCAGATGACCATTATTGAAAACTTTGCATGAATTGTTGTTGGTATTGATTCATACTGACTTTTCATCTGTTTGTGAGTTTGAGTATTTTTCATCTGTTTCAAAATTGTGCGAAGTGTAATTTTTTTTAGAGTGACTGTGTAATACTTTTAGACTGTATTTCTTTAATCAATTTCTTAAACTGTATAGATTCTTTAGTTGATCAATCTTGATTTTCATAATGGCAGCTATTCTAGAGAAGGAGAATAAAGAGTTAAGAGCACATATTTCAAAGCTGGAGAAGAGCATTAAGACAAATACATAAACATATTTTCTGAGAATCATGCTAATGTGGAATTTATTGCAAATTTACGAAAAGATCATAAAGTAGCATTGGAAAGAGTTGAGAATGATTTGAAGTATAAGATTAATAAACTTGAAATTTTTTGGATTCTGAAAGGAGAGAGTTAGATGATGAAATTAGAAGTTCAAATAAGATAAAACAAGATTTAGTCAATAAATTTCATACAGCTGAGTCTGAACTGAATGCTGTAAAGAATTTTCCAGAAAAGAAAAATAAAGAGACTGAAGAGCTTACAGAGATACTTCATGAAGCTGAAAAGAAAGTTATTGATGAAAGGAAGCTTTTGGAACAAGAGAAAGAAAAGGTTTTAGAAGCAGAAAAGGATTTGAATGTTGAAAGGAAAGTTTTGGAGAAAGAGAAGAAAAAGATAATAGAAGTTGAAAGAAGATTCGAAGCTGAATGTATATCTTATGAAAATAAGATTAATTCTCTTGAATTGAATGCTAAATTTCGTTTGAATCAAATTTCAGATTTTGAATAACTTATCATCTTGGAACGAGTCAAGGTTGATAAAGAAAAGAAACAGGCTGAACAAAAGCAGAAAGCATTAGACGAAGATAAAAAATTATTTGTTCTTGAGAAGAGAAATACTGTCAAGAAACATGCTGCAATTGCCAAAGAGTTTACTGAGAAAAAAAAATGGCTTGACATTGCTTCGGAGAATGATAAGGGAAGTTCAGATGAAGAAAGAAAGAAAGAAGTTTGAGAAAGAAAGAAAAGTGTTTGAAAAGTTGAAGAAAGAATTAGAAGGTAAGTTTTTGGATACTTCAAAGAAGTTTTCTGATCTAGAGACAGAACTTGTGACTGAATTGAACATAATAACTGAACTTAAGAAGAAGTATGATTTAGTTGCTGATGAGACAGATCAGATACTTAAGAAAGTATCAGACTTTTCAAGAGCTGAAAGCTTAACTGGTTCTCAATCTCAGTGTAAAACTTGCTTTTATAACGGTTCCAGTGTTAAATCCAACAATTATTCAAGCAGTCCTAAATCAACTATTTCTAAGAACAAGTCTTATTTTTCAAATCAATTTTATCAAGGGTATGTCATTGGATCACCCAATAATTTTTCAAAAGTTAAACAAGTATGGGTTAATAAAGCTGATACAGTTGTGTCTCATAAATCTGTTGTAACTAACCCTGTTCTTCCTTGCACTGTGAATTCTACTAATAAAATGACCAGTCTCAGCAAGAGAAGAATCCTATGCTCAAATTGTGGAGCTAATGATTTTGTTAACAAGAAGATCAACATAGGATATGGGAACAACTGGTTTGAAAACAGTTGGAATTCATTTAACAGGTATAATAATGACTGGTATGGTTCTTACTGCTTATCTGATTTACCTGTTAAAAGCACTAAAAAGAAGTTATCAAATAGAAATAGATTGTTTGGATGTTACAACATACCCCAGCCCGATAATAACAAAATAGGACCCAAATTCATTTGGGTACCAAAATATATTTAATCTGGTGTTGCAGGTGTGTCAAGTTTGTCCTGATCAGAATATCATTTCTTTGATACACTAATGCAGGGGAGTTGTACACTGTCCAACAAAGGCTTCTGAACAATACAGTTTAGGACCCGTGCTTTACCAAGTGTGGTTTCTAAACATTCAGTTTAGGACCCGTGCTAAACATGTTTCCATTTTTTTTTGAGCGGAATAGAAATATTACTTTAATCTACTTTCTAGGGGGAGTCTCTAGAAAGTTTAATAAATCTTTTTCGGAATTTTTTTTTGGGGAAACGAGTACATATTCTGAACAAGTATTTCCTGAGATTTTACTTGTATAATTTCTCATCGATCATAACTTCAATACCTGTTTCAGATATTCTTCAAACCGTTATTATCATGTCTCTTATATATAAATCATTTTCAGTGATAATACACTCGTTTGTATTCTAATGTTGATTTTTCTGATTTTTTTTCTTGATTGATATACATTTAATTTTTCTCTTTCAGAATCTGTAAACTCGTACTTACAGATCTTCTTTCATTTCTCTCGCATACTGAATAATATGATCGTTGTCGTATCATTCTTTTATTGATTGTGCTTAAAAGGCAAATTTCTTGATCAATTTTTATCTGATCATTATGCTTTATCTGAAATATTAATTTTTGATGTGATCAACTGTGCATAATGCTAAATTTTAGGAGCGACTGAGTGCTTATCAGAAATATCTCTACGGAATGTCAGAACCGACAGACATACCTAAGATGACAACCATATCTAAGTGAGCTTTATATACAAAAGGGTTTGTCTGCTGAGACTAAAATGAAAAAGAGAGGGGTAGTTGTTGTGAGCTAAAAGAGTTGACGAGAGTTGTGTCAGGATTAAAAGAATATAAGAATTCTGTTCCAAACATCTAAAATCCGGGCATACCACATAATCTATTAGTTCTCAATTCTTTCGAGACTAATATTGAAAAAGGCAAAGCCCAAGCCCAAGCCAATTCTTGTCACAACCACACCAGCTACTCATTTATCTCTCAACAGATAAGTGTTTCAATAACACTTGGGGCACGCAGCTCATCATCTATCAATTTCTCATTCGAAGAAAGTTGATATTGAATCAGAAGGATATATGTTCCCCCTTCAAATCTTTTTGATCATTAATTGAGTCTGATAAATTTGTGTAGTCCACACGGTTTATCTTTTTGAACCTAAACAGAAACATTAGTTGCTTTATCTTTCAACACTACACAGATTTTGCATTTTATATGTTAATTTACCAAAACATTCATAGATATGCTATTTTTTTAAGCTATCGATGATTGAATGGAAGACCTGGTGAGATGAGCCTCAAAAAGTCACATATATACAGTACATCCGTTGTACTGAGTATATATGTTATACTCACATGCCAATCTTTTTATAAGATTGAAAACAATTTCATACGTTGAAATTGGTTGTTACCTTCCCATTCTCTTAATCTGAAAAGAATAAACAAGTGGATTTGAAAAGATCTACTTACAATTTCATGAATTGATGGCTTTCGAGGAGGAGTTCATTCATTCTTGTGTATGATTTAATGATTCTCATTTCATCAAAAGGGGGAGTATGTTATAATGAATGAAATGTCTAATTCCGAACATTATAACGGGAATCTGATGTAAAGATCAAGGGGGAGTAACTTCAATAATGGCAAAAGACTCAAAAGAAGTGCGACTGGAGATGATTACAAAGATTATTGCGATGCTACAATGTCTGAGAGTTGTTGAATGTAAAGATCATCATTACAACAATTTATTGATAGAGGTTTCTCGTCGTAAAAGAATGTTTGTGATCTTGTTTGAAGAAATTCATTATTGGGGAGAATGTTTAAAATTTGTTGTCTGAAGATTGAAGATTGTTATTGTTTATGATCAACATTATCAAAAGAGAAGATCATCGCTGTTCTACATTCAAGGGGGAGAATGTTAAAAGATCTTTCTCAACAAACGATTGTCTGAAGTTTCAAGTTGAAGATTTTTCTTTTGAAGAAAACATAGTGTGCTTAAAGCATCAAAGTTCAAACGAGACTCAAAACGCGCAAAAATTTTCAAGTCTGAATACAAAGGGGGAGGATGTTAGAACTAAAAATCAGTGATAAATTGTATTCGTCTTGAAAGTTAATTTTGTCAATAATTGTATAAAAGTCATTGTGTTTGACCTTTCTTAGAGATGTTTGACTTTGACTTTGTCTAGAGGTTTGACCCTATATAAAGGGTGATGTCTTGTAATTTTGCTAGGATTCTAATTGTAATATCAGTTATGTATATGAGAGTTTGACTAAGATTTGAGTGATTGACTTTCTCTCTCTACTCCTTCTAAGTGTTCTTACATAATCATTTCTACCATTGATGTTCTTGAAGATTTAATGGAAGATTGATTATTTTGGGACATACAATCGTTTTGGGCTTTAAATAATCATATTGGGCATTAATGGATCGTATTGGGTTTTAATGGACCGATTGGGCTTGAATGGATCCTATGGGACATTAATGAATCATTTAAGGGCTTTAAAGGATCATATTGGGCATTAATGGACCGTATTGGGCTTTAATGAAACTTATTTGGCTTTAATGGACCGATTGGGCATTAATGAATCGTATTGGGATTTAAATGTTCTATTGGGTTTTAATGGATTGTATTGGGTTTTAATTGATCGTATTGGGCTTTAATTGATCGTTTTGGGGTTTAGTAGACCGTATTAGACTTTAAGAGATCATATTGGGCTTTAACAGTTCAATAATAATAATTAAAAAAATATATAATAATAATAATAATAATAATAATAATAATAATAATAATAATAATAATAATAATAATAATAATAATTTAAGTAAAATAATAATAATAGTAATAAAAAAAATTAAAACACAGGCAGGGTGGAATTATCCGCAGAAAATTGAAAATTTCAAGAAAACCGGTTAATTTTAAAAAAAAACATAAAACCCTATCTCCCTCATTGAACATAGCCGCCCGCAACAAAACTCTAAAAAAGACGGTCGAGAGACCAACCAAGATAAACCTGATAGACCACCGCGGACCATCACTTTTCGACCGCCGACCACCTCCTTCCTGCCGCCGACCACATCTTCAACTCCGGTATGTATGTATGTTTACTGTATGTATACCGGCGGATGTATATATGTATATGTATGTATGTTTACTATGTATCTATTTGTACGAATATATATATATATATATATATATATATATCTATACTACATATATAACCATTTAGGCCATTATCTTAATTACAACCCTCTAAGCACAAAGTACTGTCATTTTATGCATAAATTTCAAAAAACTCTTAAGGACAAGTCATAAAGCACAATGTACAACTTGTTGATGCATTGACTTTAACCCCTCCACCATCACCACCAAATTTTAGATTTCAAATTTGAAATTTGAAATTTGAATTGAAGAAATTTTAGATTTCAAATTTGAAATTTGAAATTTGAATTGAAGAGCTTGTGAGAGACTTCTCTCATAAATAACTAGGCTCATCCTCTTCTCAAGACACTCTCATCCTTTTAGTCAAAACAACAATTCCTCATCTCCATCACTGCATCTTTCTATATCCATCACCCAGGCATTAATCTCAATCTATCACTTATTCTTGCGATTGATTCAATATCCATCCTTCATAATCCTTTCTGCAAAAGGTACAAAAAAAACTCAGTTCCCAATTTGATTAAATTTCATGTTCATCTTCTTCTTCATGCGAATCTAACAACTTCCATAAATTTTGATAACAATTACAGGAACAAGTTTCCAGCTTTAATGGGAGGCACCCAGAAAGATATAAATTTGTTGAATCCAATGGCTTCTTCTACACAGTGAGAAGAACAGATCTGACGGGATAAGCTAAGGGTGCAGGATTTTGAGCCGCCGGCGCCGGCGTCATTGGTGGGATTAGAGCAAGTGGATGAGACCGGAGCTGGGATGTTGTCGGAGATGTTCACTTTTTCAACCGGAGGTCCAGCCACCGAATTGTTAGAGAATCAAATAAACTACCAACATCACCGGAATCAGCGGCCTAATTCTGCCACCGGAGATTGGTGTGGTAACAATACTGCTCAAGCCATCACACGAATATCCTTCCTCACAATCTTCTTCTCACCATCATCACCACCAGAATTCTTCAACTTCTTCTTCAGCACTTCACATGTTGTTGCCAAACGCTGTCCCATCTTCTACTTCCACCCTTCATCATCAACAGATGTGAAGTGAATGACAAGGGTAACCTCAGCTCTATATTTTATATATAAGGTTTACGGGTATTTTGCCTTTTTCTACTTCTTCTCTTAAAATTCTATGATTCCACTACCATTATCCACTTTCTAATGTACTTCCCTTTTGTTTTTCTTTATGAAGATAAAATGATCGACAAAAGTTTCAGATGGGAAAAAGTCACTTTGGTTCTTCAATGAAAGAACTTCTACAGAAAGAACGAGTGAATTTTCAATGAAAGAAGGGAGTTTTGTGTTTGCTACTATGTTGTTATATAGACCTGCTAGAGTTTAAATGGTTATAAAGACAAAATTTTCTTAAGGTTGATGCCTAAGACCTATCTGTTTGCCAAATTGTTGTTTGSTGGTTTACATATGCTACATCTTGAAGATGGATTTTAATATACTTTTTCAATACCATCAATCGTACCATTTTAGAYCATGCTTTCAAGACAAACAGGTGCTTCACTGGTATGTATTCTGGTTGCATTGTTGATCTCATTTGGATCAAAATTTGAACCAAATCTATTACCCAAAATGTGAAATACAATCAATTGATTCTAACCT
>NC_037539.1:18973201-18975374 GCF_001531365.2 Cynara cardunculus var. scolymus | reverse complement strand
TCATTAATTAATTGTATATGTAGATGATGATCAAGTGGATATTGATCTTTATTCCTTTAAGTTTCACATTCACCAAGAAATTTAGGTTAAAGAGTAGGCTTCTTGTCAGAACTTTTTCAAAGTGGAAACAAGAAATTTGAAAACATTACAATATTTTAAAGGAAACATGGCATGATAAAGTAAAGTAATCATCATTATCATTCACTTTGGAAAAAGTTGGAGTTAAGTTGAAAATAACCAAACATCTTCAAGTGTTGTGCTGTACAACTCTACATATTAGTGTATATGCACACATAGCCTCACARACTATTTTCATATAGCTAGCTACCATGAATTCCAAGTAATTGGTTTCAAACTTTTTGTTGTTTCAACTTCAAAATATACACTAATTTATGATATATCTATATCACATATATAATCATTTAGATCATTATCTTAATTACAAACCATAAAACACAAAGTACTACCATTTTATATATGGATTTCAAAAGACTCTTAAAAACAAGTCATAAAGCACGTTGTACAACTATTTGATTCAAATTTTCAAAATTTTAAAAAAATTTAAGGCATTCAAATTTCAAAAATTTCATACTGTACCAAAAATTCAAATTTCAAAAATTTGCTATAAGAATTCTTATTGACTTTCAGTTTCCAAAGCTTTATGAAAAGAAACATGGGTAAATCATTTTCTAGCAATAATGTACCAAATGCATAATTGTTTAGCTGTTTGGTTCGACTTGATTTGGATTTCAATATGACGACTTCAAAAATGACATCAATTCAAAATCCATTATCATTATGTTTAGGGGTAAGTCTTCTCTGAATATTTTGTTTTCATATACGAACTTCTTGTAGTTTTTCATGTTTAAATAACTGGTCGTGTAATGTCGTTTTGGAATATTTTGATTCTCCATGAAGATCATCGTTGAACCGGTCGATCTTTATATCTATGATCATTGTGTGCTCCACGAACTGCGGTAGAGAATCATGGGTTGTTCTTGAGAATCATGATGTAGAGAGAAGATTATTTGATTTCCGTGACTTTTAAGCAATGTTAATCCTTTACATTCCGCCGCATTGCGTCATTTTTTCCAGGAACTATTTACGGATGAGTGCATCAGGAAAACTAAACAACCGTTTGGATATACGGATGAATATTATTTACAAATGATTTTATTTCTTTGTTCAATCAAGAATTTTAAGTTTTGTAATGAGTTCTGAATATATGGGTTTAGAAACCCAATACATGTGCAATTAAATTTTCACTCAATTTTGCTAATACATCATCTTAACCTTCAACTTTATATATTAGTTGACTTGTAAAATAACTATACAAACTCATGATTGAAGCATAAACTAATGTTTCTGAATTGTGATTCACCCGCGCAACATCGCGCGGGTACACCACTAGTATATATATATGTTGGGTCACCTATTGATTTGGTGATGACCGACTGATCTGTTTCTCTACATTAGCAACACTTAGTAGTTATTGGTTCTTTGTATATTGGTTTCTTGGTACATACTTAAGCCATTAGCATAATCGAAGACTAGCCGATGTGAAGATGCGGTGCTGTGGATCAACTGTCTAATATATACACCAAGACTCCAAAGTAGCTGAAATGAATATTGAAAATATTTTGATGCTACAAGCCGATTGAAGGAAGATCTTCATAGACTGAAGATTGAAAATCTTCATGGACTCAAGATTGAAGATCATGGACCGAATATTGAAAATCTTCTTGGACTGAAGATCTGTGAGTAGCTGCTTGAAGCTACATATCCATCCAAAGGAGATCTTTCTACAGACTGACCATAACTCTGCAAAAGTTTGTCTCTGCATGACCAATATTGTATGCACGCTGTGTACGATGAAAATGAGATATCAACAATGGTCAAGTTAACCCCTACCTTCTTATCCTCAAATGACAAGTGTCCCCATGCATTAAATGCTGAAGGTAGTATAAAAAGGCAGTGTGCATCTCCCATGCGCATAACGGGCTTTTGGAAAGATTACTTAGTGAATTCTCAAAGCAATCGGCTATTCTCTTCTACTCCCATGCTCCTATGTGCAAAGAAATTCTTAGTGTTCTTCATTTCCTTTCAAGAACTCTTTGTGTTGTTCTTGAAAGTTCTTCTCCTTGTAAGATTGTTTAGGTTAGGTTTTCCTTTC
>NC_037539.1:18967223-18972396 GCF_001531365.2 Cynara cardunculus var. scolymus | reverse complement strand
CATGTGGAACACTCTATGTGTTCTGTATGAAGGAACCATCGAAGTAAAGAAAAGCAAGAAGATTGGCCTCGTTAGGCAATATGAGCTCTTTGTGCATGGGAAAGGTGAATCTCTCACTGAGTACTACAACAGGTTTAACAGCCTTCTCAATGATCTGAAGTTTCATGGCAAAGTCTATGAAAACGAAGAAGTCTTGTGCAAGTTCATGAACTGTTTACCAGACTTCTAGGAAAATATCTGTACTTGTATCAAGACAAGTAAAGATCTCGAAAATATGCCTCTTACTGCTCTTTATGGAACTCTCCATAATTATGAGTAAACCAAGCTTATTAAAAAGGCATTATTGAAGGATCCCAGAACATCTTCTCCTGTTGCCCTTCTCTACAACGATACGAGAAAGCCAGTCAGTGAACCTCGTATCACTTATCTATCTGACACTGAAGAAGATGTCGTCAGAAAAAAAGAACTTGTTGAAAGCCATGCTGATGATGCTGATGATGAGGGTGATGAACCCTCAGTTAATGACTTAGCTGACAACATGGCCATGATGGCTACCAACTTCAAAAGGTATGCCAAAAAGGGCTCTTCTAACTTCTCTCCCAGATCTAAGGTCACCAACCAAAGAACCTTAGATCAATCTAAGTCAGCTCCTCTTGATCTGTCCAATGAGGAGTGCTTCAACTATGGCAAGAAAGGTCACTTTGCTGCTGAGTAAAAAAGCAAAAGGATCTCTAAGCGTCATCCTTCTCATCCCTCTAGCCGATCCTCTCACGATAAGTACAAGGCAAAGTACAAGAGAGAAAGGCAAAGAACAAGAGCCTTCAGAGAAATGGTAAGGGTCTCATCACTGAGATTCATGACTGGATTGATGAGCCAACCTCTTCCTCCAGTGATGAAGACATGGCCCATTTGTGTCTTATGGCCAACATCCAGGAGATAGAAGACTCTATCAAGAGATCCTCCTCTACTGCTGCTGCTGATCTACCTTCTACCTCCAAGGATGCCAAAGATCTGGTCAGGCCAAAGAAGGTAAACAACTTCTCCTCTCTCTCTGAGTCTGAAAAGGTTCAAGCTTATGATTCTTTATCTGTTGATCTTTACAATGCTAGATTTGCTAAGAAGAAAGCTGACCTTGAAATCAAATGTCTAATTAGTCAGTTACATAAATGCATGAATTAACTGAAAGACTTTGATAAATTGAAAAATGACCTTAAAGAACAAAAGTTAATAAACAATGATCTTAACAAAGAAAAAACTAAGGTCTTTGAGAAGCTGGAGAAAGAAAAATCCATTCTTCAAAAATGGGCTAGATCATCCAAGAACCTAGATAAAATTTTACATGATCAACTTCCTATTGAAGTAAAGACTGGCCTAGGTTATGATGATATGGATCTGTGTGCTCCTGATGACTCTATATGCATTTCTTCTCACATTCTTTCTTCTTCCTTTCCATTTCACTTATCTGATTCTGTTGGATCTCTTTCTCCAAGATCTTATGATAATGGAAAATCTCTTAAGTTCGGAATTTTTGTCAAAGCTAACAATCCAAACTCTGAATCTAAGAATGTTCCTGTCGACTGTGTGTTTAACTCTCTCTCTCTCTTAAGGAATCTCATGTTGCATGCTCATCTAAATCTAAAACATCTGAGCATCTAAAGCAACCTTTGAATCGTCGTTTCTCTGCTGCTGAGAAAGGCAAGTCTGTGGACAAGCCTATCAAGAATAAGAAGCCAAAATCCAAACTGAAGATGAAACATAAGCCTTCGGCTACCTCATCTCAGTCAGCTATTGCTTCTCAGCCTGGTACCTCAGTTTCTTCTATTACTGAGTTCGTTTCTAGACTAGTTTCCTTGAAAAAGACTTCCAAGATTTCTACCTCTTCTAAGAAACCTATCCTTGAGTCTGAAAAAGGGATTCTTGGTCCAAAACCCTCTGCATCTTCTGTCCCTCCTTTGAAAGCTTCTTCTTCTCTAAAAAAAATCCAAAAAGCCTGTTAACACAGTTAAGCACACACCTTTAATTCCTATTAAACCTGTGTTTATTTATCGAAAATGTTATAACTGTGGTGACACTTTTCACATGGCCAAGAACTGTCCCAAGGAAAGAATATCTAGGCCAGTAAGAGAAGAGAAAGAAGAAGATACTCCTAACCCCAATGAACCCATTGTAAAATGGGTACCTAAAAACTGATTTATCTGTGTTTGCAGGGCTTAGGACACCGACATATATGATACTTGGACAGTGGATGTTCAAGACACATGACTGGAAACAAGTCTCTGTTGATCAACTATGTGTCTGAACGTGATCTTTCTGTAACCTTTGGAGATAATGCCAGAGGTACTACTAGAGGATATGGTGTTCTTTCTAACGGCTCGGTTACCTTCAATCGAGTAGCTTATGTGGATGGACTGAAGCACAATCTGTTGGGACTTCCGCCTCATCGTTCCCTCGAGTCGGTCAAATCTACGATTCTTAAACCCAACGCTCCTGTAGCAATGCAGGAGCATCCCACATCGGTGAGGCTAGGGGGATTCGTCTTCCTTATAAGGAAGGGGGGGATCTTACTCCTACTAGTGACGCGTTTTAAAGCCGTGAGGGGTTGTTGCCGGGAGGGGCAGCCCAAAGCGGACAATATCATGTGGGCGGTTCCCTAATATCAGCCCAACAATTGGTATCAGAGCTAGGGCCGCACCAATGTGGGGGGGGGAATGTTGGGACTTCCGCCTCATTGTTCCCTCGAGCCGGTCAAATCCATGATTCTTAAATCCAACGCTCCTGTAGCAATGCAAGAGCATCCCACATCGGTGAGGCTTGGGGGATTCTTCTTCCTTATAAGGAAGGGGGGATCTTACTCCTACCAGTGACGCGTTTTAAAGCCGTGAGGGGTTGTTTCCGGGAGGGGCAGCCCAAAGCGGACAATATCATGTGGGCGGTTCCCTAGTATTGGTCCAATACAATCTGTTAAGCATCAGTCAACTATGTGATCTCAACTTCATTGTGAAGTTTGAAAAAAACCAGTGTACTATTCTTGACTCTTCTGGAAAGAAGGTATTAACTGGTATCCAAAAGGATAATGTCTATGTGATCAACATGGACTCTTCTAGCTCTTTTGACGCCAACATCTGTTTCTACTCCGAGGTTACTGCTGATCAAAATTGGCTATGGCATAAAAGGTTGTCCCATCTCAACTTCAAAGCCATCAATAATATTTCTAGTAAAGATCTGGTTATTGGATTTCCGAAGATGTCATATGTCGAAGTGAAGCTGTGTGCTGCTTGTGAAAAAGGCAAGCAAACCAAAGCAAGTTTCAAGTCCAAGATGTGCTCTTCTATTTCTGCTCCTTTGCACATGTTCCACATGGATCTCTGTGGTCATGTGAGTGTTCAAAGTTTGGGTGGAAAATGTTATACTCTTTTTATTATGGATGAATACTCAAGATATACTTGGGTCTTCTTTCTTCAACACAAGAGTGATGCAGCTGAAGAAATTATCAACTTTGTGAAGCGGACTGAAGTTTTGAATGGTCAACTTGCAGATCAATTCGAAGTGACAACGACACTGAATTCAAAAACAGTGTTCTTGAAAGCTTCTTTGATGACAAGGGTRWYTCTCAAAAYTTCTCAGCAGTTCGGACTCCACAGCATAATGGAGTTGTTGAAAGGAGAAATCGTACACTATGTGAAGCTGCATGTTCAATGCTAAGTGAAGCAAGTCTTCCGACCTATTTTTGGATTGAAGCTGTCAATACAGCTTGCTTTACTCAAAATAGGTCTATAATTGTGAAAAGACATAATAAGACTGCTTATGAAGTATTTCATGGTATAAAACCAAACATCAGCTTCCTTCAAGTGTTTGGTAGTGCATGCTATATTCTGAATGACAGAGATCAGTTAGGAAAGTTTGATCCTAAATCTGATGAAGGAATCTTTGTTGGTTACTCTCTTTTCTCTAAAGCCTACCGGTGTACAACATGCGTCGTTAGTGTATTGATGAATCTATCAATGTCAGATTTGATGAATCTGGATCGGTGCCTGCAACATCATCATTCCAAAGTGATGATCTTGAGCTAAACAAGTGGTTGGACTCTCATTCTTCTGAGAATTCAACTGCAGTCGGTGGACCTCCACACTCTAATGGAGATGATGTTCCACCTGTTAAGGAAGATGAGAATGAAGATCTTTCATTCAACATGAATATCCCATCGGTCAGTCCTGAACAAGAACCATCCGATCTGGCACCTCTTTCCTGTGTGGAACCCTCAATTGGTGTCGATGTTCCTATCACTTCTACCAGGGACATCGGTGACCCAACCTCAGTAGTTGTCTATTCCAATCCTCTGACGAATGCTGACGGTGCCTCTACCTCTCTGTTAGCTCCAATATTTGCTTAATGTAAAAGTACGAAAAAGATTTCTGCAAGTGTTGACAGAAGGCTTTCTTCCACAGAAGACAACAGAGGACCAGCAACAGAAGCTGTTTGATCGTACAAGTCAAGATTGACAGAACCTCTGTTGTCTCTCACAGAGGTTCTGGAAAATGGTCCTCTGTTATCAACCGCTTACAATTCATATGCAGCAGAGTCTCTGGGATGGCTGACAGAGGGTTTGCGGTTCATCTTCTGTGGAGAACCTCTTCTTACGGTTTTACTTAGGTAGTTAGCTGCATGTGCTTCTCATGTGACTCTGTTTGTAATCGACTTTATTTGGACGACTTGGATTGTTTCACACGTCTAAGTTATGTCAGAAAAGCCGTTAGGAACTAGTATAAATAGCAGATAGGCCTTTGTAATTCATTGTGCTTCTGAATTGTAATCGTCTCATTTTCAATCAATTGAAAAACCTTTGAAGCTATTCTCTCGTGTTCATGATTCTCATTTACTGTGTGTTCTTGATTCTTACTCTGTTTGTTCTCATATTGTTTCCGCTGCACTTTGATTATCTTAAAGATCATCCAGAGTATTTGATTGATATCAAAACTGAGTTTACAGGTCCTAACAATTGGTATCAGAGCAGAAATCGAGTTTTTATTTGATTAATTCTGTTCTTCGTATTAATCTGCTTTTGTTCTAGAACACCAGTCTTCTTCTTCAGGGACTCTATTTTATCAGTTTCATCTTATTCTTATTTTTCTTCTTCTTTCAATGGCGAATCTGGCCAATACCTCATTCATGAGCA
>NC_037539.1:18954885-18967123 GCF_001531365.2 Cynara cardunculus var. scolymus | reverse complement strand
CACTCTACAAAGAGAAGAAACACTTCTATTTATACCCAGGGCATTAAATGAACATTTAATGCAATATGGTAGGTTTAGAGTGTGTGGCAAGCCTTAAGAGGAAGGCTTGTCCTTTGCTACAGTGAATAGTACAAAAGCATTATTCTTGAGCAGACATCCTTGCCTAAAGTTGGTGGACAAAGAGTCGACTAATCGGCTCCGTACCATACTAACTTTGCAAGGGTATGGGTTTTGTCCTTTGTGTGCAAAAAAGACAAGACAACAACAATCGTGCTAAGGAAGCTTCTTTTGATTGCTGAATGTTGGGATGACCTGGAGGTCTCATCATCATTCGTTGAAGCTAGAGCAGTCTTCACACATATGTAGACAGGTTTGTAATCACTGAATACCGTTTCAGATCACGTACTCGCCAGTCTCTAATCTTCAGTTTCAGTCTTCGACGTTTGCTGAAGGATCTTTGGTGTGAGTGTTGTCTTCTTGAAGTATTGTTTGTCTCTGATAAATTTACAATGCAAGTTCTTCAGCGATCACTGAACATACTCAGTGATGATCGTTGGAACTGAAAATACAGAGACACAAATACAACGTGAAAAGAAAAAGGGATTATCATCAAATCACTGAGAGAGAGGATCAACACACCTTCCTTTTCAATATATCTTGCTCTTGGGCAACAAGTGTTCCATATACGTCATGAAGTGACCAACTGTCTAAGTCTTATTTTCTTGTAAAGACATCGACAGTTGAGTGCACTCATCACCAAAACTTTTGAGGAAAAGGACATTATTTTCCTCTTTGGTCCTAGCGATGTCGTTTCTGAGGCATTGATTTATCAATGTGTTGAAACGATCATATGTCTTCTGTATTGGTTCATCGAGCAATGCTTTGAAATTCGTATATTCATTCAAGCATTGCGCCATGCGATTTTTCTTCTTTTTAGCGCCTTCCTCTAGTTGGCTAGCCAATTCATCCCATATCTCCTTAGCCGTTATACAAACATCCAGAGACTGGAATATTTCATTTGGAATAGCCATGATTATCAGCCTCTTGGTCTTCCTGTCTGCCTCTACCCGCTCAATAGAGAAGAAGGAAAATTTAAGAATGGAGAAAAAATTGTGAGATTTTCAATACACAGATTCAAATTGATCATTTTGATTGGATATATAAAGCTTCAAAGAATTTCACTATAATAACTTTGACGAGAAGAAAAGTTAATAATTACAAGACCTATGGTAGCTATTTATACTAGCAATCTAGTCTCAGATATAACAATCTAGTGAAAAGATATCTATGAGATATTCTAGGGAAAAGATATCTATCTATAATATAGGAGTTATCTCTAACTACCTGGCGTAACCGATTCCAGCTGTTGATGAGTCATTTCAAGCTGTCTTCTAGGTAGTGTGTTCAACAAGGAGTCTTTACGTGTCTTCTTTACTTGGATATCTCTGATTGAACTGCTGTTGAATCATCTAAGTGTTAATAACCAAGATTTAGTGTGTTCATCGCACACAGCCTAAGCAATTTTAGATTGGTTCATCGCTTAACCAGAGGTTGGTAAATTGGACAGAAGCTAAATCGCAAAACTCAGATTAAGAAGACAAGGGATTTTATCGCAGAAGAGTTGAGCGGACTAGGCAGTATATTGATCACAGATTGATCGATTTAGAGATTAAGCTTGATCGATTTAGGATATAGTGTGTGCGGATTATAGTCTTCATCGGTCACAGCTTGACCGAATTAAATGTTAAATCGTAGAAGGTTTGAACGATTTAGGTAAGTTCATCTCACATTCTTGTCCAGATTGTTCTTAAATCGTTCAAAGGATTCATCCGGATTTCTAAATCGGACAGCCCTAGTCGATTTTTCAGTACATCGCTTAATCCATTTGTTCGAAATCAGTCACTGTCCTAATTATGTTTGGCCTAAATCACTTGAAAGGTTCACATCAATTATTACATTTTTGGATTTGCCGGATTCAGATATCTAAAGACTGTTTTGGATTGAACCTACTTTGCCCCAAGAACTAGAGGAATTAGACACTCAGGCTCAGTTGATTGAGTAGATTCATCAATAAGCACCTGTCAAAATCTAAAATTTGCCTAGGATATTCTCAACATCTCTAAGATATAACACATTTGGACAGTTGTATGCTATGAACATAAGAACCTTGTATAAGGTCTGCACGAAAAGCTTCTCGTCAAAAGACCAGTTGCTTGTGCGTCTAATTTGTTGAAAAGATCAAGGGGGAGTAACATCAAAGATGGCAAAAGACTCAAAATGAGTGCGACTAGAGATGATTAAAGAAAATTATTCCGATGATAAAATGACTGAGAGATGTTGAATGTGAAGATCAATTTTACAACAGTTTACTGAAGATCAATTCTGAAGTTCGTTATTGTTTCTGATCTATATTGTCAAAAGAGAAGATCATCGTGGTTCTACATTCGAGGGGAGAATGTTAGAAGATCTTTCTCAAACAAATGATTGTCTGAAGATTTCAAGTTGAAGATTGTTTTTGAAAAAGACATAGAGTGCATAAAGCTACAAAGTTCAAACGAGATTCAAAGCGCACAATTTCTTTCAAGTCTAAATACAAAGGGAGAGAATGTTAGGACTGAAATTCAGTGTTAAATTGTATTCGCCATGAAAGTTAATTTTGTCTATAATTGTATAAAATAGACATCGTGTTTGACTTTGTAATTGTTAGTTTGACTTTGACTAAGCTTTAGTTTGACCCTATATAAAGGGTTAATCCTTTGTAATTTTGAGTAAGAGCTCATTTGTAAAATCTGATTACGTAAATAAAGTTTGACCAGATTTAGTGCTTTGACTTTTTCTCTCTATTCTCTCATTGTGTTCTTGAATGTTATATCAAGATTCTTCCATTGTTTTATGATTGAAGATTGAAGATTGATTTCAGGGAACATCAGGGGTGATGGAGATGCATTGTTCATTGCACCTATGGACCGTTCATCGCATCTCTGGTTTGTCTTGAACACTTAGGTCTTTTTCAGCTCTTCTTCCATCTGTCCTTTGCACTTTCATACTTGTACATTTTTCGTTACTTTTACAATAAGAGTTATGGGGTCTAACGGTTGCCTATAATGAAAATCAGTTATAAATATTTGTAGTTCCCCCATTTCCAACATTTCATCTTCATTTCCAATATTTTGTTTCTAAGGGCTTCGGACGTGATTCGGAGAATATTGGCGTGTTTTGTCGTCCAACAAACGTTGTATTCACCATCAAAAGACATTTAAAGATTATTAGGTAATTATTATTGTATTTTGTCTAATTTTGTAGTTATTTCATGTTTATCTCATGTAAATTTGGATTACTACGTGTCTAAAAATATCTTTAGCTCTTACTATATGCATGCATTTATTTTTCACATATAGATATGATAGAAGATGTGGACAAAAGTTAAATGAATTTAAAAAGATTCGAGGAAAAATACATTTTTGGAATATATGAATTTTTGGAATTTTCTAAAAAGAATTCAATGAATTGGAATGGTTATTATAAATGCCCCTGCATAGACTATGGCGATATGTTATTTCAAAATGAGGCAGATATAATTTTCCATTGAAAGATGTTGATATAATGAAAATTTATACTGTGTGGGATCAACACGGTGTGGTTACAATTATACCTACTACATCACAACGAAGATTGAATATAATACGTGATCGAGCGTCTTCGAGTGACAATCTCAATCCTATTGTAAATTTATGGAAGATGCATTTCCGTTTCATGAGCGGTACCATGAAGGCGAATCAATCGCCCATGAGAGTACTCCAGTTTGTGATGTGGACATTGTTGCTTCCAAATTCATTGATGCCTATTCACGATTGCTAGCATAAACAAATACTCCCTTATACGAGGGTTGTACAGAAACTTCTTGAGTGCCCTTCTAAGAGCAATTTCTCTAAAAGAAGAAACTATAATTTCTATCAAGGCATTTGATAAGCATTTGGGGTTTCAGAAATCTTTATTGCCCACTCCAAACAAGCTTCATTAATCATATGCATAGGCGAAAAATACCCTTAAATGCGTTGGGATGGGGTATGAGCTTATCCATGCATGTTTAAATGGTTGTTTCTTATACTATAAAGAGGCTGACATACATGGCCAGTTCCCCGTATGTGGATTGCCAAGATATGAAGATGTCGGTAACAAAGTACCGATGAAGATTGTTCGTTACTTTCCTCTAACGCCGAGGTTGCAGTGTTTGTACATGTCAAAATATATTGCAGATCATATGAGATGGCATGGTCAAAGGGAAACGTCCTCGTACGATGATGTATTGAGACACCCAGTTGATGGTGAAGCATGGAAAATTTTTGATAGGTAAATGTTTTTAATATACTTGTTTGACACGTAAATTCTTTTAATATGGTTATATTTTTTGACAAGTAAATGTTTTTAATAGATTTGTACTCCTTGACACACAATAGGTCATATCCTCAACTTGCGAGTGACCTCAGAAATGTTCGTCTCACTTATCGACTGATGGATTTAGTCCTTTCGGGGCTTTTGCTACTCCCTATAGCCTTTGGCCAATTGTTGTGATTCCATACAACTTACCTCCTTCAATGTGCATGCAAAAGGAATTTAATATACTAACGATGTTGATATCCGGACCAAAATCCCCAGGGAAATGTCTCAATTTGTTTATGAGGCCTCTGATTGATGAGCTCAGAATTCTTTGGGAGACTGGTTTTAGGACATGGATCAATACGGAGAAGAGTACTTTATGATGAAAGTTGCAGTGATGTGGACTATTAGTGATTTTCCAGGGTTGGGAATGTTAGGTGGTATTCAGACGAAAAGGTACAAGGCCTATCCCATATGTTTGGATGACACTAATGTTAAGTTCTCTCATGGCAGGGTGTCTTATATGGTGGCACGAAGATGGTTAGATATGAATCATGAATTTCGAATTCAAAGGGAGAAATTTAATGGAAATGATGAGTTTCGACTAGCTCCACAAACTCGAACTGCGATTCAGGTTTATAGGGAAACTGTCTCCCATCGATACCCTCATTTGAGTTTGGTTAAAGAGAAGATTTCGAAACAGGTTTGTAAATCTATTACATGCAAAACATGTATTTACTTATCATATATGAAAGTTAAACTAAGGTTATTGTTAACATTAGGGGATGAATGAGTCAAACTTGTGTTGGACTCAGAAAAGCATCTTTTGGGAGCTCCCGTATTGGAATAAATCTAGAGTGAGACATGCCTTGGATGTCATGCACATCGAGAAGAATGTATATGACAACATTCTTGGTACAATTCCGGGGTGTGATGGAAAGTCTAAGGACGATCTTAGAGCCCGCAAAACTCTTGAAGATATGAAGATACCCAAGCATTTTTGGCTGAAGAAACCCCGAGGCACTTCGGGAAAAACAACGCTACCTTACGCCACAAAAAACAACGCTACCTTCTGCACTTCCTGCAATACATGTTTAAAATCACAAAACGAGGGTTAGACCAAAAGGTCAAGTGAGATACCCTATTTATGTTATTGCAGGGTGAAAATCACCAAAAACCTTTAAGTAAAACAAATATTCATATATATCACAAATATATGAACAAGTAAGAACATAATACCAATACCTTTCACTTTTCAAGCCAAATTCTCTGCTTGCAAACAATACATCAAATCCAAACAGGTTTACACTAATCAAATTGTCATAATGCCACTTTTAAACATTTCAAATCAAATAAGGTTTATTCAAAGTTTCACGCCAAACATGTTATCTCCTTCTCTATTACATCCAGATTATGATTTCCAGTAAGAACCCTAATCTTAAACCTTTAAATCACAAAGAAATAAAGATTCCAGACTACGGTAATCTTAAAGGATATAATAATAAGATTTATATTTCATAACACACATACAAATGTCACCATTATATCCAAATGTACACCTCTCCTTGATATGCCACCCTTATCCCATGGTACACCTCTCCTTGATATGCCACCCTTATTTCCCCATCAAAATATTTCACAAAACAATTCCATATAGAATAGACCGCAGTCAAATGGAATTATTATCAGTTCAATATCATGTTTTTGGTCAAAATTCCCATTTATTGTTTAAAAGAATCATCACTTAACAAGTCATAACATAATCCGGTCAACCTTGTCCGGATTACAAATCCGGACAACACCTCACATGACTTGACCGATTTACCACTTGGCTTAATTCTCAAAACCTTGTCCGGATTACTAATCCGGACAACACTATTCATAATCGTCCGATTTAACAATCCGAATGTCATGTACGATTTAAAATAAACCGGTCATCTCATAGTCGTATTCCTACTTCTCCGTTTAAAACACTTGACATATGATCAAAGTTCATAAATCGCTCAATCTTTAAACTGGTTAAGACATGTCCGGTTTAATGTCTAATTCGCTTAACCTTTATCCGGTTTAAAACTAAACCGGTTGATATAACCCGCGATCTAGTCTTAAATCGCTCACGTTCTATCCGGTTTATGTCTAAATCGCTTAACACTTATCCGATTTAAGTCTAGTCTGGATAACACCCATACGGTTTTAAACTTCAAACCAGGTGAAAATTTATACAAACAATTTATGCATTTCAAAAGAGTAAAACATTAAAATCACTCACCTTATGAAATACTTTTGAAATCAACTTATTGTAATTCAAACAATAAGCAATCCGGTCAATTTAAATCGCACACTTCTCACAAATTTTGGCAGGAAACATGCAAATGGAGGTTAGTCCTCCTTTTATACTTTTCCTTAAAGAGGAAAGTCGACTATAATAGCCTTTACCCACATGCATGCTTTCATATATAATCATCCATGCATGTAACCCATATACTCATACACATGTATATTCACATATACATATATATACATACTTATGCATGTATTTTATTGCATATATAATTATACCCACACATTTAATGCATACTCATTTATGCATATAACTTCACATACTAGCATGATCAAATATAACAATTTATCATCATGTCACATAAACATTTAACAAATAAGCACATATTAATTACCTTGGGTGATAACCAGGATCTAGTTATCACAAAGCTTAAAGAACAAGGTAAACATAAATGAAAAGAAGTTTTATGGTTTGAAGACTCATGACTGCCACGTGTTGCTTTAGCGCATTCTTCCCATGGTCATGGGACCGTATGTGGCCAATCATGTCAATGATGCAATTTATGACTTATCTAGATTCTTTCAGATGTTGTGTGCTCGAGAGTTGAAGAAGTCAGATGTTGAACAGATGCAAAACGACATTGTTTTGATTATATGCAAGTTAGAAGCGATATTCCCTCCAGCGTTCATCATAATGATGGTACATCTCTTCATCCATCATCCTGAACAAGTCTTCCTAACCGGTCTTGTGCATTATACTTGGATGTTTCCTATAGAGAGGTATATGCACACTATTGATATTGATAATTAAATATATTTAATTATATTAATTAATGGTCTCATTTTCATACAACTTGGAGAGTACAAGAAATATGTTACCCCAAGGGTTGTATTGCAGAATGGTACCTCATGCATGAGTGTGTGACATTCATGAATCTTTATTTAAATACCTTACAAGTCATACATAACAACACTTTGATGTCGGAATCATCTCGATGGAGCCTCTTAGTCTTGTCTGATTATGTTATCCCAAATAGTCACCTCTGGAATGCCACTGACTAGAGAAGAAATGGAAACATCTCGTTGGATGGTTATTGTTAATTGTAAGGAAGCACAACCAAATATTGATAAGTTCAATGAACTTACGCAATACACTACCTGGAAGGTTGCTTCGAGCATCGTATTGCGACATTCCATCAGACTTTCAAAACTTGGGTTATATATTTTATCATGTTTGAAGACTTTCAAAACTTGGGTTGTACGTTTTTTTCTGACCACTCATATATTTTATCATGCAGATGGTAGACGAACAATGTAATGTAAAATAGGAACTAGAGATACTATCAGTGTAACGTGAATGGTGATAGATTCGTATGTAAACAACGAGATGAGAGTCGTAAGGCACAAATAGCGGGGTGTTGATAGTGGCAAACGACGTGTCATTCTACGGGGTTCTACTACAAGTTGTAAAGCTAATTTATCCGGAAGTTATGTCGGCCGTGTTGTTTATGTGTAGGTGGTATGACGAAAAAATACAAAGATAGATCATGGTCTGATTTCGATTGATATAAAGACCGATTGCTACAAAGACAGTCAATTTTGTCTCGCCTTACATACAAAACAAGTATTCTACGTCGATGATCCAATGTTTTGTAATGGTTGGAAAGTTGTTCATCATATATTTCATAGAGGTACATACAAGGTGATTACACTTGCACGAAACACAAATGTCGGTCCATATTATGAGGTAGAGGAACCATACCACCATTCCCATAAGTGAGATTTTTATCGAAATCGGTCTTACACCACATATTGATATACCAAATGATGATGATGAGAACAATGAAGATTACAACGAGAAAGAGGACGGGGACGATGAGTACCACAGTGATGACGAGGAAGAGGACAAGAACGATGTGATTGGAATCAACGATGATACAGATTCAGATAATGATGTTAATGAGTTTCATAATACTAGTGATGAATATCGCCATGACCCAGATTATTGATTAAATATTAGTATGTGTGATGTAATGAATTATAGAAATTGATTAGATTCGTTTACTGCCCAACCCCATTTATTTTTGTGTGGGGTTCGTATCGTGTCAAGAATTGCCACCCCTATTTGTAAATCTATTTTTTTCAAAACAAAGTTTTGAAATATAAATACCTTATTTTTTCTCCCATAACCAAAACTCTTTTTCCCCCAAAACCATTTCCCCCTATAATTTTCTATCTCCCTCTTTTTTCCCCTCAAAACCCTTACCCGGATTATTTTTCATCACTCCATCGATTTTTGTTTTCTTCTCCAGGTATTGTTCCTAGTGGTTTCACTTTTCTTCTCCAAGTATCATTGTCCTTCTCTAGGTATTGTCCTTCTCATTGAATTCAAACTATATTAGCTGAACTTGTGACTTGCATATTCTTAACTATAGTACACTGCTTCATCTTGTTGGTTCACTTGGCAACACTGCTTCATTTTGAAGCTTTTACTTTAATTTCATTCTGAACTCTGTTGGCCCATTCTTTATAAACAATTTCATTTTGACCAGAAGCTGGATTGGCTCTGTGGTCCCATTCTTTAATTTCATTTTCTCTGTTAGCTCAACGTCTCCTTCTCTCTGTTTTAGAGCAATAGTAATTACGTAAGCTTACAATGCATGAACCATGGTAATCCTATATGCTTTTATAAAATGTCATCATGGGCAGGGTGATTCATCAAGATGAACAAAGATCTCCTCAAGAATGATATGGAAGAAAAGAAAAAGAACAATGTGCAACATTGCATAACATCACTGTTACGGCATTGCCTGTAGCTATATATTGTTAAGAAAAGGCTTCTCAGCCAAGTAAAAATAAATGAAGATATATCAAGTAGAAGTTGAAGGCCCTCATTGGTTGCCAATTGAATAATAATTTTCACACACTATTGATATCCTGAGGAGATTCAAAAGTAAAAAAAGGTGGAGACAATCCTAAATGATGATATTGTTATATAACAAATTGTTACCAAGCTATGAGAAATACCATGAGCAGCAAAACTTTGCCATCATGTTGCTGTATCTATGTGACTTCTGACTACAATTCACATGCTAAAACCATTGAATCAACAAACTTAACTTGTTACACGTAAATCAAACAAGAAATTAATCTTTCCTCATAATATGTAATGTTGTCTTGGAAATAATTTTGAAACTACCAGCTAATACAAATTTGTACAACTCTAGAGGGAAACAGTTGAACATTAAACCGTATAAAGACAACCAAGTTTGTGTGTATGACAGTGTAAATACTTCTGTTTGAAACTTCAGTATTCTAGTTATGCAGGTCAGATACAAGTTTTCTTAGATGTGCTTCATGTAATTCAGTAATTGTGACATTTAATAGATGAATGCTTTTTATTTTTAAATGTGCTTCATCCAACCATTCATACACCAAAAAGGGCCAAGCTCACATGAATGCTTTTTATTTTTATGATCTATTAAGACATAGCAGCCATATTTAACTCACATAATTGACCATGAAGCATATATAACCTATCTATCATACAAATTCATACCAAAAAGCATCCTATGTCTAGTTACCTTACAAGTAGCCTAAATCAGCAAGTAGCTTAAATCAACAAGTACCTTTGAAGCTGGACTTTGTTGTTATTTGCATCAAGAGCCTTATGAAGCTCTACTTCCAGCATCTCTATCTTTTGCTGCATAATAACTATGAATGTTTATTCATAAACAGCTAATCAAGCAAACAAGGCCCTGCTTTTCATTAAGAGCCATGCACATACTGTATATGATGACCAATAGCTCTTTCGGGAAGATTTATGCACATATTTGCAGCTTTTTTAAGCTCCAATGAGCAGTTGCTTGTTTTAAATTGTAGATTTATGCACATATTTACAGATTTATGCACCTACTTACAGATTTATGCACCTACCACCCCTTTTTACCAGCACTATGGTTGTGACTGCTTTTTCTTTGTGGTTGAGCTGTATTGTATTGTTGAATTGTATTGTTGAATTGTACTGTTTTTTTTTTGTTTGATCATTTTTATGTATAAACAAGAATTTTATTTAAACTGTTAAACCCCATAATTCATAAGGTGAAAAAGTAATGAAAAACAATAAGTGATGAAAAACCAGAAGACCGATGGAGACATCAAGGCAGAATTGACTAAGTCTGGAGCACAACCTGAGGACCGATGGACGACCACGGATGCGATGGAAAGAGCATCTTCATCGAACCTCTAGTCAACTACATTTAGTGTATTATCCAGCAATTCATCCAAAAGCATGCGATGAAGACTTAAAGATAAGGATGATCCATCATACCATGAATGACAGCTGGAGATGACAAGTCAATAGCTAGATTTCGTGTTTATCTTAATTACTAAAGTTTATCCATAGTTTAGATAATCGTTATCTGTTATTAGAAGATTAGCTAAAAAGTCTCATTAGATAGTTATCTTCTTATTAGTATAAATAGGTGATTAGGCCTATTGTAAAAAGAGTCGCTTTTACATTTTTATTTATTAATAAAGTGAAATCTTTGACGCTCAAGATTGTTCTTATTTGTTCATAAWTTCTTCTTGAGTGTTCATCACTTTGTTCATCAAATCACTATAATTTGGTTGTTAATAACTAGATTATTAGTGTTATTGAGAGATCTGGGATCAACAATTGGTATCAGAGCCGATTGATTGATTTTCCAATCAAAACGATCAAACAAAAATCTCTCAATTTTTGACCTTCTCTCTCGTCAAAACACAAATCCTTCTCTTCAAAATTCTCAATGGCCAACTGGAATTCCGCTTATAGTGTTGGCTCTCTCACCAAGCCTCCAACTCTTCAACGAGAAGAATATCCACAATGGAAGATCATAATGGTGAATTTCGTGGAAGGAATGGACAGGAACCTCCTGCGATCTGTAATGGAGGGTCCTTACATTCCACAAACTCTTGTCCCAAGAGTTCCAGGAACAAACACCACAGCTGAAATTTCTGCCTACTATATGCCCAAGGATGAGAAGTATTGGGATGAAAACGACATGGAAAAAGTAGAAACAGACAAGAAGGCCAAACGATTGATAATCATGGCCATACCCAATGAAATCTTCCAATCCCTCGACGCATGTTCCACAGCCAAGGAACTTTGGGATGAACTGGAAAGCCAACTGGAAGGAGGAGCAAAAACGAGGAAAAATAGTATAGCACAATGTCTCAACGAATATACTAATTTCAAGGCCCTTCCTGATGAACCAATACAGAAGACGTATGATCGTTTTAACATATTGATCAATCAATGTCGTTGAAATGATATCTCCAGAACTAAGGAAGAAAACAACGTTTTATTCCTAAAAAGTCTGGGCGATGAATGGACTCAGCTGTCTATGTCCCTTCAAGCAAACCAGGACCTAGACAGTTGGTCACTTCATGATCTATATGGAATGCTTGCAGCACAAGAGAATGACATAATGAAAAAGAAGGTTTCCATTGGTGGACCTCTTGCCCTTGCTGCCGATGAAAAGGAAAAATCAAGGACCTCTACCAAAAAACATAAAAAGAAAGGCAAGAAAGCATTGGT
>NC_037539.1:18952495-18954315 GCF_001531365.2 Cynara cardunculus var. scolymus | reverse complement strand
CCCCATCGGAGCTAGAGTTAAGGGTAATAAAACTTTCAGAGGATTTCCTCAAATTAAAAGAAAATTTGAACTTTGAAAAATCTGAAAGATTAAAAGCGGAAAAAGAAGCAAGTTTCTACAAAAGAGAAACTAACCTTCTAATCGAAGAAAAAGCTGAACTTGCAAAGCAAAAGACTCACATCAGCACTCTTAAGAAATCAGAAAAAGATAAACTTCTGGAATTAAACAAACGAATAACTAAGGACCTAGAAAAGAAAACAAAGGCCTTAAAGGAATCCGAGGCAGAGAGACTAAATTCAGTAGCTCTTAAAGTTTTCTTTCAAAAAGAACGGGAAATACTTCACTAGAAGCTTCAAACCAATGAACTTCTGATGAAGAAGTATAAAGATGCCCAAGACGTTTATGAAAAATTAAATGGTCAAACGGACACCAAGGGATAGGATTCAATGAATTGGACTCTTTCATCGAATCAAAGAAATCCACCCTTGAATCCACTTTCAAACTTGGATGCATTCAAAAACCCGACTTTACTCCAAAACCAAAAGCAAATTTTAAAAGAGTGAAAGTCGATGGAAAAACTATCGTTTCAAGACAGAACTTTGAAAATGTGGTATACGAGAACAGTACGAGTAAGAATTCTGATGGAAGAAATGATACCTCTCAATCAAAAACTGATGGAAATCCTATGGTTAAACCAGAATCTCCGATTGTCAATTCCTCTCCATCAGCAAGTACTATTGATGAAAAAGAGAATCCAAATGAGGAACCATCAGCTGATGAATCGATGAACAACCCAAGTAAAATTGCAAGTTCATCAAAGTCAAAATCGATGAAACCTCAAGCAGATCACTCTGAAGCATCAACCTCTGAACCCACATCTTCTAATTCAATCCATGCTCATTTTGATTTTCAGAAATCCGCAAAAGACTTTCTTGATTCTGAATCTGAAGAAGAGATAAGTTRTGAATCATCWAAGATCATTGAGGATAAGAAGAATCAAAACTCAAAAGCCTCAATGAAATCTGGTATTCCTTCATCGATGAAAACTTCAGACAAAGAAAAAAGAAAAATGAAAGATAGTAAATCTGCCAAAGATAACTCACAAGGCCCTAGTACATCCTTCAGGTTCATCAAGTTTACTCATGAGTAAAAAAATAAGTGGCCTGCCTCGGAGAGTATTAATCACCACTTTTCTTTCCATCCAACTGAAGAAAAGCAGACCTTCCTCAGGAGAAAAGAAGTAAAGCCAAAGACCTTTCCAAATAAAAAATCTGAACTAGATAGGAAGTTTGTAAAAACAACCGATGCTAGGACAAGATTTACACCTAGATTTACTTGTTTGTGTACGTCGAATAAAAAGAATGTTAGACATACAAATCCAAAGCATCATCATTGTCAATGTTTAACTCTTTTACAAAACCTGAGGAATCACATGTTGACACAACACTGTCCCTTTTCACAACACGTCTATCGATACAAAGTTAAAACTAATGAAAACATGAAAAAGCCCAAACCCAAGGGCAAGGGAAAGGCAAATAAACCCAAGTCTGCAAAGGCTAAGGGCGATGAAAAGAGTGTGAAATCCCCTACTAACAAACGAGGACCTATTATGAAATGGGTACCTAAAACCCCTTAATTTGTCTTGTAGGACCAGCATGTGCAACCATGGTATATGGACTCCGGTTGCTCTAGGCACATGACTGGTGATAAAAGTCAACTGTCCTCCTTCATCGAAAAATCTGGAGGATCTGTGACTTTTGGAGACAACAGCAAGGGCACTATCAAAGGATATGGCACTCTCATCAAAGGCAACATCTCCA
>NC_037539.1:18941061-18952395 GCF_001531365.2 Cynara cardunculus var. scolymus | reverse complement strand
AAGGGTTTTCTTCCCAAAATATGCAAAGAAGAGTAACAAGGAGATGCATGCATTACCTTATGAGGATTGAAGCTTCAAAACTTTGTCTTGATGAAGAAGACAGAAGAGAAATCGGCTGGAATTGAGTGGGTGGAGTGAGGATGCTTCAATGTGTTCTTGAGTTTAAAGATAGAGATGAGTGGAAAATGAGAGGAGAGCTTTGAATTTGATTGGAAAAATGAGAAGTAAAAAAAAGAATAAACTTATTTATAAGTGGGGTGAGGAGATGGAGGAGGGAGGGGCCGGCCATATGGCCCAACCCAAGCCTCATAATAATTTTTTTTTTTTAAAAACTAAATCCAAAATGCACAAAAGCCCAATTTCTCAATTTTGACATTTTTCTTTACTTTAAAAGCCCACGATGACTAAATTTATTTAAATAGATAGGTTTTATATTTAAAACACTAAAACTTAGTGTTTTATATATATTGGGTATAAATTAGAGCATTTGGTACTGTATAGGACATTTCGGATAATTTCGGACCGGAACCGGACTTTCTAAGCAACTATCGGAATTTCTTAAAATGTCTCAACTAAATTAATCTAACTAACTCCTAATCTATAAATTAACTTCAATAACACTAATATAAACTTAATAAGAGCTAACATGGAAGTTCGAATTTGATGGCTGTCACACAACCCCTCACGGCTTTAAAACGCGTCACTGGTAGGAGTAAAACTCCCACTTCCTTATAAGGAAGCCGAATCCCCTTAGCCTCTCTGATGTGGGATGCTCCTGCATTGCTACATGAGCGTTGGGTTTAAGAATCGCGGATTTGACCGGCTCGAGGGAACGATGAGTTTTTCGGACCTAACAAGAATTATTCCCTAAATCGATCAACAAACTCCATCCAGAACATGGTTTGCAAAATATTGGGTTTTGCCAAAGATTCGTCCCACCAATATAAAGCATTTGACTTAAGCATCGACACACCAAATCTGATTCTATCTTCGTAAGAATAATTACTTGTATTGAATATTGATTTTATCGCTTTCATCCAGCACATCGCTTTTATATGATCTCTTTCTCCGGAGAATGTTGGGGGTTTACATGTTAAAAAACATCTTGATGTCACCCCCTCTGGTGTGTATATTGGACTTGTGGATCAATTTCTACTCTTTTGGTTTTGACAGCTTACTCATTTTCTCAGCTAACATATCCTAAGTAACATATTCAGGATGTTGTTGTAACACCCCCCAAGTCATACATTGCATATAACACATATTTCATATATAGAATACATGTTTTCCCACATAGGTCCATCATACAAGAGTGTATAATATACAATACATAAATCAAAAATTTCAAAAGTACATGCTTCTTGTATCTTGACATCTAATCTTCCATACATGGCTAATCAAGATCTTCATATTGCAAAACACATAGTGAAGTAATTCACATATTGCTTTTTCCCTTATTCTCCTTACCTGCACACATATTTTTGAAAACAAAAAATGAGGGTTAGACATGAATGTCTAGTGAGGTTCCCTTTTTATGTAATGCAGGGTGAAATTCACAAAAACATTTATTTCAA
This sequence comes from Cynara cardunculus var. scolymus, assembly GCF_001531365.2. Lineage (NCBI taxonomy): Eukaryota > Viridiplantae > Streptophyta > Magnoliopsida > Asterales > Asteraceae > Cynara > Cynara cardunculus. Next base: position 18,950,821 of record NC_037539.1, on the reverse strand, counting down.
ATAATCCATCTCATAAAGACTGAAAATCATATTCTGTTTTGGTTCATCAGGTCTCTAGTTCTAAACCATACTTGGAATATATTTTAATAAACAGAACTAGAGCCCCTCTGGTCCTTCTACCAGAGCTTTTATTTCCTCGTCCAGAGCCTCTAGTTGTACTAACCAGAGCTTATGGCTCATATAATTTCTTATAATATTCTCAAGTTAGGTTTCCAACCAGAAATATAGTCTTTTTCATAAAAGAACGTTTATACAGAGCTCTTATCCAACAAGAGCCTCTAGTTGTACTAACCAGAGCTTCTGGTTCATAAAGTTAGGATCAGCCAGAGCCTCTGGTACAACATGTAAGTCGACCAGAGCCCTTCTGGTTTGTCTCTTGTATAAAACACCAAGTATAAAAATTCCTTTTTCTTCAAACTTCTTAAAACATGAAGTTTTGACACAGAAACTCTTATTAATAGATACAAAGCCTCTGGTCCAACTAGTATGTTTAGTAAAAATTTGCATCTTCATCAAATCAATAATATGATCCCTCTGGTCCAATAGTGAGGACCAACCAGAGCTCCTCTGGTTCCATTCCAAGATACCTTTAACAAAAATTAATGGCCATAGACCATATTTTTCCCGTAACTATAACATCAATACTAATATTTCCAATAAGAACAACATCTCTGATTCCTCAAATCACCAAGAAGAGAGAACTCCAATCTGTTGTGATCTTAATAGATATAGTAGCAATAGTTATACCATGCATACACACACAACGACCATCCTTATTACATCCATAAATCCCTTGTTTATAGCAATAGTTATCCATCACACACAACGACCATCCTTATTTCCCCTGAAATTCATATGAACTATTTCATCTAATTATAGGCTGCAGACCTTTCTGTAACCTCGTTCATAGTTTTTATCCAAATCATATTCTCAAGACATGTTTATATTTAACCCTTTCAAATCATAAGAACACTCTATTCTAGATCAAATTGCTCAACTCATCTTGTTCTTCCCAAACAGGGCATGGTTTTAAAAGTTGTTTTCTGTTTAATCTTTTCAAAACAGGTTCTAATCTTTGTACCATAAAACATTTCTTTCAAAACTGTTTACAAACAGTTCCCACATATTCTTTCTAAATTTCAATCATTTGTAACTACCAATTATAGGATTGAACAGCAGATTATAAACTTACGGTTATAAATAAAAAGGTTAAGAAAACTCACCTTCATAACACAGATTCTGCAGGTAATCACACAGCTATTAACAGAATCTTTAAACAGTAAATTTCTTCAAGAATTGTTCTGTGAACTGATAACGTTTTTACATTATGCTCTTTCTTTTATACTTAGGATGAAGCGGTGACGGTATTTTAATCAATATAAAATCATTAGGCGGTGGAAAGATATTGTTTTATAATCACCCTTTCTTAACCATGAGGGTTTAAATTAAATAATATATTCCCACATATATATATATATATATAAGTATATATATATATACTACTTGTGTACCCGCGCAATGCGGCGAAAGCCGTGAATTTTAACGATTTTGAAGTTTCACTGGTTTTATTATAGAAAATTTAACGCTGATATAAGTTACACTTGGTTTTTACATATTAATACAATTTGAATAAATAAAAATTATGGTTCCAATTACAGTCTATCGATGAAACAATTGTATGACAATTTAAAATCCAATATATTTAAAATATAACATATTTAAACGACTCCACAAATGTGTTCGATTTACACCAAGAGCAAAGAATCAAGAGATTGAGAGCGAGACCGAGAGTTCTAGAGCAATTGAATGAGAGATGAATGAGAAAACTTTTAATAACTCATGGTGAATATCAGTTTGAATCTCACATTGGGGATGGGGAAAAGACATAGCGGTATGAGAGGGTGAAGACATGAGTGAAATGTATCAAAAGTATCTTGGGAACACGAAAAAAAAGTAATAATGTGCATGAGTAACTTGTACTATATGTTATTTTAATTGTATATTAAGAGATTTTAAGATTGAATGCACAAAATAGTAGTACTTAATGCATCATGAGTTGTTTTTAAGACTTTTAAAACTTTGTGYATAAATGTATAGTACTTTATGCATTAAAAATTGTTTTTAAGATTTTTGATAAATCTGGTTTATAAGGTAGTATAGATATTAAAATTGTTAAAGAAAATGTAAAATAAATAGGATTACACCAAAAATGATATGTATCACAGCTTTCTTTTTCGGAAAGAGGACAACACCTCTAACAAAAATAAACGGACAAAAGGTATACTTAATTAACGTGAGACTTCCACCCGAAAGAAAAATCACCTGGGGTATTGAAACAAGCCCCAATATCCAAATGACGAGCACTAATCAAACACATATGGTTGGAGCAAACGCCAAACCACGTAACTAAGGGGCCGTTTACCTAAATACTTACCCGGTAAGAGCTTAACGGTAAAATTCAATGTCATAACTTACTTACCTGGTAAGATTTTAGTCTACCAAAACGACAACGTATGTAACAACTTACCCAGTAAGCACTAACCGTGATAAGAGCTGTCGCTATCACTTATCGGGTAAGACTTTCGGTCCTTGCCTTTGCTTTTACCAAGTAAGTTTCTTGGTCATTGTCATATTCATCCATTGAGATAATATGACTTAGTAAGCGCTTAMCCGAGTAATCATTTGGTAAACGGCCCCTAAAATCSAAAGAGTATARAGCAACGACATGAGTTTCGTACCAGAATTTGAGCATGGGTAACAGTCTGTAGTCCTCCCTTTACGCTACCACCAAACAAACTTGTACAATTATTTTACCTAATTGATCATATCGGTTCAATAGGTGTAATTTTTCTTACAGTTAAATACCATCATGCCTATTTTATGAAAAATAGTAAAAGATTTTTGGCTTAAAATATATGTTGCTTTAGATGTATAATTTCATATTACAACCACAAATAAAAGATGCATCAAACATAATAGCTGAGAGCCAATTTTTTACAACAGTAGAAATGAGATTACTAAACACAAAACGAGCCAAAAATACTTGCAGCATAATTTGTGAGCCAACTTTAAGCCATAGTGAGGCAGCTCATGAGCATATACTGATGTAAGAATCATATTCCCAGTAATGCTTGCAAGATAAGCAGTCTTTCCAAATAAGTAAACAAAACAATAATAAAGTGGAAGTCAATAAAAAGGATATAAATCGCACAACATAACGATACTTTGGAGTGTTGTACTTATTTTTGTCTTGGTTAATCAGACGAATTCTTGCAAGATAAGCAGTCTTTCCCTCTGCATTAACAAACAAGAGAAAACAAAATGGGTTACCCATGTAACTCGAGAGGTTAAAAAATTAGTTACCAAACATGGCATGTAACAAATTAACAAAGATATCCATACGTCGTCTTCTCTTGAACTTTACTTGAAACCTTTTGAAGTACATGTGCAGATTCTGAATATTAAATATGGTTTTTACCTGAATCGATCAAATGAAAATATGTACCTAAATCGATTGTATGAATCAAATCCAAAAAGAAATCGAACCAAAGAGATGAACCACAGAGGGAAACTAAAAGAAATCGATAAATAAAAAGTAAACAAATTTCAGTGTGAAATAAACATATACTGAAAAAATTTAAAAGCAAAAAGTAATAATGAACTCTGTAATGCAAATTTCAATTTCAACAAAACCATAATAGAGAAACTTGTATATTCAGTTTCTACATCCACTTTTCTACTCTAGTCTTAACCAAAAAGCAACTTGTATATTCAGAGTGCATAATTGCAAGACTCCTAAAGTCAAAGAACATAAAATAAAGTACCAAAAGAAGTACCAGCAGAACAACAATTATGAAATTAGAAATTATATGTTTTAATTATATAAGCCTYTCTTTTAGAGTCCAGAAGAAGTACCAACAGTGGTGGCCAACGATAGTGGACTTTTGCAACAAGGCAACCTAGATTAACCATTATCAGGTATCTATGTGATCTGAATATTGTTTCTAGGCAGGTTCACATAAACTGTTAAGAACCAACTAATATTATGTCAAGGTATTATTACTCAGCTTTACTGCTTAAATTAGCATGAACAAGTATTTGGGCAAACGTAAGACATAGAGACATAAAGGATCTCTAAAGAAACTATTTAGTAGCTTAAATAAAAACATATTGCAAACTAAACACGAGAATCGACCTCCAACCTGCAGTAGAAATCAAGTTCCTCAGTCATGAAATCTACTTTCTTCAGATTAATGGTCTTGGGTGGCAGAGAGATAATTGGTTCTCCATCAAGAAGTGTAGCTGAAGCAAGTATAGACCAATAAACAAATTAAGTTCCAGTCCAAATAATCAACCATACCAACAATTTGAAAAAAATTATCAAAAACAGAAACTTTTTGAAACTATAAACAGAGAAAACATCAACTTTGGTTGCTTATTATCAAGAAACCCAACATAGCAGGAAATGTATATGAAACTATAAACAGAGAAAACATCAACTTTGGTATTTCTTATGAAACTATAAATTTTTTAAAAAATTTATTTGACCATGACTTTGACTTATAAGCACAAGGATCTATGGTTGTTTTGAAGATTTGTTTCAACAAGTCCATTATATTTACAGAAAAGGCAAAGAAGAGGGACTATTTGAACCACCACCTGACAGGAGCATGACAAAACCATGAAGAAACAGTTGCTGTTGACAGAAGCACGACAAAACATGTAAAAGGAATGAACAAAACAGTAGGGAAAAAGAACAAAAATGCAAGGTGTTTTAATGTACAAAGCAGGTGTTCTAAATGCACTATGTATATTGCTAAATACATCCCTACCTCCTAAAGTTGCATAACTATTTTTCATTTATGCTACATAGGCATGTTTTGCCGAAGTTGGAAACAGATCCATAAAGAGGCTAACACATGCTCAAGCAGATTTGTAGTTCTGTATAAGATGCAATGGAAGAAGTATAAGATGAAATGGTAACTATGCAGCATAGTAGAGGACTTTATATATGACAGGGCTGTTTGGTTGGTTTCTAGAAAAGAGTCCTATTTCAATTTTTTAACATGAATGTTCATACAACTGATGTTCATACAACTGATAATTTTGTATCCCGTTTTAAGGAAGCCTTATAACTGTCTCAATTGGTAGAATAGGGACAAATATCAAAAGACACATAAAACCTTAATTGTTAGCAAAGAAGCAAAATGCATAAAAAAAGGAAACRAAAACCATAAACCTTACTTGTCAAGATGGAAGATGCCTTCAAAAACAATGATAAAATAGTGAAAGGTCAAGAAGCACAAACAAAGACAAGAATCACAACGTAAGCATAGCAAATGTATTATATTCTAGTTGCAACTCATAAACATATTGTCACAATCTGAAAAAACCAAACTGCCACTTACAAATTACGATCAATGTATTGACAACTTAATATGCCWTGAATAAGAAAACCCAAGCCTGGAAGCAAAAGGAGGAGCAAAAACCTCAGATTAAAAAAAAAGACTAATAATGAAATTGTAAAATCCATCTTACCAACTTCCATTACTAATCAACAATCTAGAAATCAAAGAACATAGTAGAAACAACTAATTAGAGGTAAAAAAATGAAATGAAATAGGAATGTTCAATGAAATAGGAATGTTCGAAAAGTTGCATACTTTATCCATAACATCATATCCACCAATTTCACGTTACATGACCATAAGAAGAAGAATTTCAACAGATATTTCACCTTCAAGCCATAAACAATGGAAGGAAAATTAGTTGAAAGAGCTAACTTGATAAAAAATAGGTCAAACTCTTACCTGGAGAAAGCCATACAACCCACTAACTCAGGTTCCATTCGAACAAATCGAAGAGAAGAACAGCACCGTGGTTGGGATCAGATAGAATTATGGCTTTTCTTTCCAAGGAGAAACAAATCAAAGAGAAGAACCTCCAGATATGTGGTTTGGACAATTCGATTTCAAGGAGAAGTAGATGGAGCAACAGATCGAGCAAGATGGTTGGGTCTGCCGAGATAGAGACGACCGGAGTTGGAGCGGTGCCGATGATGAAGGCAGCCGAAGTTGGAGCTGCGGCTGATGGAGAAATCTAAACTTCAAATTGTGGTATATGCACAATGCACAATGCACAAATGAGTCGTCTTGGGAGCCCCTTTTTTGCAAAGGCAGCAGGAATGGAAGAAAGTGAGGTGTGACCTTCCCAAATAGGTTTTGCTGGAAAAGGAAGAAGAAGAAAAGAAGAGAAGAAAGAAAGTCTGACCTTATCCAAACACGTTTTGAAGGAAGGGAAAAGCTGGAAAAGTCCAAACAGGTTTTGAAGGAAGGGAAAAGCTGGAAAAGGAAAACAAAGAGAAAGAAAGAAAGTCTGACTATTGGAGATGTCAATGTATCAAACACTTGTACATCATGCTTTATGGATTGTAAATAAGAGTTTTTTGAATTTGTTGCATAAAATGGTTGTAACTTATGCTTAATAACTTGTATTTAAGATAATGACTTAAATGCTTATATATGTAGTATAGATATATATCATATAACCGCCTATAGAATTTTAACATGCATGCATAAATATCAAATTACCATACATGTGCACATAATTCATGCATTTATATTTAAGATAACATGCATGTTTTCACGTAATTCATATAATAAACGTATAGAGATACCTTAACCAGGTTTGTAGAAAACCCGGTTATAACATTCTCTCCCCCTTAAAAGACTTTTGTCCCAGAATTCATTCAAATAACCAAGGATATCGGGTTCTCATGTCAGATCCTAGTTCCCAAGTTGCTTCTGAACCCTTGTGAATGTAATATTCAGGTTTTAATTTTTGATTTAAATAATATATATATATATATATATATGTGTGGGTGTGTGTAGAAAATGGGTGGAAGGGAAGGTCGGTTGGAGGCACCGCCTTCCCATATTACTATATATAGAAATTCTGAATTTTTTGGAAAGGTATTTTTACACACTCACCATATTTTCAAAGTTTCCTTTGAGAAACATACGGATACAAGAGGAGAATTCAAAAGCCTGGACATTCAAATTGTAAGGTGAGTGTATTAAAGCTTTGAGTATAAAGTGTTTATATGCAATTTGATAGTATTTGGAACTGGTTATTATGAATTCTATATCAATTTATGCAAACCATTTAAGTGATGCCCGGATTGTTATCCGGATAAATAAACCGTTCAAGTATCAACCGGGTTTATCTTAAACCGTGTAAGAGGTGACCGGTTTACTTCTAAACCGCTCAAGAGGTGATCGGATATTAGTCTAAACCGGTCAAGTGTTGCGGTGTATTGACCGGATTGTTTTAAAGCGGACAAAGGTTGGGTAATGTCTTGTCAGGACTCTTATCCGGATAGATATTAAAATGTTTCTAAGTGTTAAATCGGTTAAGCATTGGAGGGTATATCGTCCGGATTTGTTATCTGGACAGGTATGTTAGAAATAAATGTGTTATCCGGGCAAGGTTGACCGGACTTCAAATCCGGTTAAAGAGATGTAATGGTGGTGTAACCGTAAGAGAGATGAAATGGCGGTGTAACCGCGAGAGAGATGTAATGGCGGTGTAACCGCGAGAGAGATGTAATGGCGGTGTAACCGTGAGAGAGATGAAATGGCGGTGTAATCGCGAGAGAGATGTAATGGCGGTGTAACCGCGAGAGGGATGAAATGGCGGTGTAACCGCGAGAGAGAAGAGAGATGTAATGGCGGTGTAACCGCGAGAGAGTTGTATTGGCGGTGTAACCGCGCGAAACATAAATATGCTTATGTTTCAGAACAGGTTTGATTCTGAACTGATTGTTTGGAATATAAAGTTGTTTGTTTTGAGATTTATGCACTCACTATACCTTTTGGTCTAACGCTCAATTGGGGGACTAACCTGTTTTGCAGGTCAGCGTACTTTGCAAGATAAAGGCAAGGGGAAAGTTTAAATGATGATAGTAGTTTATTCATATATGTATTAAAGATACATTTTGTTAGTCCATGTTTTATAATAATACTATTTTTAGTATTATGAATATGATGATGTGAATTATATGTATAAGGAACATGAGGGTTGTTACAGTTGGTATCAGAGCCTTAGTTTAAGGGATCTGGGTATTTGCGAAATACKTAGACTTAAACTAGAGGTGTGGAAAGTTATGATAATAGGTTTCACTGGGTCTATGAACATGGGAATATGTTATAGCTGAATCTATTATGAGAAAAATAGATTATATATGACTAATATAATCTGAGTATGAGTAGACATAAGGATAAATGTGTTACTATGTTGTGATTATGAGAATAATCATGTGTGTTTAAATGTGACAGAAAAGGTTACATATTGAGAAATGGTAGATAATCCCAATCAATCGGAAATGACCTCTACTGGTTATGGAAGAGGTCGAGGAAGAAGAAATGTAATACACGGAGAGGATCCAGAAAATGTAATAGAAACACGAAGTCATAGCAGGGGACGACGAAGAGGTAGAGTTATCAGACAAGAAACTCGTGGGGAACAGGAATTGTCAGCCCAAGAAAGTTCAAGGTCTGGCCGTGGTCGAGGAAGAGCAAGGGATGGATGTAATGTTTCTGACCCCGAATATATTACTCAAGATATATTGGCAGTAGAGCTGGGAAAATTTCAGGAAAGTTTGGTAAATTTGTTAAAGCGTACAAATCAAAATAATCCAAATGTGGTAAGAAATTCTGATCAGGAGGAAGTCGGAGCTAGTACACCGGTAACTAGTATATCTGTACCCATTACTGCGTCTTCCATGCAAAAAGGAGGAGATATCAAGATGTTTCTTGCTTGTACACCTCCTAAGTTTTCTGCTGAGCGTGATCCTGTTAAAGCTATGTGTTGGCTTAAGGAGATAGAGTTAAGTCTGCAAATCAGTAAAAGTTCAGAAGAGGATAAAGTTATGTTTGCTGTGTCACGTCTGAGATCAAGTGCTTTGTACTGGTGGGAAGTCCTGTCCAGTTCAGATCTGAACATTCTGAAAACCATGTTGTGGGAAGAATTCGTGGTTAAATTTAAAATGCAGTATTGTCTTGAAGCTGCAGTAAGAAAGTTGGAAGATGATATCCTTCTTCTTGAGCAAGGAAACATGTCAGTCCGCCAGTATACAGAAGTTTTCATGGAACAATCTAGGTTTGCTGAAGCCTATATTATATCTGAAAACAGTAAGGTAAGAAAGTATATATGGGGATTGGAGGCAAATCTTCGAAAGTATGTRATATCCAGGAATCCGACAACATTTCAAGCGGCAGTTGATGCTGCTGAAATATTGGAACAAGTTATTAACCGGCAACCGCAAGAAAGGGTTGGAGAGAAAAGAAAAGGGGAAACTACAATAACTGATTTTCGTAGACCGAGGTTTATGGAAAATGTGAATCGACCAGTCTCAAGGTTTAATGATAAGGCGTGTACTCGATGTCATAATATACATCAGGGAAATTGCAATACGGAATCTCGAGTATGCTTTAAATGTCAGGAACCTGGACATATAGCTCGAGACTGTCGGATGACGCGGAGATGTTTTACTTGTAATTCATCTCAACATATAAGTGTTGATTGTCCACAAGCAAGGAATCGAGGGTTTGGTTTTGCTGGGGGTCGAGGATCTGGATATTCTGGGGGTCGAGGATCGGGGTATGTGCCAACAGGTTGTGGGCAAATGGATAATTGTGTTAGTCCAAGTGGGCGGGGAGGGATAAGACAGGCAGAGTCTAATGTAAAAGGGAGAGCCTTT
>NC_037539.1:18924948-18939422 GCF_001531365.2 Cynara cardunculus var. scolymus | reverse complement strand
AAGATATGGAGACATTATTTGTATGGAACGAAATGCCAAATTTTCACAGATCATAAGAGCTTTCAACATCTGTTCCATCAGAAGGATATGAATATGCGTCAGAGAAGATGGTTGGAATTAGTAAGTGATTATGATTGTGAAATTTTGTATCATCCAGGAAAGGCAAACGTAGTGGCCGATGCGTTAAGTCGACAAGAGAAAAGTGGAACTATCAAAGCTACAGCTTTACGAGTTGAGTTATTACCCAATATTCAAGAAGAGTTACGAGAATTTCAACATGAGGCAATGAAGGAGGATAAGATCAAACAGGAAAGATTGGGTGGATTAATATCTGATTTAGTGATAGATGACAGAGAATTTTGGAAATTGCAGAACAGAATTTGGGCACCATGTTATGGTGATCTTAGAAAACGTATTTTGGATGAGGCTCATAGGTCACGTTTTGCGATACATCCAGGTACAAATAAAATGTATCAGGATTTGAAGCAACATTATTGGTGGCCAGGTATGAAGAAAGATATTGCTAAACATGTTGAACAATGCCTGACATGTCTCCAAGTAAAAATTGAACACCAGCGTTCTTATGGTAAGTTGCAATCTTAGAAATTCCAGTTTGGAAGTGGGATCATATTACTATGGATTTCATAACCAAATTGCCAAGAACATCGAAAGGGTATGATGCAATATGGGTGATCGTAGATCGGTTGTCTAAATCTGCACACTTCTTACCTATGAAAGAGTCATATTCGATGGAGAGATTGGCAAAGTTATACATTGATGAAATAGTGACACGACATGTTGTTCCTTTGTCAATTATTTTTGATAGAGATAGTCATTTCACTTCTATGTTTTGGAAGAGCTTTCAGAGAGAAATGGGTTCACAAATTAAGCTAAGTACAACATATCACCCTCACACTGATGGACAAAGTGAACGAACTATTCAAACTTTAGAAGATATGTTGAGAGCATGTGTCATTGATTTTGGAGGATCATGGGATAGACATTTGGCTTTGGTGGAATTTGCATACAACAATAGCTACCATTCAAGTATTCAAGCATCACCTTTCGAGGTACTGTACGGACGAAAATGTCGAACTCCTTTGTGTTGGAATGAAATAGGTGAAAAACAGTTAGCTGGGCCTGAGTTAGTTCAGCAAACTGCAGATAAAATTGGAGTAATACGGGAAGAAATGAAAGTGGCACAAGATAGACAATGAAGTTATGCAGATAAACGTCGGAAGCCGATTGAGTTTCAAGTGGGTGATAGAGTAATGTTGAAAGTATCACCTTGGAAAGGAATAGTATGTTTCGGAAAGAGAGAGAAGTTAAGTCCAAGATATGTTGGACCATTCCCTATTATTGGAAGAGTTGGGGAAGTGGCCTACAAATTAGAACTTCCTTTAGAATTAAGTGGAATTCATGACACGTTCCATGTGTCAAATTTGAGGAASTGTCTARTAAGTCCAGATGTGGCAGTACCATTACCTGAGATTAAGGTAGATGAGAAATTATGCTTTGAAGAAACCCCTGAACAGATTACTGATTATAAAGTAAAGAAGTTATGAAACAAAGAGATTGGGTTAGTAAAAGTTCAATGGCGTTTTCATAAGGGACCAAACGCCACTTGGGAATCAAAATCAGATATGAGGACGAAATATCCTTATCTGTTTAATTAATTGAATTCCAGGACGGAATTCTTTTAAGGAGTGAATGTTGTAATATTCAGGTTTTAATTTTCGATTTAAAATATATATAAATACATATATATATATATATCTATATATATATATATCTATATATATATATTTATATATATGTGGGTGTGTGTAGAAAATGGGAGGAAGGGAAGGTCGGTTGGAGGCACCGCCTTCCCATATTACTTTATATAGAAATTATGAATTTTTTTGAAAGGTATTTTTACACACTCACCATATTTTCAAAGTTTCCTTTGAGAATCATACGGATACAAGAGGATAATTCAAAAGCCTGGACATTCAAATTGTAAGGTGAGTGTATTAAAGCTTTGAGTATGAAGTGTTTATATGAAATTTGATAGTATTTGGAACTGGTTATTATGAATTCTATATCAATTTATGCAAACCATTTAAGTGATGCCCGGATTGTTATCCGGATAAATAAACCGTTCAAGTATCAACCGTGTTTATCTTAAACCGTGTAAGAGGTGATCGGTTTACTTCTAAACCGCTCAAGACGTGACCGGATATTAGTCTAAACTGGTCAAGTGTTGTGCGATGTAATGACCGGATTGTTTTAAACCGGACAAAGGTTGGGTAATGTTTTGTCAGGACTCTTATCCGGATAGATATTAAAATGTTTCTAAGTGTTAAATTGGTTAAGCATTGGAGGGTATATCGTCCAGATTTGTTATTCGGACAGATATGTTAGAAATAAATGTGTTATCCGGACAAGGTTGACCGGACTTGTTATCCGGACAAGGTTGACCGGACTTCAAATACGGTTAAAGAGATAGAAATTTTTTGAATTTTTTTTGAGATGTAATGGCGGTGTAACCGCGAGAGAGATGTAATGGCGGTGTAACCGCGAGAGAGATGTAATGGCGGTGTAACCGNAACTGGTTATTATGAATTCTATATCAATTTATGCAAACCATTTAAGTGATGCCCGGATTGTTATCCGGATAAATAAACCGTTCAAGTATCAACCGGGTTTATCTTAAACCGTGTAAGAGGTGACCGGTTTACTTCTAAACCGCTCAAGAGGTGATCGGATATTAGTCTAAACCGGTCAAGTGTTGCGGTGTATTGACCGGATTGTTTTAAAGCGGACAAAGGTTGGGTAATGTCTTGTCAGGACTCTTATCCGGATAGATATTAAAATGTTTCTAAGTGTTAAATCGGTTAAGCATTGGAGGGTATATCGTCCGGATTTGTTATCTGGACAGGTATGTTAGAAATAAATGTGTTATCCGGGCAAGGTTGACCGGACTTCAAATCCGGTTAAAGAGATGTAATGGTGGTGTAACCGTAAGAGAGATGAAATGGCGGTGTAACCGCGAGAGAGATGTAATGGCGGTGTAACCGCGAGAGAGATGTAATGGCGGTGTAACCGTGAGAGAGATGAAATGGCGGTGTAATCGCGAGAGAGATGTAATGGCGGTGTAACCGCGAGAGGGATGAAATGGCGGTGTAACCGCGAGAGAGAAGAGAGATGTAATGGCGGTGTAACCGCGAGAGAGTTGTATTGGCGGTGTAACCGCGCGAAACATAAATATGCTTATGTTTCAGAACAGGTTTGATTCTGAACTGATTGTTTGGAATATAAAGTTGTTTGTTTTGAGATTTATGCACTCACTATACCTTTTGGTCTAACGCTCATTTGGGGGACTAACCGGTTTTGCAGGTCAGAGTACTTTGCAAGATAAAGGCAAGAGGAAAGTTTAAATGATTATATTAGTTTATTCATATATGTATTAAAGATACATTTTGTTAGTCCATGTTTTGTAATAATACTATTTTTTGTATTATGAATATGATGATGTGAATTATATGTATATGGAACATAAGGGTTGTTATAGTGAAAATGCCATTGTACTTTTACCAAACTAATCTCTTTATTTCTTAAGACCTTGGTCTTTTTGTCAGTTAATGCCTCTGATGTCTCGACGAAATTTAACTTGTCATCAAGTTTGATTTGAGGAAGTGGTATTGCTAGACTTGGGTCTGCCAAACATTTGCGTATATTCGATACATGAAAGGTACTATGAATCTGAGTGAGTTCCTCTGTTAGTTCCAATTGATAGGCTACTGTCCCAATTCTTTTTCAGATTCTGAATGGTCCAATATACCTTGGACTAAGCTTTCCTTTCTTCCTAAATCTCATAACACCCTTCCATGGGGATACCTTCAACATTACAAAGTCACCTATGTTGAATTCAATTTGGTTCCTTTTTTGTCAGCATAACTTTTCTGTCTATCTTGGGTAGTCTTAATTCTTGCTCGAATATGTTCAATCTTTTCGGATGTTGTTCGCACAATTTCTGGCCCGGTTAACTGTTTTTCACCTACCTCATTCCAACATAACAACGTTCGACATTTTCTTCCATACAAGACTTCATAAAGTGCCGCTTGAATGCTGGAGTGATAACTGTTATTGTAGGCAAATTCTATCAATGGTAAATGTTCATCCCATGATCCCCCAAAGTCAATGACACAGGTTCTTAACATGTCCTCGAGAGTTTGAATGGTCTTTCACTTTGTCCATCTGTTTGTGGGTGATAAGCTGTACTTAATCTGATTTGAGATCCCAAAGATCTTTGTAGACTTTCCCATAATTTGGAAGTAAAACGACTGTCTCGGTCAGAAATAATGGATAATGGAACACCATGTCTAGGCACAATTTCCTTGATGTAAATTTTAGTAAATCTTTCCAATGAATAAGTTTCTTTCATTGGTAGGAAATGTTCTGACTTTGATAAACGATCCACTATTACCCAAATTGCATCATATCCTTTTGGTGTTCGGGGTAATTTCATAATGAAATCCATTGTAATGTGATCTCATTTCTACACTGGTATTTCTAATGATTGAAGGTTTCCATAGGGTCTCTGATGCTCAATTTTGACTTGTAACAAGTTAGACATTGTTCCACATATGCCGCTATATCTTTTTTTAATGTTGACCACCAATAAAATTCTTTCAAGTCTTCGTACATTTTGTTGGTACCTGGGTGAATTGAATAACGAGACTTGTGATTTTCGAGCAATATGATTTCTCGTGTGTTACCATAATTTGGTATCCATATTCGGCCTTGAAAACATAATATCCCTTCATTGTTTGGCTCCAAAATGGAAATCATCTTTCTCAACCTTTCGGATTTCTGGTTCTCTTCTTTAACAACTTCTTTCTGATTTTTTAAAATTGCTTTATGAAGGTCTAGAGTTAAGCAAATTTTCATTGCTTTGATGGTACCACTTCTTTCCTTTCGGCTTAAAGCATCGGCCACTACGTTTGCCTTTCATGGATGGTAGAGAATCTCACAAATATAGTCGTTAACAAGTTCAATCCATCGCCTCTGCCTCATATTCAGATCCCTCTGGTTGAACAAATGTTGTGAGCTTTTATGATCTGCTAAAATTTGGCATTTAGTTCCTAAACGATAGTGCCTCCATATCTTTAGGGCAAAGACCACGGCTGCTAGTTCCATATCATGAGTAGGATATTGTTTTTTATGATCCTTTAGTTGGCGAGATGCATAAGATATGACTTTTCCCCTCTGCATCAATACACAACCCAATCCCAACTTCGATGCATCGCTGTACACTATGAAGTCCTCTGTTCCATCAGGCAGAGATAGAATTGGAGTGCTCCAGATATGATCTTTTAATAATTGAAACGCTTTTTGTTGCTCTGCCTCCCATTGGAACTTGACATTCTTCCAAGTTAACTTGGTTAATGGCACAACTATCTTTGAAAAGTTCTGTATGAACTTACGGTAATAACCTGCCAATCCCAAAAAGCTTCTAATTTCAGATGGAGATTTTGGTGCTTCCCATTTTGCAATCGCTCCAATTTTTGTTGGATCTACTTGTATTCCTTTTTCTGATATTACGTGCCCCAAAAATTGAACTTCTCGCAACCTAAACTCGCATTTTGACAGTTTGGCATATAACCTTTCTTTCCTTGAGAGATTCAGGACCAGACAGAGGGGCTCTGCATGTTCTTCCTCTGTCTTTGAATAGATTAAAATGTCGTCGATAAATACAATTACAAACTTATCAATATATTCTCGACATACTCTGTTCATTAGATCCATGAAGGTTGCGGGTGCATTGGTTAATCCAAAAGGCATGACCAAAAATTCATGATGCCCGTACCTTGTCCTGGAAGCAGTCTTATGAATGTCTTCATCTCTTACCCTTAATTGATGATATCTAGATCGTAGATCAATCTTGGAAAAGTAGCTAGCCCCTAGTAACTGATCAAACAGATCGTCTATCCTGGGTAATGGATATTTATTTTTTATCGTTATTTGTTGAGTTCTCGGTAATCTATACACATTCGCATAGATCCATCTTTTTTCTTGATAAACAGAACTAGAGCTCCCCAAGGTGATGTACTTGGTTTGATAAAGCCTTTATCGAGCAGATCTTCTAACTATGTAACTAACTCCTTCAGCTCTGGTGAGGCTAATCTGTATGGTGCTTTGGCTACATGCATTGCTCCAGGTAAGAGGTCAATTTGGAATTTTATTTGTCTATCTGGTGGAAGACCAGACAAATCCTCCGAGAACACCTCTAGGAAATCACTGACCATTGGAATCAATCTTTGTTCTTCTTTTTCCTTCTTGGCATTGATTACATAAGCCAAGAATCCTTGACACCCCTTCAGCATGCATCTTCTAGCTTTCATAACTGATAACAAACCGGTGCAATGACTTTGATGGTCACCAAAAATAACAATTGTTCCTATGTCTGGCAACATTATTCTAATCATCTTCTTATCGCAAACAATGTTGGCCTGATTTTTGGCCAACCAGTCCATCCCCACTACTACATCAAAATCTTTCATAGGCATGGGAAATAGTCTGATGGGTAGCTTACATCTCTCAACCATAATGATGCATTTTTTAAACACATAATCCACAGATACTTGACCGTTAGCAGTATCAACTACTAACTTATCATCAAGTGGCACAGAATTCATACGAGCACATAAAGCAAATGATGGGGTTACAAACGAGAAGTTTGCATCCGAGTCAAATAACACTTTGACATGTACGGAGTTCACAAGAAACATACTAGTTACTACATCAGGTGTAGTTTCTGCTTTATGTTTGGTCATTTGAAAAGATCGACCCCGCGCCCCACCCGATCCTCTACCCAGACTTGGTCTACCACAGCCGGTCGAAATATTACTTCCCATTGTGAGTTGTGGAGCTTTCAATTGTGAGCAATTGTTGTTAGACCCCATAAGTCTTATGTATGGATATAATAAAGACAAACAAGTGATGAAGAACCAGAAGGCCGATGGAAGACTTCAAGGCATGCGATGAACAACCAGAGGGTCGATGAACTGACCAGAGATGCTATGGAAAGAGCATTTTCATAACCCCTCTAGGTATCAACACTTGGAGTGTTCCTCACCAGTTCAACCAGAGGCATGCGATGAAGATATGAAGATAAGGTTGAACTAATGACCCATAGAAGACAGCTGGAGATGACTAATCAACAACTGTATTCTACAAAGTTTATCTTAGATTAATGATTATCCATGTTTAGATAAGCTTTATCTTTTCTTAGAAGATTAGATAAATAGTCTCACTTGATAGTTATCTTCTTAGCTAGATTACTAGTATAAATAGGTGGTTAGGCCTATTGTAATCTTTGACTCTTTTACGTTTGTCACAATCATTGAAATAAAGTGTAACCTTTGACACTCAAGTATATTTTTTGAATGTTCATAAATTGTTCTTGAGTGTTCTTCATTTTATTCATCCAAACACTATAATTAGGTTATTCTTAACTTAGTTATTAGTGTTATTGAGAGATCTGGGATCAACAATTGGTATCAGAGCTAATTGATTGTTTTTTCAATCAAAACGATCATTAAAAATCTCTCAATTCGTATTTTTCATTCATAAAATTTCACTAAACATCTTCTCTAAAATGTAAAATTTTATGTTCCAAATCTTAAATGGCCAACTGGAATTCCGCTTACAGTGTTGATCCCCTCACCAAACCTCCAACTCTTCAAAGAGAAGAGTATCCACA
Organism: Cynara cardunculus var. scolymus; assembly: GCF_001531365.2. NCBI lineage: Eukaryota > Viridiplantae > Streptophyta > Magnoliopsida > Asterales > Asteraceae > Cynara > Cynara cardunculus. The sequence continues at coordinate 18,931,672 of NC_037539.1, read as the reverse complement.
ACGGAGGATACGGATGGTAAACTTTCTGGAGGGGATGGACAGAAATCTTCTGTGATCTGTCATGGAAGGTCCCTACGTTCCACAGACTCTTGTTCCAAGAGTCCTAGTAACAAGTATCACAGCAGAAATTCTTTGCTATTACATGCCCAAGGATGAGAACAATTGAGATGAAGACGATATAGAGCACGTGGAGACTGACAAGAAGGCCAAAAGACTGATCATGATGGCCATTCCCATTGAAATCTTCCAATCCCTTGATGCATGTTCCACACCAAAGGAACTACGGGATGAGCTGGCAAGCCAATTCGAAGGAGGAGCAAAAACGAAGAAGAATCGTATAGTCCAATATCTCAACGAATACACCAACTTCAAGGCTCTTCCTGATGAACCGATTCAAAAGACATATGATCGTTTCAACACATTGATTAATCAATGTCGTCGAAACGATATCTCCAAGACGAAGGAAGAAAATAATGTTTTGTTCCTTAAAAGTCTCGGTGATGAATGGACACAGCTTGTCAATGTCCCTTCAAGCAAATCAGGACTTAGACGGCTGGTCACTTCATGACGTATATGGAATGCTTGTTGTACAAGAGAACGATATCATAAAGAAGAAAGTGTTCATCGGTGGACCCCTTGCTCTTGATGCTGAAGAAAAGGATGTTTCAAGGACCTCCACCAGAGACCACAAGAAGAAAAAAAAAGAAAGCACTGGTAGCAGAATCAGAATCTGAGGACGAGACATCCAAACCAGATGATGATATCAAAGCCTTTGCTAAATCTCCAGCCTTGATCCCAAAACAATTCCAGAAGAAGTTCACCAGAAGGCCCTATGAACGAAGAGAATTTAAAAGGGAAAAGTACCAGCCATCCTATGAAAGGAAGCCATCAAAATTCTATCAGAGGGAAGACAGAAGAGATGGAAGAGAAGAGAGAGAAGATAGAAGAGAAGATAGAAGAGAGGAGAAGAAAGAAAATAGAGATGAGAGGAAAAATGGCCTTTGCTGCTTTACGTGCGGGAAAATCGGTCATTTTTCCAAAGAGTGCAGAGGATGACTTGTAAAGGATGCTGATTACTACAAGAATAAATATAAATACACTCCAAGAGAGCGAAGCTTGATGGCTGAGAAAGAAAATACGGTATCTGATTCTTCATCCGATGAAGAAGATAAAGCACTCATCTGTCTGATGGCCACGTCCAATGCAGAATCCGCCTCTAAATCTGATGATCAGGTATGTGAGTCTACTTTCGATGAAACCAAATCTATTCCATCTGAGCTAGAGTTAAGGGTGATAAAACTTTTAGAGGACTTCTTGAAATTAAAAGAAAAATTAAATTTTGAAAAATCTGAAAGACTTAAAGCGGAAAAAGAAGTCAGTTTCTACAAAAGAGAGACTGATCTTGTAACCGAAGAAAAAGCCGAACTCGTCAAGGAAAAGACTCACATCGCCACTCTCAAAAAATCAGTGGAAGAAATACTTCTGGAATTAAACAAACGAATAACCAAAGACTTAGAAAAGAAAGCTAAGGCCTTAAAAGAATCTGAGGCAGAGAGACTTAACTCAGTAGCTCTCAAAGATTTCTTTCAAAAAGGAATCGAGGTTCTTCACCAGAAGTTTCAAACCAATAAACTTCTTATGAAGAAATACAGGGATGCCCAAACTGTATACGAAAAGTTAAACGGTCAAACGGACACTCAAGGAATTGGATTCAATGAATTAGACTCTTTCATCGAAGCAAAGAAATCCACCATTGAATCCACTTTCAAACTTGGATACATTCAAAAACCCGACTTTTTCCCAAAACCAAAATCAAATTTAAAAAGAGTTAAAGTCAATGGAAAAACTGTCGTTTTAAGACGGGTTTTGAAAACGTGGTGTACGAAAGCAGTACATGTAAGAATTCTGATGAAAGGAACGATGCCTCCAAATCAAAGACCGATGGAAACCCTATGGTTTATCATAGTCTCTGGTTGTCAATCCCACTTCATCAGCAAGTATTGTTGATAAAAAGGAGAATCCTAGTAAGGAACCGTCAGCTGATGAATCGATGAACCATCCAAGTAACATTGAAAGTTCGTCTAATTCAGAAACGATGGAACCCCTAACAGATCACTCTGAAGCATCAACCTCTGAACCCACAGCTCCCACAAACATCCATGATAATTTTGATTTCGAGAAATCAGCGAGAGACTTTCTTGACTCTGAATCTGAAGAAGAGATAGTCTATGAATCACCAACGATCATTGAGGATAAGAAGCCTCAAAACTTCAAACCCCTAATGAAATCTGGTGTTCCATCATCGATGAAATCTTCAGACAAAGGAAAGGGAAACCTGAGAAATATCAAATCTGCTAACGATAACTCACAAGACCCTAGTACATCTTCTAAGTTCATTAATTTACTCATAAGCAAAAACAGAAGTGGCCTGCCTGTAAGAAATTTAAGCACCACTTTTCCTCTCATTCAGCTAAAGAAAAGCAGTCCTTCCTCAGGAGTAAAGAAGTAAAGGCCAAGACCTCCTCAAATAAAAAATCTGAACTAGATAGGAAGTTTGTAAAACCAACCGATGCTAGGACAGGATTTTCATCCCCTCCATTTATTTCTTCGTTTTTATCGAATAAAAAGAACATTAGACATGCATATACAAAGAATCATAATTGCCAATGTTTAGCTCTTTTGCAAAACCTAAGGAACCACATGTTGACACATCATTGCATATTCTCCAAACATGTTTATCGCTATAATGTTAAAACCAATTAAAACGTGAACAAGCCCAAATCTAAGGGCAAGGGAAATGCAAACAAACCCAAGCCTTCAAAGGCTAAGGGTGATGAAAAGAGAGAGATATCTCCCACTAACAAACGTGGACCCATTAAGAAATGGGTACCTAAAACCCCTTAATTTGTCTTGCAGGACCAGCATGTGCAACCATGGTATATGGATTCAGGTTGCTCCAGGCATATGACTGGTGATAAAAGTCAGTTGTCCTCCTTTATTGAGAAATCTGGAGGCTCTGTCATTTTTGGAGACAACAACAAGGGTACAATCAAGGCATACGGAACTCTTATCAAAGGCAACATCTCCATCAGCAAAGTGGCTTATGTTGAAGGTTTGAAGCACAACTTACTAACCATAAGCCAGTTCTACGGCAAAGGTCTTGAAGTTAGATTCCACAAGGGTATCTGTATCATAGAAACATAGCCCAGCCAAACCATCATCAAGGCAAAGAGAGAAGGAAATCTTTATCTTCTGGACTTTTAATCCTCTGTGGGACAAGACACCCTCTGCCTTGTATCCCATAAGAGCGATAAAAATTGGTTATGGCATTAAAAGTTCTCACATCTTAACTTTGATGTTCTAAGGAAGCTAGCCAAACAGAAGCTAGTCAGAGGGATACCTGACCTCAATTTCAAAAAATATCATCAGTGCTCAGCCTGCGAGATGGAAAGCTGAAACGGGCTTCTCACAAAACTAAGTCAGAAACCTCCTGCACCAAGCCCTTAGACATGATCCACATTGATCTCTGTGGGACAATATCCACACAAAGCCTCTCAGGAAAGAAGTACATATTGGTACTAGTTGATAAATACTCCAGATAAACCTGGGTTGAGTTTGTAAAGAAGAAATCAGATGTTCCTGACTTACTCATTGGGGTGATGAAAAGGCTCCAAGTCCTTCTACAACGAAAACTCATAAAAGTCAGAAGTGATAATGGAACTGAATTTAAAATGCCCGAATTGATGAATACCTCCTAAGTGAAGGCATTTCACAAAACTTTTTAGCAGCCAGAACTCCACAACAGAATGGAGTGGTGAAGAGAAGGAACAGAACCCTCGTGTAAGCAGCAAGGTCTATGCTTGCTTCATCGGAGTTACCCATCACCTTCTGGGCTGAAGCTATTTCTATTGCTTGCTTCACCCAGAATCGATCTAACATCAATAAGAGGCACTAGAAGACACCCTATGAGCTCATCAATCAAAGAAGACCAAATGTCAAGTATTTCAATGTCTTTGGGTGCAAATGCTTTATACTCAATGATAAGGAATATCTTGGCAAGTTCTACAAGAAAACTGATGAAGGGATTTTTCTGGGATATTCGCAAATCGCAAATGCCTACAGAGTCTACAGCAAAAGGACAAAGATAGTCATACAAAGCATTAATGTGTCCTTCGATGACTCCATACTGATGACTTCTGGACACAACAGTTCAGGACTCGGACTTCAACAGAGAGCCTCTGATTCATCACTTGGAAAACCCAATGAATCAGAGTTAGCTCTATTATTTGAAGACATCTTCGAAAAAGAAGGAGTTTCTTGACATACTCCAACTGCAAAACCCATTTCTAGAACCGATGAAGAACATGAAGTCTCCAATACTAAAGGTACTACTCTTACTAAAACTCATGTTACTTCACCCTCTACTTCTTCTGTGTCTTTAGATCAAGAACAAGAACCAGAGTCTCACTCTGGAGATGATCTATTCGAGGGGGAGCAAGCAGTTCCATCGGTCGATGAAGAACTGCATCTTGTTGCTCCAGAACCCCAATTGAGCACCAAGTGGACAAAAGACCATCCATATCACCAAATCATTGGTGATCCAACATCTGGTGTCAAGACAAGATCCACAACAGCCAATGAATGCCTCTTCGCCAACTTTCTTAGCATGATAGAACCAAAGAAGATTTCTGAAGCCCTACAAGACCCAATGATGTGGTGGGAGACGATTGGCAAAAAGGTGATTTGGTGGGGATTGTGGGCTGTCTTGACGATACTGTGCCATTAATATTGGAGGACACGTGTCAATGTAGGGAGGGTGGATGGGTAGTGTGAAGGGGTTTATGGGGAACAAGCTGTAGGAATGTCAGGCGTGTGTAAGATGAAATTTGGATTATCTGGAATAATTAAATAATTATTCCTAATAATATCTCTTGAATATCAATCCAAAAAAAATTATATTTTAAAATTCCATCTAATTGTGAAATAAATAGTAATTACGAAGTTTTGGTCTTCTAAAAACCCATGTTGTATTGTTTTTAGTCACAAAAGCTGCAATTTTGTATAATCTTTAAAACGTTTTTAATTAAAGATAGGTTTTTTGGTGAAAATGATTTTGTCATGGAACCAGAGGCACTCTGGTTGGTCATGACTCTTTGGATGGGGATCTAGAGGTCTCTGGTTAAGAGTGATGAACAATTTCATCGATGGAATGTTGAGTTGTATGAATAATGAGCCTTGGTTGGACAAACAAGAGGCTCTAGTTAAGCATGGAAAACACTTTATGTAGGATGAGAGGGGCTCTGGTTGAATGCAAAAGATTTATTCATCATTAATATAGCATTTTTGGTGTTTAGAGGATGGATAGTAGAACCAGAGGCTCTGGGATGGAAAATGCATATTTATGCAATGAAAATTCTTTATGATGAATGAAAAGCTCCCCCTCAAATGATGCATGGGGATATGGATTGTGTTTAAAACTCCCCCTAGAACCAATAAGGAGGTTGATTTTGATGACCAGAGGCTCTGGTCTATACAACCAGAGGCTCTGTTTGTGAAAGGTGAAGAAAATCTATATGGAACATGGTTAAGTATGTGAATGGATATGAAAAAGAGTGGGTCTTTGAGACCACAGGGCTCTGGTTCCAAAGACAACATATCCAGAGGCTCTGGTCTTTAGAACTAGAGGCTCTGGTTGTAAAGGCGATGGAAAGAAAAATGAAATTTTGGTTAAGTGCATGCAAGTATGTGTGAAATGGATGGGCCTTTGAGACCAGAGGGATCTGGTTTCAAAGAATTTTGAATCCAAAGGCTCTGGTCTTTAGAACCAGAGGCTCTGGTTGAGAAAAGGGGACTTAATGAAAAAGGTCACAAAAGTTTTGGCTTTGCACCAGAGGGCTCTGGTTCCAAAGTCGATGGAATATCACTTGGTTACATGCATGAATGAATGAGGAAGTCCAAGTTTGAGACCAAAGAGGCTCTGGTCTCAAAAAATTGGAATCCAGAGGCTCTGGTCTATACAACCAGAGGCTCTGGTTTGGATGGGAATACTTGGTGAAAAAAATACCAAGTATTTGCTTTGGACAAGAGGTCTCTGATTCCAAAGGCGATGAAAGCTTTTAGCCAAAATTTAAGCAAGTGTTTCTAAATGGCCAGAGGCTCTGGTTTAGAGTACTTGGTGTGTATGGCCATTATTATATTTATCACTTATAGGCATAACAATGAGATATTGAGGATCTCTAGTTTCAAACTAATGATTGCCTCTAAGTGGCGAGATTCAGCATACCCATCTTGCTGACTAGAAATAAAAATCTTTTCTCATCAAGAGCTTTTGTGAAAATGTCAGCAAGTTGAATCTCAGTGGGAACAAACTACATCTCTATATTACCTTTTTCAACATTGTCTTTTAGAAAGTGGTACCTTACATCAATGTGTTTGGTCTTGGAGTGCTGCACAGGATTTGTAGAGATGGCTATTGCACTCTTGGAGTCACAGAGGATTGGTATTTTTTTCATATTGAAAGCCATGGTCCTTAAGCTGAGTCTTCATCCAGAGAACTTGTGAACAACAACAAGCAGCAGCAAGATATTCTGCTTTTGCTGTAGAGGTTGAGACACAATTAGGTTTTCTGAAACCTGCATGATCTGCATCTGTAGAGGGACAAAGACTAATTTTTGCTTCCAAACATACTCTTTCTATCAAGTTTGCAACCTGCATGATCTGCATC
>NC_037539.1:18917155-18924308 GCF_001531365.2 Cynara cardunculus var. scolymus | reverse complement strand
GATAGTTATCTTCTTAGCTAGATTACTAGTATAAATAGGTGGTTAGGCCTATTGTAATCTTTGACTCTTTTACGTTTTTCACAATCATTGAAATAAAGTGAAACCTTTGACACTCAAGTATATTCTTTGAATGTTCGTAAATTGTTCTTGAGTGTTCATCATTTTATTCACCCAAACACTATAATTAGGTTATTCGTAACTTAGTTATTAGTGTTATTGAGAGATATGGGATCAACAATTGTTTTTGAAATGATCTGGGGAATTACATTGAAAGCAGAAATTTGAAGTATACCCATTCTCCCCATAATTAAAACACTTTATGGGTTCTACTCGGCATTCACCTCGGTGATACTGTCGACACCGTGGACAGGCTCTTTCCATAGGTCTCTATATTGACTTATTACTAAATTTGGCAGGTTTTGATCCTCGATAACTAGCCGAAGGTCCTTCCCATTTTTTTCTCCATTTGCTTCCCTTCTTCACTTCTATTTTTATTCTTCTCAGTGATCTCTACTGCATCTACTGCAATTTGGAAAGGTAGAAGGATTCATTGCTATAACAAATTCCCTAATGGATGGTTTTAGACCCTAAATATATCGTTCTACCTTTCTAGCCTCTATTGAGATGTAATGCTCAGCAAACCTTGAATATTATATGAATTTCTCTGTGTATTCTATGACTGACCCAGAGCTCTGTTCCAATTTTAAAAAGTCTTCTTCCATTTGTCTGACTACTGTTTTGGGATAGAATTGTTCTTTGAATCTATTCACAAACTCTGCCCATGTCATAGTTTGTAGAATATCTGTTTTGGCCAATGATTCCACCTCCCACCAAAACAAAGCATTTGACTTTAAAACAGAAACTGCAAATCTGACTTTATTTGATTCTGTACATCGAATGGTGTTGAATACAGACTCTATTTCTTTGATCCAACACATGGCTTTAACTGGATCTCTGTCTCCCGAGAAGGTTGGTGGTTTGCAGGTTAAGAACATCTTTATATCTTTTTAGTCCCATTTTAATCAATCTTCATGTAAAGCTTCAATCAACAATGGCAGAAATGGTATTTCATGTAAGAACACTTAGAAGGAGTAGAGAAAAAAAGTCAATGCATTCAATCTTGGTCAATCTCTCAATACGTATACTAAATGTTTACAATGAAGCTCTATCTAAAATTATAAGACATCACCCTTAATATAGGGTCAAACCTCTAGACAAAGTCAAAGTCAAATAATTTATTAAAAGTCAAACACGATGACTTTTATACAATTATAGACAATTTTATCTTTCAAGACGAATACAATTTTACACTGAATTTCATTTCTAACATTGTCCCCCTTTGTATTCAGACTTGAAAGAAGTTTCGCGCTTTGAGTCTTTTTTGAACTTTGAAGCTTTAAACACAGTATGTCTTCTTCAAAAACAATCTTCAACATGAAACTTCAGACAATCATTAGTTGAGAAAGATCTTCTAACATTCTCTCCCTCGAATGTAGAACATCGATGATCTTCTCTTTTAACAATGAAGATCAGAAACAATAACGAACTTCAGAAATGATCCTCAAAAAATTTTCTCTTCAAAGGTAGTCTTCATCAGCAAACTTGTTGTAAAATGGATCTTCACATTCAACATCTCTCAATCATTTTAGCACAGGAATAATCTTTCGTAATCATTTTCAGTCGCACTCCTTTTGAATCTTTACATCAAATTTCCCTTATAATGATCGGAATTGGATATTTCATTCATTATTTCATACTCTCCCTTACGATGAAATAAGAAGCATTACATCATACATAAGAATGAATGAAATCCTCCGCGTAAGCCGTCGATTCATAAAATAATAAGTAGATCTTTTCAAATCCACTTGTTTAATCTTTTCAAATTAAAGGAATGGGAAGATAATAGCCAATTTCAACGAATGAAATTGTTTTCAATCTTATAAAAAGATTGGCCTGTGAGTATAACAAATATACTCAATACAACAGATGTACTGTATAAATGAGACTTTTTGAGGCTCATCTCACCAGGTCTTCCATTCAATCATCTATAGCTTGATAATAACATATCTATGAATGTTTTGGCAAAATAACATATAAAATGCAATCTATGTAGTGTAGAAAGATAACGGAACTAATGCTTATGTTTAGGCTCAAAAAGATAAACCGTGTGGACTACACAAATTTATCAAACTCAATTAGTGATCAAAAAGACTTGAAGGGGGGACATATATCCTTCTGWTTCAATATSAACTTTCTCCGAATGAGAAAYTGATAGATKRTGAGYTGYGTGCCCCAARTGTTATTGAAACACTTATCTGTTRARAGATAAATGAGTAGMTAGTGGGGTTGTGACAAGAATTGGCCTGGGCTTTGCCTTTTTCAATATTAGTCTCGAAAGAATTGATAACTAATAGATTGTGTTGTATGCCCTGATTTTAGAAGTTTGGAACATGATCTTGTTTATTCTTTTGATCCTGACACAACTCTCGTCAATTCTTTTGGCTCACAACAACTACCCCTCTCTTTTTCATTTTAATCTCATCACACAAACCCTTTTGTATATAAAGCTCACTCAGATATGGTTGTCCTCATGGGTAGGTTTGCCGGTTCTGACATTCCATTGAGGTATTTCTGATAAGCACTCAGTCCCTCCTAAAATTTAGCATTATGCTCAATTGATCACAAACAGTTGATCAAAAAATAATATTTTAGATAAAGCACAATGATCAGATAAAAATTGATCAAAATAACTGCCTTTAAGCACAATTATCTGATACCAAATTTTAGTCCCAATTTAATCAATCTTCATGTAAAGCTTCAATCAACAATGGGAGAAATGGTATTTCATGTAAGAACACTTAGAAGGAGTAGAGAGAAAAAGTCAATGCATTCAATCTTGGTCAAACTCTCAATACGTATACTGAATGTTTACAATGAAGCTCTATCTAAAATTTACAAGACATCACCCTTTATATAGGGTCAAACCTCTAGACAAAGTCAAAGTTAAACACGATGACTTTTATACAATTATAGACAATTTTATCTTTCAAGATGAATATAATTTTACATTGAATTTCATTCCTAACATATCTCCTTCTCGATTATTGACAACTGGAACTGTTGGATTACTCTTAACTCTGCCAGTCTCGATTCTAGTAGGAATCACCATAATGGAAATCAATGTTTCCCTTAGCTTTCCCAACTCTTCAGCCAGTATATCTCTGGTTACATATTCTGGTTGTAGCATATGCTCTTGATTCATGTTTTCAGAGTTAGAGTCGGCCTGATCTCCATTATTTTCTGGTTGACTAGCTCTGCCTCTGTTCTGCCCTCTACCTCTACCCCTTCCACTGCTTCTGCCTCTGCCCTCAGAGGTGCCAATAGGAGCTATAATAGGAGAATCTTCTTCTTCATTAGTGTGGTTGAGGCGGGTGATCCTTTCCGACCTTCTAGATCTGCTTGTCATCTGTCGATTTCAAATTTTAATAAACATATTTTCACATTCCAAAATATAAGAAAGTTTCCATGTTCAGTTATGTACCTGTAGATTCAAAATTACATTGGCCAGATGTAATCCCAAAATACCTTACACACTGATCTCTTTAACTTATCATATTCATTCCAAAGGTGCTAACTATGTCTGGGACCCTAATATGCAATGAAACAGTTTATGTCTAGGCATCATGCGTGTGAATACCTAAATCTCTTAAACTCAGGCTCTTATACCAGCCCTATAACACCCCCCAAGCCTTACATTGCATATAACACATATTTCATATATAGAATACATATTTTCCCACATAAGTCCAACATACAAGAGTCTATAATGTACAATACATAGATCAAAAATTTCAAATGTACATGCTTCTTGTATCTTGACATCTAATCTTCCATACATGGCTAATCAAGATCTTCATATTGCAAAACACATAGGGAAGTAATTCACATAATGCTTTGTCCCTTATTCTCATTACCTGCACACATATTTTTAAAAACACAAAATGAGGGTTAGACATGAATGTCTAGTGAGGTTCCCTTTTTATGTAATGCAGGGTGAAATTAACCAAAACATTTACTTCAAATAATCCATTTCATAAAGACTGAAAATCATATTCTATTTTGGTTCATCGGGTCTCTGGTTCTAAACCATACTTGGAATATATTTTAATAAACAGAACCAGAGCCCCTCTGGTCCTTCTACCAGAGATTTTATTTCCTCGTCCAGAGCCTCTGGTTGTACTAACAGTTGTGTTGGATCTGAATTCAACTTTGGTATTGATCTAATACTCTAAATAAGCTCTAAAACAATTGAAGTGCAGCGAAAATATTAATAAGAGTAAAACAGAGTGAGTAAGTGATTTAGAATTTCTAAACACACCAAGAACACATAGTCTCAACGAAGAAGATGAATGCAAGAAAATTGCTCCAAAGGTTTTAAATCAATTCAATTGAAAATTTTGACAATTACAATACTGGAAGCACACAGTTTACAAAGGTCGTATCCGCTATTTATACTAGTTCCTAACAACCTTAGAGACAAGATCTTGACACGTGTCTTCATCTGAGTCGTCCAAAGAAAGTCGATTAAGCCCTAGTCACGTGAGAAGCACATGCGGCTAACAACCTTCGAAAACTGTTAGAACATAAACTTCACAGAAGACGAAAACCACAGACCCTCTATGAGCCATCTCAGAGGCTCTGCTGTAAATGACTTGCGTGTTCTTGTGACAGAGGACAATTTTCCAGAACCTCTGTGAGACACATCAGAGGTTCTGCCACTCTTCACTTGCTCGATCATTACGGCTTCTGTCGTTAGTCCTCTGTTGTCTTCTGTGGAGTTAACCTTCTGTCAAGTCTTACAATATACATTTTCTATACTTTTACAAGATAGGAATAATAGAACTAACAATCTCCACCTAAGTATTGAAAAAGTAATTATGGACAGTTGGGTGCAAGATTTGACTTAAGGAAAAATACAAGAGGAGATTAATCTCATCCTCTGCAAAAATTTACATTACTGAAAGAAGTAAAAATTGTGCAGGCCTACATTATTACAAAAGTTTACTCAACAGCAGAGTCTGGATAATCGTCTACAGCATATTGCWAATCAGTCTTGACAGTCTTGTAGACMTTGAAGATCCATTCCCTGAATGAGACTTGTATTTTGATGGTTTCCAGAAGGTCCGTTACTTCATCCGCCCTTATTCGCCCTTTCTGCACCTCTGCCACCACCGAGTTGAACACCTATTCTAGGGACTCTATTGAATACTTACGCGCCTCTTTCAGATTGAAGAATCTTAGTATCTCATCCTTGTCCAAGAAAACAAACCCAAAGATGGGATTGTGGATAATAGTGTTGGGATGGAACCTATGCAGCCAAATGGGTCTGTTCTTTGGAGGAGTAATCTTCAGCTCTAGCTGGGCCAACCTCATAGCAATATCAAAGTCTTTCTGGCTGTAGAATTTGACTTGGGCACGCATCACCTCTATCAGCCTTTTGAGAGAAATCGAGTAGTTTGACCTCCTCTCCATGTACTTGTTCAGGATCTTGGGCAAGAAGATTAGATCAAATACGCACATATTATGGAGGTCAACATCTGTAAAAGTGTAGAGGTTGCCATCATCCCTCTTCACCGTATATTGAGTGTACAGCACGGTCTTCTTCAGCATGGTGCGCGGAGAGATGGTTTCTAGTGAGCAAATAACGTGCTCTGAGAAGACCTGCACCGGTGGCTTTGTGAGTTTAGAAAAGTGAAACTTTGCTTCGACAGAGGGCATGCCAGTTAGCTCTGGATTATATGGGCGCTCTGTGTCCGTGGATGAGTAACGCCACCGCAGAATCTCTTCGACAGTGGTTACAGGCTCTGTACGCATCCTCTGCGTAGGAATCTTGTTCATCGAATCAATAATTTTAGAGACCGTCCCCACTGTGACAGACTCTGGCGTTCTAGTGTCTTCTTCAAGTATTGGCCTCTGGATAGACCCCTCTGGTAGGATTGGCTTGACTGTTCCTAACAGAGCGTCGAACGTACCCGTGGACGTCTCTTCAGGTATCTTGGCTAGTTTGGAAGAGCCTTCTCCGACTTTGGGGATGGGAGCTCTGCCTAGCTTCATCCGAGCCTCTGCCAGAGAAGCCTTGAGGGCTTGAACCAGATCAGGGTCCTCATATTCATCTTCATTAATCTCCTCCAGTGTCTCAGAGTTAGACCCTTTCTATGGCGACGCCTCTACCACTTTACCCTTGCCTTTGCCCGTAGGCTCTGGAGATTTTTCTTTGGAGAATAGGGCTGCAACAGAATCCACTATTTTCAATGGTTTGGTAGAGGTTGATTTCTTTGGCTCTGTCTTCTTCTCCCCCTCATGACGATCAGGGTCATTGCCTCCCTGATCATCATGTATTTGAGTAGCCTCTGCCTTGCACGAGGTGAGGGGAGCCTTCTTCAAGCGCCTGAGTACTCTGGAGGCCGTCTTCTCCATCTTCTCTATTACCATTTCAGCATTCAAAATGGCGGTGTTGATATCAATGCCTGTGGCCCATTTCATGGTAGAGACGCAACGATAGATTTCGTTTCGGAATGAGTGACCTTCTGTGATGAGTTGCTTCGTGCAGTCTCTGATGGATTCATTAGTAGCTCGGGCCTCTTTGAGAAGATGGTCGTGGTGTTTCATCACGATCTCTCCGAGGTCCTCAACCATTGCGTCTAGCTCTCTGCGAGTGGCTAGATGGTTAATGTTAGCCTTGGAGGATGAGGAGTCGACGCCAAAAGTGATCGCAGAGGAGAACATCTCTTTGATTTCATCCTTGAAGGTGGAGTAGTTCGTGTAGCCGACAGAAATCATGTCTGCAGCGTACTGGGCGGCGACCTTTGTCAGTTCTGTCTTGAGTGTATTGATGGAAGAAGGATTGAGAGACAGCATGCCGAAGGCTTCTGTGAGATCAGCCTTGTTGAGGACAGAGCTCTGAAAAGCTGATAAGGCCGCGTTGAGTTCAGAAGTTGTAGAAGTCAATTTGTTGATCCTCTCTCTCAGTGATTTGATGATAATCCCTTTTTCCTTTCGATGTATTTCTATGTCTGTAATTTCAGTTCCAGCGATCATACACTGAGCTTGTTCAGTGATCGCTGAAGAACTTGTTTTGTAATTCATTCAGAGA
>NC_037539.1:18915249-18917055 GCF_001531365.2 Cynara cardunculus var. scolymus | reverse complement strand
ACCGCCATTATATCACTCTCGCGGTTACACCGCCATTATATCACTCTCGCGGTTACACCGCCATCTCACTCGCGGTTACACCGCCATCGCAGTTACACTGCCCAATATATCCTGGCAAAATCATTTCCCAAAAACAAACTCTTTTCCTCCGGATATGAAGTCCGGTCAAACTTGTCCGGATTAGAAGTCCGGACAGAACACTTTGAAAATAAACAAACTCTCTTGTCCGGATTACAAGTCCGGTTAATACTTCAATTATAACGTTGTCCGGTTTAGAGTAAACCGGACGATACACCGTTCACCCTTTGTCCRGTTTAGAGTATACCGGACAATACATCATTTAGCCTTTTGACCGGTTTAAAGTATACCGGTCACCCCTTAGCCGGTTTATAGACTTAAACCTTTTCTCACAAGCAGTTTAGAAATAAACTGATCACCACATGACCGATTTATATGATATCCGGTCACCTCTTGGCCGGTTTAGATGATACACCGGTCACCTCTTGGCCGGTTTAGTTATCCGGATTACAATCCGGACAACACTTGTACAGTTTAATCAAGAACTTTCATAAAATGCTAAAAAATTCAATATAACCAGTTCCAAATGCTTATCAATTTGTATGAAAGGAATTCATATCCAAAGCTCTTAATACACTCACCTTTAGCAATTGAGAACCAAAGCTTTTGAATCTCTTTTCTCCTGTGAAATCCTCCTACTTCTTCAGAGAAAACCTTCTAATAACAGAAAGTGTTTGTGTGTGTGCCTTTCTCTTTACAAGTTCTATAAATACCTCCCAACCACAAAAGGTGGTGAGGACGGTTCATAAACCGACACCCCCTCCCTTTTATTTATATTTTAAAACAAAACTCCCACACACATTTAATAAACACACACACACACACACATATATATATATATATAACCAAAATAATAACCAGACTATTACAAAGGCCGACCAAGTCTGCATCTTCGGCATCTTCGCTTTGAGCAGCCATCAATTTAGCGTAAAGTAACGATTTCAGCTCGTCCACCGATAGTTCCGGTACTGATGGTTCTGGTACAGGTGGTGGTGATGGCGCAGATGGTGGCTCTTCTACAACATGCTCTTTTCCCTTTATCAACCTCTTCAAGCTAGCAATTTGTGCATCAAAGTTCTCTTGAACAGCCTTTAGGGTGCCATCCAAATATTCCCGTGACACAAAGTCGGGTAAAATCACACCTGGATCACTTAGATTACCAGTTGAAACAACAGTTGAGTAAACTGCTGTGCCTACGTTCAATGTTGGCGTAATGTTAGCATTGGTAGGACTTTCGACCTGTCTTTGTGATATGTCAACATACATCACTCTGGTCGTTCCAGCTAGTTCACTTAGAACAGCACTTGGAGCAACAGATGCTCCTGACTCTTGTGTACCTATGTGTATGGGCTCTAAATTCGAGTTGCACAGAATCAAAGGCGTAGGTTGGGGCAGCGACCTACTTGTTTCAATAACTACATTCTCCGAATGAGAAGTAGTTAGCATATGTGCTAAATCCCCCGTGAGAAATTGAAACAGTTGGTTGTTGAGAACCAACTGAGTGGATAGGAAGGGTGTGCAATTGCATAGCTGGGCTAGCTATGTCTTGTTCAATACTAACATTCAACACATGAATGTCAATAGCAGATGTGGGTGCCTGACTAACTGTTTCGGTTTGGATAGGAGCTTGTACTTCTTTTTCTGCTCCTCTCACACCCTCTCCATGTTCTTTTTCTTCCCTTTCTCTCAAACTCTCTTGTTTTTCAACTTCAACTCCCTCATCTCCTC
>NC_037539.1:18913467-18914629 GCF_001531365.2 Cynara cardunculus var. scolymus | reverse complement strand
TGTCGAATCCTTGTCATGACAAATGCTGGCCCTTTTTCTGAATGTAATCTGGCCAGAATATTCTCATTTGCATCCATCATAGCTTTAATGAAAAGTTGCAGAATCGTTTAGCATTAACCAACTCTAGCAATTCATTCCAAATCACCAATGCATAGTTATAGTGTCGAGAAAACACTATGCCATGGAAGAATTTTAAGAAWGTGCTACTGCAAGTATCAATCCCTTGAGTTTTTKATGTTAAGCACCGATTTAGTATCGAGAACAGTAGATGCCATATTGATGGTAGAAAGTGTCTCTTGAATTGAGCAGGAGTATTCAATGTTGCAGAATATCCTAAACGTTTAATATCAAGGCATAGCTGATCATCCGATACAAAGTCTTCAAATCCAGTTGGTCCGGAATCAGGAAGATGGAGTATTCGTCTTAAACGTCTAAGTGTTAGACGGCTAACATACTCATCGAGCTCTCCTTGAAGATATAGTGCGTCTCCGTCCTTTTTAATAGAAAGAGTTCCCCAAAATTGTTGAAGATAAACCATGGGAACTTGTGTAGAGGCAGATAAAGAATAAGAAATGGGATGGCCTTTCAAATTTTCTGGGATAATGGGGTATTCGGTAGGCATATCAAAAGTGAAGTGATGGTTATTTGGTTTAATATCTAGGTATTGGAATTGTGGGTAAAGTGTTTCAGATGGTATTGGTTGATCAGGTAATTGTTYARGRACATTTTCAGACCTGACAGAAGGAACATGAGATTCCTCRTCAGACTGATGTCTGGGATCGGCCATTTACCTGTAAAACATCTAAAACATTAGTACYCATTTTATTCAAAAGAAAATTGAATTAAAAAAAATACACACTCACACACACAAAAAAATTCAAAACAAATGAAAAAAAAATTCACACACAACATGTCTGCGCGATGCATTCAACCACATCTGCACGCTGCATTCAACCGAGTCTGTGCGCTGCATCCAGCCGTGTCCATACCCTGCACTAAGCCAAACAACAACAGTAGTGGCTGCTGAATCGGGACGCGCCTTGCGCTGCCGTGTCCATACCCGGCTATGTTAGACCTCTTCTCCACTTTCCAACTAGTTTCAAGATTTTAGGATTTCTCCTAAATCCTACGAGGTGAGTTCACCCTATTCCCATTTGTGAAA
>NC_037539.1:18906263-18913192 GCF_001531365.2 Cynara cardunculus var. scolymus | reverse complement strand
ATTATTGCGAGATTTTATTGATGAATCAATGTTATATGCTTAAGATGACTTATTTAAGTATGTCACTAGAATGTAATGGGATTGTAGACATGAATGTCGTTTTGTTTTATGCGTGAGAATGATGGTGTAACTTGGGAATAGGCATTGCGATTATTATGTAATTACCAAATCATCATTCTCATTTCCACCCGGAAATAGGCATTGTGATTATTATGTAATTTCCGAGGTAAAGAGCTTAAGATCACGACCGACTACCTGACTGGTTTAGGTTGATGTCAATGGTATTATACCTGTAAGTGATGCTCTATAACGTTGATTTRTGACTTACTTCGTGTTCCGTCATAAATAACGGAAATCGGGTCTCCCTCGTCGTCTTCCGAATGTTTTGGCCCCACCACGCTACATTTTGAACTTATCGTTTCCCCCTTAAACTGTTTTAAGTTACGTCATTTTATCCTTATATATATATATTGATATTAAGGCTCTTCTTGATGATGCATATGTTTTACCATTTGAACTCACTAGGCGTAAGCCTAACACCTCTTTTTGAATTGGTTGCTTATCATGTTCTTTTAGTAGTGGGGTATCAAAGAGTTGAAGTGATTGTTGTCCGAAAAGGGCTTTCTTTTGTAGTTAATACACTTGGAGTTTCGAGCGTGCAAATTTTTGGTTGATTTCGTATTTTGTTAGAGATGGTAGAAACACCCGTTTTTAATCTAGGCATAGAATTGTTTAGATTAACAGGTTGTTAATTATCGTCTTTTTGTGGCTTTGTAAATGCTTCACATTTCCCCTCTCGTTGGGTGATTTTCTTATTAAAACTCAAGTTCCCGGCTTTGTTTTGTCGAATATAATTTATCTCCTACCGTGCTATTTTCCTTTTTATTTTAGGGCGTTACAAGTTGGTATCAGAGCCCTAGCTTAAGCGAACTAGGTAAAGAAATAAGACACCTAGACTTAAGCTGAGTTTGTAAGTATTAATTTACGGGTCATGGGTAGAAACTTTTAAGATAGAAGGATTTTAGAGTCAATGAAAGTACACAGTTCATGAATTGTGACGACGGTATTGAGGATTCTTATGTGTAACCTATTTGAAATTTCACTTAGCTAATGTTATTTTGAATATGTTGTTACATAAGCGTGCTTGAACGTACTGTTATTGCAAAGATTTATGAATGTGTCGGTACGTATTATGTTAGTTCCGTCTGTTCCGCTCTTAACTCTCTTTCACCCTCTTATGTGACAGATTAAAATGGTGAATACTCGGAGTAGACGGGATACCTCACCAGAAGGGCATGCGGTAACTGAATCTACCGCGAAACAACCACCACGGACCACCATCGCAAGGGTTCATCCTAGGCAAAACACTTTAGGTAGTGGATTTGAACACGTACCCCTGGTTGACCTTGCCACCTCTAACCCCGTAATGGAAGAGGAAACCCCGGAGTCAAGAATGATGGGCACAATGATGAACGCTATGAACAGAGCTATGACCCAACAACAAGAGTTCTTTATGAAGTTGTTGGAGGATAGGGATGCTAATAACCGTAAGCATGAAGCTATTACCAAGAACGTAACCATTGTGGGATCCGGGGGTACCGAAAATGGAATCCTGACCCAGGAGTTAGCGACGATTGATGCAAGGCAAGTGGGGAGGGTTTGCTCCCACAAGACGTTTTTATGTTGCAAACCACCGGAGTTTGTGGGGTCAGATGATCCCGTGGCATGCATGAATTGGCTTCGAGATATGGAGCAAGCCTTCCGGGCTTGTGAATGTGATGAGGGGCAAAAAGTGAGATTTAGCTCTCAAATGCTAAGGGGTGCAGCCCTTACCTGGTGGAACATTGTCATTTCAACCATGGGGGTTACGAATTTAACCAAGATGAGTTGGGCCACGTTCAAGGAGAAGGTGTTGGAGGAATATTGCAACAAACAAGAGATGGACCGCATTGAAGAAGAGTTCCGAACCTTAAAGAAGGGAAATTTGTCGATAAGAGATTACACACGACTTTTCATGGAAAAGCTGAACTTAGTGGGGCATGTGGCTCCAACGCAGAAGGAAAAGATGAAAGCTTACCTCAAAGGGTTACCTGCGGAAATGATGGTGATGGTCAGGAACTCGAGAGCCTCCACTCTTAGGGAGGCAATCGAAGAGGCCAAAGTCTTGGAATCGGTCTATGTTAAAGAAAAAGAAGAAAGGATGTTGAGTGGGGAGAAGAGGAAGTGGGAAGGGCCTTACGCACCATCCAAAAAGCCAAACCACTTTGGCAGCAACAATCGCGGAGCCCATCCCAAACAAGAGGATAGATGGTGTCCCAAATGCCGCAATAAACATCACGGCCCGTGTAGCACCAACTCTACCCCCACTAAATGCTTTAAGTGTGGGAAGGCAAGCCACACACAAAACGAGTGTCCAATCAAGGGACCCATATGTTTTGGATGCGGAAAGCCGGGCCATTTCAAGAATGATTGACAAAAATTGAAAACAGGTAGGAGTTAAGGAAGAAAAGAGAGCGTCCCGAAATCAATCGGTCGAGCCTTTCAGATGTCGAGAGACGAAGCTAAGGCGTCGACAGATGTAGTGTCGGGTACGTTCCTTATTAACTCCATACCTGCTCACATACTTTTTGATTCGGGTGCTTCATGTTCCTTTCTGTCCACTACTTTCTATCAACACTTGCATACGCCGCCTAGTACTCTAGAAGATGCTTTGATCATAGAGATAGCGAATGGTAGTCAAGTTTTGGTGTGTGAAATTGTTAGAAGTTGTGTTTTGGGGATTGAGGAAAAGGAATTTCGGGTGGACCACATACCCATGGCTATAGGCGGATTCGATGACATAATTGGGATGGATTGGTTAGTTGAGAACCAAGCGGAAATCTTATGCTCTAAAAAGTTGATCCGAATTCCTTTGTCGGGCGGGGATGCGGTGCTAGCCTATGGAGAAGGAAGGAAAAGAAATGTAGTACTCTTATCCACGGTGAAGGCACGTAAGTGTCTAGCTAAGGGATGCTCCTCGTTCATTACGTATGTATTGGATACCAAACTAAAGAAAAGAAATATTGACGATGTGAAAGTGGTCAATGAATTTCCTGATGTATTCTCTAAAGACTTACCCGGATTGCCGCTCGATAGACAAGTGGAGTTCCAGATCGACCTTATTCCGGGAACCGCTCCAATTGCTAGAGCCCCTTACCATTTGGCGCCATCCGAAGTGCAAGAGTTGATGTGTCAATTGCAAGACCTTCTGGAGAAAGGGTTTATTAGACCGAGTTCGTCACCCTAGGGAGCTCCAGTCTTGTTCGTAAAAAAAAACGGCACCATGAGGATGTGTATTGACTACAGAGAGCTCAATAAGGCAACCGTGAAGAACAAATATCCACTTCCTAGGATAGACGACCTGTTTGACCAACTGCAGGGAGCAAGTTGCTTCTCTAAGATTGACCTTCGCTTGGGGTATCACCAAGTATGAGTAAGAGAGGATGATGTGTCGAAGACAACTTTTAGAACGCGATATGGGCACTATGAATTCTTGGTCATGCCTTTCGGTTTGACGAATACACCGGCAGTATTCATGGACTTGATGAATCGAGTGTGCCGACCATTCTTTGATAAGTCAGTGATAGTGTTCATTGACGACATACTCGTGTATTCCAAGGACGAGACGGATCATGAACAACACCTTCGAGAAGTTCTCGAAGTATTAAGAAAAGAGAAATTGTATGCATAATTCCCCAAGTGCGACTTCTGGCTAAATGAGGTCCAATTCTTGGGTCACGTTGTCACTCGAGTCGGAGTAAAGGTGGATCCATCCAAGATCGAGGCGACGATGAATTAGGAACCACCAAAGAGTCCATCAGAGATTTGAAGTTTCTTGGGTCTGGCGGGTTATTACAGGAGATTTATCCAAGATTTCTCCAAGGTTGCTTCTTCCTTGACGGCATTGACTAAGAAGAACGTGATGTTTATATGGACAGAAAAGCAAGAATATGCTTTTAAAACACTCCAAAAGAAATTATGTGAATCCCCGATTCTCTCCTTGCCAGAAGGGTCCGAAGACTTCGTAGTTTTTAGCAACGCTTCTAAAATGGGATTGGGTTGTGTCTTGATGCAAAGGGGAAAGGTGATAGCATACGCCTCTAGAAAACTCAAGCATCACGAGAAGAACTATCCCACGCACGATTTGGAGCTAGCAACGGTGGTGTTCGCCTTAAAGCTTTGGCGACATTACCTTTATGGTACCAAGTACACGCTTTTCACCGATCACAAGAGTTTGAAGTACATCTTTGATCAGAAAGAATTAAACATGAGGCAATGGTGTTGGCTTGAACTGCTCAAGGACTACGATTGTGAATTACTATACCATCCGGGTAAGGCTAATGTAGTGGCGGATGCCTTGTGCCGAAAAGAGTATAATAGTGGGATGAAATCCATGCTCACTAGGATCGATGTAATATCCAGTTTAATCGACCAGATCAAAGAGGCACAAGTTGAAGCACTTTTGGAAGGAAATCTCAGGAATGAAGTAATGATAAAACAACACTTACTTCTTACGAAAGACGGTCGTGGCTTAAAGTTGTTTCAAGGACGTATATGGGTACCTAAGGCTGGAGGCATTCGTGAACTGTTATTGGAAGATGCGTACAGGTCTAAATACTCCATTCACCCGGGTAGCACCAAGATGTATCGGGACTTGAAATTGACATATTGGTGGCCCATTATGAAGCTTGACGTGGCTCGTTACGTGGAGAGGTGCGTGACTTTTTTGCAGGTGAAAGTGGAGCACCAACGACCTTATGGTAGCCTTCAATCCTTGGAAATCCCCTAATGGAAGTGGGAGCATATTATGATGGATTTCATGACCAAACTGCCAAAAACCTTAAGAGGTCATGATACGATTTGGGTAGTGGTTGATCGACTAACGAAGAGCGCTCATTTCTTGGCAATGCGTGAATCGTTACCCATGGAGAAGCTGGCCAGGTTGTACATCAATCAAATAGTCTCGAGGCACGACTTATCATTGTCAATAGTATCAGATCGAGATAGCCAATTCACCTCCCATTTCTGGGGTGGCTTGCAAAAAGAACTAGGTACGAGGGTGAAGTTGAGCACGACTTACCATCCTCAAACCGATGGCCAGAGTGAACGGACCATTCAAACACTCGAAGACATGCTTTGATCATGTGTTATCGACTTTGGCGGGAATTTGGATTCTCACCTACCCCTGGTGGAGTTCTCCTACAACAATAGTTATCATTCCAACATCGGAATGGCACCTTTTGAGGCTTTGTATGGTCAAAAATGTAGGACTCCTGTGTGTTGGCTCGAAGCAGGTGACAAACAGTTCGCCGGCCCCGAAATCATACAAGAAACGGCCGATAAGGTGAAATGTATTCGGGAGCATTTAAAGGCGGCATAGGATCGACAAAAGAGCTATGCAGACAAGAGGAGCCGACCTATAGAATTTCAAGTAGGCGATCGCTTGATGTTAAAGGTGTCCCCATGGAAAGGTATCATCCATTTTGGAAAGCGTGGGAAGCTAAGTATCCGTTTCCTTGGACCGTTTAAAGTCCTAGCTAGGGTAGGACTTCAAGCCTACAAGTTAGAACTACCCTCTGAGATGACCGGAATCCACAACACATTTCATGTGTGTTACCTTCGTAAATGTTTGGCGGAAGAAGAAAGTGTAATACCACTTTCAAAAATTCTAGTAGATAAGGACAATCGTTGTATTGAAGAACCAGAAGAAATATTGGAAAGAAAGACCAAGAAGTTGAGGCATAAAAAGATTGTTTTGGTTAAAGTTCAATGGATGCATCACCGAGGGTCTAACGTGACATGGGAGGCGGAAGAGGACTTGAAGAGGCGTTACCCCCACCTTTCTCGTGAACTAAAATTTCAAGGGCGAAATTTAATTCAAGGTGGGAAGGATTGTAACACTTGAGCTTTTTTTCTTAAAACCTTCGTTCCGTTCACGTCAAGAGTTTTTCTTTTCTTTTTGTCTCGTTACCGATGTTATGCCTTTAAATACACACACACATATATATATATATATATATATATATATAAGAAGGAAGAATTTATAACTTTTTTTTTTACTTAGTCTTTCCTTCTTTTTTTGAAAAGGCATTTGGGGGGGGGGGTGTTTGCAATCTAAAGACTTTACCTTATCCTATCCTATTTAACAAAGAGGAAAAAGGGGATTAGGGCAGAATCTACCGTCCTCTTCAAGGGAAAGAAGGAAAAAGGGGAAAAAGGGAAGAGAGAGTAATTGCGGATTTGAAGGAAGAACAGAAGAAGAACGGCAATCGGCTGTTTGATTTTGAAGGAAGAGACAACAACCTAGCTACGGGTTTGAAGAAAGGACAGCTGTAGCTGTCTACGGAATGAAGAAAACAGCCGTGGCTGCTGGTTAGAGGGAGCAACGAGAGTGTAGCTGCTGTTGGAAGAAACGAAAAATAGCGCAACTGCTGGGAAGAAGCAAAAGGCAGCGCAGTTGCTGTTGGAAGAAGCAGGAAGCAGCGCAGCTGCTGTTGGAAGAAGCAAATAACAGCGCAGCTGCTGTTGGTAAAGCAGAAAACAGCGCAACTGCTGTTGGAGGAAAGCAGAGCCAGCATAGCTGCTGTTGGTGGAAAGCAGAAACAGCAGGAACAGTCTGAAAGCCGAGGCTGCACTCAACAGGCTGCGTGCTGCATTCAACCACATCTGCGCGCTGCATTCAACCGAGTGTGTGCGCTGCATCCAGCCGTGTCCATACCCTGCACCGAGCAAAACAACAGCAGTAGTGGCTGTTGTACCAGGACGCCCTTGCGCTGCCGTGTCCATACCCGGCTGTGTTAGACCTCTTCTCCACTTTCCAACTAGTTTCAAGATTTTAGGATTTCTCCTAAATCCTACGAGGTGAGTTCACCCTATTCCCATTTGTGAAA
>NC_037539.1:18893415-18906068 GCF_001531365.2 Cynara cardunculus var. scolymus | reverse complement strand
ATTATTGCGAGATTTTATTGATGAATCAATGTTATATGCTTAAGATGACTTATTTAAGTATGTCACTAGAATGTAATGGGATTGTAGACATGAATATCGTTTTGTTTTATGCGTGAGAATGATGGTGTAAGTTGGGAATAGGCATTGCGATTATTATGTAATTACCAAATCATCATTCTCATTTCCACCCGGAAATAGGCATTGTGATTATTATGTAATTTCCGAGCTAAAGAGCTTAAGATCACGACCGACTACCTAACTTGTTTAGGTTGATGTCAATGGTATTATACCTGTAAGTGATGCTCTACAACGTTGATTTATGAATTACTTCGTGTTCCATCATAAATAACGGAAATCGGGTCTCCCCCGTCGTCTTCGGATGTTTTGGCCCCACCACGCTACATTTTGAACTTACCGTTTCCCCCTTAAACTGTTTTAAGTTACGTCATTTTATCCTTATATATATATATATATATATTGATATTAAGGCACTTCTTGATGATGCATATGTTTTACCATTTGAACTCACTAGGCGTAAGCCTAACACCTCTTTTTGAATTGGTTGCTTATCAGGTTCTTTTAGTGGCGGGGTATCAAAGAGTTGAAGTGATTGTTGTCTGAAAAGGGCTTTCTTTTGTAGTTAATAAACTTGTTGTTTCGAGCGTGCAAATTTTTGGTTGATTTCGTATTTTGTTAGAGTTGGTAGAAACACCCGTTTTTAATCTAGGCGTAGAATTGTTTAGATTAATAGGTTGCTAATTATCGTCTTTTTGTGGCTTTGTAAACGCTTCACATTTCCCCTCTCGTTGGGTGATTTTCTTATTGAAACTCAAGTTCCCGTCTTTGTTTTGTCGGATATAATTTATCTCCTACCGTGCTATTTTCCTTTTTATTTTAGGGCGTTACTGTTAGCTCTCATCTTTGAATGTAAAAGTATCGAAAAAGTAACACAGCAAGTTTTGACAGAAGATAATCTGTCACAGAAGACCGCAGAGGACATTCAACAAAGAAGCCCAACGTACAAGGTTCAGGTGACAGAGCCTCTGTCTCTATTCACAGAGACTCTGGAACCTGTCCTCTGAATAGACCTTGTTTCAAGACAAAGACGACAGAACCTCTGTCGTGTCTCACAGAGGGTCTGCAGCTAGTCTTCTGTGAGGATCTCTTTTAACTCGTTTTTCTTAGGTTTATTAGCTGCTCGTGCTGAACACGTGATCTTGTCTGKAATCTGCTTTATTTGAACGGCTTAGATTAAATAGTACGTCTAGGTCTGTCATTGCAGTTATTTGCTTGTATAAAAGCAGCTTTAGGCCTTTGKAATTAGDGGTGCTTCCGTTATTGTAATTGTCGATATTTTCTATTGAAAATCTTTTGAAGCATTTTCTCCCTGTGTTCTTCAAGAGTTCTTCATTGTGTTCTTATTGATTGCTTCCTGCTTGATTTACACACTGTCCGCTGCGTACTCAATGTCTATCTAATTAATCAAGTAAGTTTTCAATACCCTGAACTGAGTAATACGGTCCAAGAGTTACATTAGGTATAGGAGCGGACAGGCCAATCATTGTTACCTTATAGTTAGCTGATAAATCCATATCATTTCCCAAAGGAAAGATAGAGGATGAATTGGTATAGGTGGACAAGTTCGTATTACCTGCTGATTTTATAATCCTCGACTTTGAGGCATATAAAGACACCTCTATTATGTTAGGAAGACCCTTTCTAGCCACTGGTAGAACCCTCATTGATGTCCAAAAAAGAGAGTTGACCATGAGAGTGCAGGACCAAAATGTCACTTTTAATGTTAATAACTCTATGAAATATCATGAGGAAAAGGAGGATTGTTATGTGGTTGGTGCTATAGAGTCATGGTGTCATGAGGAAGCTTTATAGGAAAATCTAGGTGAAAAGACTGAATCATTTGAAGATAGTGGTGAGGAGGATAATGATTTAGAGGATAGTGATGAGATGTTCCAGCAAGCTGCAGCATATGAGTTGTTAGAAGATGAGCCCAAACAGAACCCATTGCCATCCACATAATCCCCACCATTAGAATTGAAGCTACTACCTGCCAATCTTAAGTACGCATTTTTGGGAGAAGATAACAAGCTACCTATGATCATTTCATTATCATTAGAAGAAAAATAAAAAGAACAGTTAGTAAAAATGCTTCAATCCCATACCAAAGCCATAGGTTGGACCATCTCTGATTTGAAGGGTATAAGTCCATCTATTTGCCAACACAAAATCATTTTGGAAGACAAGGACTTTACATTTGCTGAACCACAAAGGAGATTGAATCCTATGATGGAAGAAGTTGTTAAGAAGGAGATTTTGAAATGGCTTGATGCTGACATTATTTATCCTAGTAGCTCTTGGGTAAGTCCTGCCCAATGTGTGCCTAAGAAAGGAGGTGTGATTGTAATAGAAAATGAGAAGAATGAACTAATTCCAACTAGGATAGTGTCAGGATGGAGAATATGCATGGATTATAGGAAGCTCAACAAAGCAACCCATGAGACCATTTCCCCTTGCCTTTTATAGATCAAATGTTGGTTAGATTAGCTGAGAAAGAATACCATTACTTCTTAGATGGTTATTCAAGCTATAATCAAATTGCTATTGCACCTAAGGATCAAGTGAAAACCATTTTCACTTGCCCCTTTGGTACTTTTGCTTTTAGAAGAATTCCATTTGGACAGTGTAATACTCCTGCCACATACCAGAGATGCATGATGTCTATTTTTCTGATATGTTGGAAACCTTTATCGAGATATTCATGGATGACTTCTCTGTCTATGGATCTTCTTATGAGGAGTGTTTGAAGAATTTAGAACAAGGTCTTAAGAGATGTGAGAAGACTAATTTGGTTCTAAATTGGGAGAAATGTCACTTCATGGTTAAGGAAAATATTATGTTAGGACATGTAATCTCATGAAGAGGAATAGAGGTAGACAAAGCCAAGTTAAAGGTTATAGAGAGTCTAATTGAGCCCACAAATGTAAAAGGAATATGAAGTTTCTTGGATCATGCTGGTTTCT
Source organism: Cynara cardunculus var. scolymus (assembly GCF_001531365.2). Classification (NCBI taxonomy): domain Eukaryota; kingdom Viridiplantae; phylum Streptophyta; class Magnoliopsida; order Asterales; family Asteraceae; genus Cynara; species Cynara cardunculus. Next base: position 18,903,030 of record NC_037539.1, on the reverse strand, counting down.
ACAGAAGGTTTATAAAAGACTTTTCAAAAATTTCCAAACCTCTTTGTCTGTTGTTGCAACATGATCAACTTTTTGATTTCAACAATGAGTGTAAATCAGCTTTTGAGACTTTGAAGAACGCTTTGATTTCTGCCCCCATTGTTATCACAACAGATTGGACAAAACCTTTTGAATTAATGTGTGATGCAAGTGATTGGGCAGTTGGTGCAGCTTTAGGCCAAATCAAGGAAAAGGTTTTTTATCCTATCTACTATTCTAGTAAGACTCTGAATGATGCTCAAATAAACTACACAACCACTGAAAAAGAACTTTTGGCTATGGTCTCTGCATTTGAAAATTTAGATCCTACTTAATTGGGACTAAGGTCACTGTTCATACAGACCATGCTTCCATTAAGTATTTGATTTCTAAAAAGGATGCCAAGCCAAAGTAAATAAGGTGGGTGCTTTTTCTACAAGAGTTTGACATTGAAATGGTAGATAGGACAGGAAAAAATAACCAAGTTCGTGATCACTTATCAAGATTACAGAAAGGAGAATCAAGTTTTGGTGAAATCAATGAAAATTTTCCAGATGAACAACTCTTAATGCTGAATCATTCTACAGCCCCATGGTTTGCGGACATTGCAAATTTCTTGGCTGTAGCTAAATAAGAACCAAAGAAAGAAGATACTCCATGATTCAAAGATTTATTTATGGGATAACCCCTTTTTGTTTGAATTAGGAGCTGACCAGATCCTTAGAAGGTGTATACCTCATGAGGATGTGCCTGTAGTGCTGCAACATTGTCATTCTGCTGCATATGGTGGCCATTTTTGTAACATCCCGTCCCACATCGGTTGGTGAGGTGAACAAAGCACTCCTTATAAGGGTGTGGATACCTCATCCTAGCATGACCGGTTTTGGGGCTTGCGTTGTGCGGCTGCCAGAAACCGTGCGACTACTGCTTTGTGGTATAGCGGGCAGGTTAGTCAAAGCGGACAATATCATTGCTACGGGGTTCTGGGGGCGTTACAATTTTGGTSRMARCCAGACCCGGATCGATGTGGCCCAACGAGGACGTTGTGTCCTAACGGGGGGATTTTGTAACATCCCGTCCCACATCGGTTGGTGAGGTGAACAAAGCACTCCTTATAAGGGTGTGGATACCTCATCCTAGCATGACCRGTTTTGGGGCTTGCGTTGTGCGGCTGCCAGAAACAAAACCGTGCGACTACTGCTTTGTGGTATAGCGGGCAGGTTAGTCAAAGCGGACAATATCATTGCTACGGGGTTCTGGGGGCGTTACAATTTTGGTGGCCAAAGAACTACAACCAAAGTCCTACAATCTAGATTTTTCTGGCCCACCCTATTTCAAGATGCTGATAGCTTTGTTAAAAGGTGCAATGAATGTCAAAAGGTTGGATCCATCTCCAAGAGACATGAAATGCCTTTAAATGGCATTCTTGAAATGGAACTCTTTGATGTATGGGGGATAGACTTTATGGGACCATTTCCCATGTCTGGAAGCTATCAATACATTTTGGTAGTTGTAGATTATGTATCAAAACGGGTAGAGGTTGCAGCTTGTCACACCAATGATGCAAAGACAGTAGTTAAATTTTTGCATAAGCATGTTTTTACAAGATTTGGTACTCCCAGAGCTATGATCAGTGATGAGGGTACCTACTTTGTAAACAACATGATGAAAGGAGTTCTTGAAAAGTATAACATAAGCCATAGGGTAGCTACTTCTTATCACCCTCAAACAAATGTCTTAGTTGAACTTTCAAACAAGGAGATCAAGAATATCTTAGAAAAAGTGGTAAAACCAACAAGGAAGGATTGGTCCTTCAAACTTGATGACGCTCTTTGGGCCTATAAGACTGTGATAACCGGGTCTTGGTCATGCACCAGAGGTAATTGTTATGTGATTACCTGATTATGTGATTACGTGGATATCTGATAAATTGCTATAATTGAACATGTGGATACATGCTTACATATAATTAACATAAAAATGTGGGTAATGTTAGACCTGTAAATTCAGCTTTGATAATGATCTGTTACTCTGAATGAACTCTAAGATGATTAAAGTGCAGCGGAAACAAATATAAGAACAAAACAGAGTAATTAAACCAAGAACACATAATTAAGATGATGAAGAAGATGAACACAGGATAATAGCTTCAAAGGTTTTTCAATTCATTCAATTGAAAATAAGACGATTACAATTCGGAGGCACACTGATTACAAAGGCCCTAGCCGCTATATATACAAGTTTCGAATGACCTTACTGACAAGATCTTGACGTGTGAAATCATCTAAGCCGTCCAAATAAAGTCGATTAAGTCCTAGTCACGTGAGAAGCACATGCAGCTAACAACCTTTGAAAAACAGTAGAACATGATCTTCACAGAAGACGAAATCTGCAGACCCTTTGTGAGCCATCCTAGAGGCTCTGCTGTAATTGACTTGTATGATCTTATTGCCAGAGGATCATTTTCCAGAACCTCTGTGAGAGACATCAGAGGTTCTGTCACATTTTACTTGTACGATGAAACGGCTTCTGTTGCTAGTCCTCTGTTGTCTTCTGTGGAAGATACCCTTCTGTCAACACTTGCAGAATACTTTTTCTATACTTTTACAAGAGATGAATAATAGAGCTAACAATCTCCCCCTAAGTATGAAAAAGTAAATTAGGACAAATGGGTGCAAGAAATGACTAATTGAAAGAATTACAAGAGGAGATTAAACTCATCCTCTGAAAAGAATTACATAAATGAACGAATTGAAAAATTTGTTGCTTAGGCCTACACTATTACAAGAATTAGTCCACAGCAGAGTCTGGATAGTCATCTACGAAAAATTATAGATCTGACTTGATAGTTTTGTAGACTTTGAATATCCATTCTCTGAAGGAGACTTGAACTTTGATCGTTTCCAGAAGGTGGTTCACTTCATCCACCCTTAAATGCCCTCTCTGCACCTCTGTCACCACTAGGTTGAACACCCACTCAAGAGACTCTGTCGAATATTTGTGCGTCTCTTTGGGATCAAAGAACCTTAGAATCTCATCCTTGTCTAGGAATACAAACTCAAAGATGGGATTGTGGATAATGGTGTTGGGATGAAATCTAAGCAGCCAACTTGGTCTGTTCTGTGGAGAAGAAATTTTTAGCTCTGGCTGGGCCAACCTCATCGCGAAGTCGAAATTTTTCTGGCTGTAGAACTTGACTTGAGCGCGCATAACCTCAATCAGCCTTCTGAGAGAAATCGAATATGTTGACCTCCTCTCCATGTATTTGTTCAATATCTTATGAAGGAATATTAGGTCAAATACACAGACGTTGTGAAGGTCAGCATCTGTGAAAGTATATAGGTTGCCGTCGTCCCTTTTTACCACATACTGAGAGTATAGCACGGTCTTTTTGAGCATAGTTCTTGGAGAAATTATTTCGAGTGAAGTAATCACATGCTCTGAGAAGACCTGCTCTGGTGGCCTTGTGAGCTTTGAGAAGTGGAACTTTGCGATGGTAGAGGGCATACCTGTAAGCTCTGGGTCATAAGGGGGCTCTGTGTCCACAGCTGAGTAATGCCACCGCAGAATCTCCTCAACAGTGGTTACGGGCTTTGTGCGTACCTTCTACGTAGGAATCTTTCTCATAGATTCAAGTATCTCAGATACCCTCCCCACCGTGGCAGATTCTGGCGTTCTGGATTCTTCTTCTAGTATAGGCCTCTGGGTAGACCCCTCTGGTAGGATAGGCTTGACAGTTCCTACCAGAGCGTCAAACGTACCCGTGGACGTTTCTTCTGGTATCTTCGTGAGTTTGGAAGATGATCCTTCTCCAACTCTGGGGATGGGGACTCTGCCCTTTCTCGCTTGTGCCTCTGCCAAAGACGCCTTTAGAGCTCGAACAAGATTCGGGTCATCATACTCTTCTTCATTGATCTCCTCTGGCGATTCAGAGCTTGACCCCTTTTGTGGCGACTCCTCTACTGCTTTACCCTTGCCTTTCCCCTTAGGCTCTGGTGATTTGTCTTTAGAGAATAGAGCAGCAGCAGAGTCCACTATTTTTAGTGGTTTGGCAGAGGTTGTCTTCTTTGGTTCCTCTTTCTTCTTCTCCCCCTCTTGACGATCATGATCATCACCTCCTTGATCGTCATGGATTTTAGTGGCCTCTGTCTTGCAAGTAATAAGGGGAGCCTTCTTCAATCGCTTTAAAACTTTGGATGCCGCCTTCTCCATCTTTTGAATGACCTCCTTAGCAATCACAGAGGCAGTGTTGATATCCATCTCTGTGGCCCATTTCATTTTAGAGATGCAACGATAGATCTCATTTATGAAGTTATCACCTTCTTTGACGAGTTTCTCCGTGCAGTCTCTTATAGCTTCGTTGCTTGCTCGGGCTTCCTTGAGGAGTTGGTCGGTGTATTTCTGCACGGTCTCTCCAAGGGCTTCAACCATTGCGTCTAGCTCTTTGCGAGTGGCTAGATGGTTAATGTTAGCCCTGGAGAATTTAGAATCAATGCCGTAGGTGACCGCAGAGGAGAACATCCCTTTGATCTCGTCCTTGAAGGCAGAATAATCGGTGTAGCTGGCGAAAATAAAGTCTGCTGCAAATTGGGCGACAACCTCTGTTAGTTCTGTCTTTAGCTTTTGGATTGAAGAAGGGTTGAGAGACAAGGCGCTAAATGCTTCTGTGAGGTCGTCTTTGTTGAGGACAGAGCTCTGAAGGGCTGATACGGTCGCCTTGAGCTCAGAAGTTGTGGAAGTCAACTCCTTTAGAGCCTCTGTAAACGGTGCAAGAGCCTCTGTCGCCGGTTGGGAGGAGAACAAGCTTTTCAACTCATCCATCCTCTTGAATACTTCTGTGGCAAAGGTTTGTAACTCCTCCTTCATCACATAAGTACTCTGGGAACCTAGATCACCAACACAAGGTGACCTAGTAGCCTTGGAGTGTGAAGCGCCCTCAGTGACTGGTTTGTCGATGTCAACTCAGGGACTTCCACCGGATCCTCGAACATCTCCAATTGGAGAGCCTACCAGTGTTCTGTCGATGTCGTGCCAGTATGTTCAGAGCCTAACTTGGTAGAGGGATCGAGTGGAGACTTTGGGCGTTCTAGACCCGCAGTCTCTGTGAATCTCTCATATGCCTCTGAAGCATAACTTGGTTGTTCACTCAAGTGTGGAGGGGCAACGGATGCCTCTCTGGGTTGTGACGAGTCCTTGGGCGAATGGACTCTTATTGTAAAACCACCATCCTTTTGAGAGGATGTTGGAGTAGATTGTGGTTCCCGGACTGTGCATTCGACAGAGGACGAAAGAAAGTCCTCTGCGAGGTTTGCTGGTTTAGGGCTCAGCGTGTGCACGCTTTTTTCAATAGGGGTTCCTTTTAGAACAGGGTCCCTAGAAATGTGGGTTGCATTAGGAGGGGGGCTTGGGTGTGTGCCTATGGCATCTTTTTCTCCCTCTTCTATCTCCAACTCTTCTTCTTCGTCGTCTAGAACGACTTCTGTCCCCAAGTCTGCTACTTCTATGGGCGCTTTAAACTCTGGTTGGATGTGGAAGATTACATCATGTATCTACTCTGTTGGAAACTCTTCGTGAAAAACCTTGCACAACCTTCTGCGCTTTGGAGCAGCCTCTGCGGGGCTTTCTTGGATTACAAACTCTGTGACCTCAACCTCTGCGGGTTGGGCCTTCTTCGATTTCTTCTTCTTTGGCTTTTGCAGAGGACTGCTTGGACCCTCTTCTTCTGCGGGTCTCTTCTTCCCTTTCTTTTTCTCAGAAGAGTCAACATCCTTCTGAGTCTTCTTTGTCTTCTTTTGTGGAGGACTTACTACTCTCGGTCTGTCCTCACTCACCTCTCTAGCCTCTGCTGGCTCCTCCATTCTTCCCTCAACCCTCATCTTTTGCACTCTCTCCTAAGAGGATACCTATGCGTGGAGGGGTTTCAGGGACTGGCTCTGGCCTCCTGTATCCACGTCTGTATGTTTTCCTATCTCTGTGGCTAAGGTATTTGAGCATGGCTTTTAATAGAGGTCTTGGGCTTCTGTACCCTAGCTCATGCTCTGTGGGGTGGAACTCCTTCATTGGATACAAACGCGCATTAGGTTCTGCAGAAGGCAGCTTCTCTGCTATCATTTCACCAAAGACCAGACCAAAGAACCTCTGTAGGATAAGGTTTGGATGATTGAGATCCTCTTTGGCCTTCTTCTATGCCTTCACGTTAGACTTCTCACCCCTCTAAGTAGCGCACTTCTTCTTGATTAATCCCACCATGTCTTCGAATATGAGCTGCGTATAATCAAGGGGCATGTTAAAATAGATTCCATATACAATGGAAAGAATGGCGTGTGAGGCTTGGTCATGGCTGCCAACCTTCCCTGTTAGACAGCAATTCACTATCGAGAACAGAGTGTTCCAAATTGGGGGAAGGCCTTTTCGTTTGAATTCAGTCCTTTTAACAGTTTTAGTCTTGGCAGAGTAGGAGTGAAATTCAAGGAATTGAATTAGTTCAGCGTCTGTTGGGGTTGGGGCGAAGGTATCCAAATTAAGAGTTTCCAAGGAGGGTAGACGCAGGGCTGTTCGAAGGGTATTCACATTTAGTTCCATTGGAACAAGCGAATTAACAGTCGGGTGTGAAGCATAACCTACAATGCTTAAACTAGAATTATCTAGGGTAGTTATATATGAGCTTAGCAAGAATTGGGTAATATATGTTTCTGGTGTAGGTTTAGTTGTTGAGAGAGCAAAGTATAAAGGATGGTTACGAAGAATTTCAAGGAGGGGATACGTATATTCAGGGAAGCCAGATTGAGATGGAGCGAAGTAATAATTGTTGGGTTTCTTTACCAGTACCACTTTCTCGTATCGATTTTGAAAAAACGATAGAGCATGAGAGGCTAGTGCTTAGGATTGGGTTACTTCGTTGTCGCTTGAGACATTTACAGATTGAGCAGAGGCAGATGAACTGGAAGACATATTTGCAGGTTTGGCCAGAAATCTTGAGGTTCATCGGAGTAAGGAGTAATGTAAAGGTTTACATTTTGGGGGGAAGGGGTATTTATAGTGAGGGATTTTGAATGAGAACCATTTATTAGGAGAAAAAGTGTGATGAGTGGCTATAGGGAGTGACGAATCAAAAATATGACACGCGGTGTTGGGAAGACGCACGATTGATGACGTGCGCCCCTGTTTCTGATACGCACGTGATTTACTTTAACCCTTATCCACAGAACCACGCACATCATATCAATAATAGAGAACTATAAGAGAGTTCTGTTAGAGGCCTAAGGGTAACATAGCCTCTGTGATATGTGTGGGGTCTTCTAGCATGTTACACCTTTATTTACCTAAACGGTTTGAAAATCCTCAGAGAGATGAGTACTTGCTCAGTTCAAATCCTCAGAGAGATGAGTACTTGCTCAGTTCAAACCCACAGAGCCTCTGATAGAAGCGTCAGAGGTTCTGATAGAAGCGTCAGAGGTTCTGATGAGTTGACCTCTGAGAACAAGATACTTCAAAAGTTTTGGCACCTTCTGAGGTTTTGTTTTTCAATTTAAAAACTCCCCCTATGAGCCAGCTTCCATGACTCCCCCTCAAAACAAAAACATTTAAAATTCTAAGAAGAAGTATCGACAAAGAATCCGTTCAAAGAGCCTCTGAGAGTTATCACAGAGGATTTGTGAAAAGACTTCTGTGATGAAAGACGTTTTTCTTCTTCAATAGGTTTTATTCTTTTTTTAAGCACATACTCCCCCTCAAACCTTGCAAGTCTCTGCCAGGCAAACCTATTAACTAAGAAAACAAGTGAAGGTTAATCAAAGAATAAAACTATATACAAAAAGAGATTATTCAAAGAAAAATTATGTACAAAAAAAATAAACAATAAGTAAATAAATAACAATAAAACATACAACAAAACATCTTTCTTTCTTTAGGAATGATGACAGAAGCTCTAATGTGCCAGTCAAACATGCTGCTTCTTCTGCAATTAGACAACGTTTAATTTGGGTACCCACTTCCAATTGGGTCCCTTAATATTAGCTTGTTTAAAGTATGCCATAGCCTCTTTTGGTTTGAACTTATTGTTCTTGGAAGAAGAATTGCCAACTTGTCTTTTGTACACCCTGGATTCATGGTTCTTGGGGTGAGAGACTAAACAGGAAGAATGGTGAATATGATTAGATAAAGCATGCATGCAATTGACACATCCACAAAAGGAAACATTGCAAGAAGCTTTCTTAATATTTTCTTTAAAATCTTCAAAGAGGGGTACAGGGTTTTTATTTTTAGATCCCTTCTTTAGTTTTCCAGCTTTTGCAGAGACATAAGCAATGTTAGATTGGGGCCATTTTTTCAATTGTTGCCAAGTAAAATTTGATCTTTGAGTTGCAGAGGAAGAGCATTGAGAGTTACTTTGTCTTTGATTTTCCTTCTTTCTTTTCCCAAGATCGATATCAGTTTCTACAACTTGTGAAGGACTTTCTTCATGATCTGAGGCACATTCATGCTTAGAAGTATCTTTTTCAGAGAGCTCTGTGACAAAAACCTTTTTATAAAGAGACTCATTTTCCGAAGGCTCTGTGATGTGTTTAGGAAAAAATTAAAGAGCCTCTGAGGATAACTTTCTCTCAAGAGGATGAATGGTACACACAAAAACACATTTTTCTTAGGTCTCTGGTTGTCCAAACTTGAAAATTCCTATCTGACTATATCTCATAAATCTCCTTGGAATGGAATCCTTCTTTTCAGAAGGTGAGAAAGAGTCAATATAGTCTTCAAAAGCAACATTTTCCATTGTTAAACAAGTTTTTGTGTCTAGAGCAACCAACAGCCTTCTTCTTTTGAAAATGGACTTAGTATTAGAAATATTACTTTTAAGATTCTTTGAGGATCTAAAGGTATTCTCAAGAGTTTTGTTGGATTTAAAATCAGGTTTGTTATCAAATTCTGAGAAACCCAAACCTCTTCTGCCCATGTTAACTTTAATCTTTTTTATAAACATTTTGAGCCTCTTGAAATCTTCTAATTTTGAGCTCTCTGTCAAGATCGTCTTAGTGCAAAAATTCTCTTTCTTTTTGGAAGAATTCTTTGACAGAAGTAACATTGCATTTCTCATGCTCTAACTTCTTTAACTCATCCACCTTGTTTTTCAACTCTTTTTGAATTATGGCAAGCTTTTCTTTTGAAGATTTTTCCAAATTTACAAAATTTGATTGAGCTTCTGTGAACATTTTAAAAAAATCCGTTTCTTTCCTCTGTGAGAAGAATGACTTCTTTTTCACAAAGAGAAAGTTTTTCTTTGAGCTTGTAATGTTCCAAATGGCATGAATCAAATGATTCAGAAGAGTAAGAAGTGGAAACCTCTTGGTCACTAGAGTCAGAGGAGTTGTAGTCAATATTTGCCATTCCACAGAAGCTCTCATCCTCTATGTCTGACAGAGATTCACCATTCTTAGCCTTGAAGCTAAGACATTCATCAATACACATGGCTTGGTTGTTCTCGAGAGTTTTCTTCCCTTCTTCGATCTGTTTCTCTAATTCTGCCCAAATGTCCATAGACAGATGGCAGTGATCAATACACTTGAAGATCTCATGTGGTATTGCCATGATCAACATCCTTTT
>NC_037539.1:18889344-18892510 GCF_001531365.2 Cynara cardunculus var. scolymus | reverse complement strand
CCATTTTCCAGAACCTCTGTGAGAGACATCAGAGGTTCTGTCACATTTTACTTGTACGATGAAACAACTTCTGTTGCTAGTCCTCTGTTGTCTTCTGTGGAAGATACCCTTCTGTTAACACTTGCAGAATACTTTTTCTATACTTTTACAAGAGAGGAATAATAAAGCTAACATGTAATATCATGCATGGAAAGTATGAAGAGGTTATATTATATGTATAGGAATGTGTATGCATGATCCATATGAAGTTGTGTGTATGCTTGGTTTGCGTGCATGAGTATTACATATGCATATGTGTATGTACTTGGGGTGTGATTAAAAGAATTTTATAATCTTTTTTTAAACCGTTTTCCTCAAAGTAGATATATAAGAGGAGAGTTTGAAAAGAGGAAAAGCTTTCTGCTATTTTTGGAAAGTTAGGAGAGTAAGTAAGAAATCTGTGTGTAGTTTGCTATATTTGGAAGTGGGTCTGGGAAATGAAGTGGAAGCTGTGTGTGTTCATAATTCATCTTCCTTCAAAATTCAAAATATGCAAAAAGGTGAGTTTTATTACATACAAACAATTCATTTAGTCTTTTACGATACTGGTTTTACATACAAATTATTGTTGTTATGTGAATTTTGAGTTTATGTCTTGATACATTCATTGACCGGTAAAGTTTTTGTAATCAGACAAGTATTGTTCGATGAGGGCTCCTCACTTGCAAAGCCTTGGACGATGAAGAATTGATGACTAAGTATTGACCAATGAGGTTTCTTATCGGACATAGTTTTGTCCAATAAGGACTCTTCACCGGATATGTTTTAACCAATTAAGATTACTCATTGCTCATTGTTTATATATGGATTTGATGTTTAAAACTCATATGTTTGACCCGTGAACAATTGTGTCCAGACACTTGGTGTCTAATAAGGGTATGTCCGGACACTTGGGTGTTCGATAAGGGTGTGTCCAGTTAAGAGTTGTCCAGATAATGATAAGAGTTGACTGATGAAGAGGAATTGACCCAAAAACTTTTGTTATTCAAATAAGGGTATTATATAAATATTACATAACCAGCTTTGAACTAATTTATAATGTAAAAAAGGCATTTTTTGTCTTTTAAATATAAATTGTGAACTGGGAAAAGATACTGATGTTTTCTTTCAAGACGTGTGTGACATAAGTCTATTTTGAAAAAATTACTGAATTTAAGAAATGTTTCTCCAGGACGTGTGTGACATAAGTCTGTTCTGGCATGAACGTTTTAAATGTTTCTGTTGGGTCCGAAAAACTCATCGTTCCCTCGAGCCGGTCAAATTCGCGATTCTTAAACCCAATGCTCCTGTAGCAATGCAGGAGCATCCCACATCGGTGAGGCTAGGGGGATTCGGCTTCCTTATAAGGAAGTGGGAGTCTTACTCCTACTGGTGACGCGTTTTAAAGCCGTGAGGGGTTGGTCAAACCCAAAGCGGACAATATCACATGGGCGGTTCCCTAGATCGGTCCAACAATTGGTATCAGAGCTAGGGCCGCACCAATGTGGGGAGGGGGGAATGTTGCGTCCGAAAAACTCATCGTTCCCTCGAGCCGGTCAAATCCGCGATTCTTAAACCTGACGCTCCTGTAGCAATGCAGGAGCATCCCACATCGGTGAGGCTAGGGGGATTCGACTTCCTTATAAGGAAGTGGGAGTCTTACTCCTACTAGTGACGCGTTTTAAAGCCGTGAGGGGTTGGTCAAACCCAAAGCGGACAATATCACGTGGGCGGTTCCCTAGATCGGTCCAACAGTTTCTCTAGGATATGTGTGACATAAGTCAGTTTTGGCATGAAACTATGTTTTAAATGTTTCTCCAGAACGTGTGTGACATAAGTCTGTTCTGGCATTAAACTATGTTTTAAATGTTTCTCCAGGACGTGTGTGACATAAGTCTGTTCTGACATGAAACTATGTTTTAAATGTTTCTCTAGAACGTGTGTGACATAAGTCCGTTCTGGAATGAAACTATATTTTAAATGTTCCTTCAAAATGTGTGTGAGGTAAGTCTGTTCTGATTTGAAACCATGTTTAAGGTGGAAATAAGGGTCGTATATCAAGGAGAGGTGTACCTATAGATATAAGGGTGGCAATTGTGGGTGTAATTAATATTATAACTCTTGTTAACCATGAGACGTGATAATACTAAATCAACATTTCTCCGTGACTTGATGATTAACAGGCATTACTCTTATTGAAATAATAACACTGATGCTATTGAGAAGGGAAAACGATTTATAGCCAGAGGCATTAATTGCTTATAATTCCAAATAGGTTTTATGAAATCTGAATAAGTTTAAGAAGACTTAGAGGAGCTCCGGTTGGTCTTTGAGAAGGAACAGAGGACCTCTGGTCTTGTGAAAATCTTTTAAAGTGTTTTTGACCCAGAGGCTCTGTATGTACAATACAGAGGCTCTCTATCATAGAGTGGTATACCTACACTTTTTATGTCCAAGCTTTGTATCTGAGTTCTATCTTTCAAAAAAATCTTTTAGAAGTCAATCATTTTAAATATTTCTTAAACAAGGTAAAGAACCAAAAGAGCTCTGGTTATATTTTATTCTCTTTTTCTTAAAAATAAAAAGTTGATCTTTTTAATCAGAGGCTCTAGTTGTCCACAGAGTCTCTGGTTAAGTTTAGACTTGTTTTATTTGGGATGAGTATAAAGGCTTTGGCTGATGAGAACTGAAGCTCTTATTAACTAGAGGGACTGGTTTAAGAGAAGAGCTTTGTTTCTTAAGGGGCAGAGGAACTCAGGCCCGTTGAGCCAGAGGGTTTTATGACTTTGTGTTCTGTAAAGAGATGCAAAATTCAGAGAAGGTGCTTATATGTTGTGAGAATAGGTTGGTTTTATACATTCGATGTGATAACCGGATTCTGGTCATCACCCAAGGTAATTATTATGTGATTATCTGATTAAATGATTACGTGATAGCATGATAAATTGATATATTTGATCATGCTGGTATGTGAAATTTTGTGCATAGGTATTATATGCATAATAAAATATATGTGTATGCATGATATATATATATATATCCATATATATATATATATATGGAGGTCATGGTATGAGTATATGCATGCATGTATGGTAAGGGCGGTTTAGCCGCCTTACCTTATTTAGAAAGTATAAATATGAGGGTG
>NC_037539.1:18886489-18887884 GCF_001531365.2 Cynara cardunculus var. scolymus | reverse complement strand
GGATTTAGGTATTTAACAGCATGATACCTAGACTTAAACTATTTTATTGCATGTTAAGAGTCCCGGACATAGTTAGCACCATTGGAGATAAATATGATGGGTTAAAAGAACAGTGTGTAAGGTAAATTTTATTTACATTTGGCCAGTGTAATTATGAATTTACAGGTACACATCTGAACTTGAATACATCATTATATTTGGGAATGTGAGTACGTGATTATTAACACTAAACTTTGCAGATGTCTAGTCGAACTAGAAGATTTGAAAGAGTGGCTCGTCCAGAATCTGAGGAAAGGGAAGAAACACCCGTAAATCTACCGACTAGCATGTCTGGAAATAGAGGTCGGGGAAGAACAAGGGGACGAGGCAGAGGAAGAAGCCAATCTCAGGGAAGGGGTCGGACCGAAATACATTCTGCACATGAGGAATCCCACTCTGGGAATGTTCAAGAAAGGTCGGTGCCACATCCTGAATATATAACTTGAGATATGTTGGCAGAGGAAATGGGGAAATTGCGGGAAACTCTGACGTCCATCATGGGAATACCGGCTAGGGTGGAAACATAAAGAGTGGAAGTTTATCCCTCTGCTCCAATCACTCAGAATAAAGAAGGAGATATTAAGATGTTTTTAGCATGCAAACCACCAACCTTTTCTGGGGAGAGAGATCCAGTGAAAGCTATGTGCTGGATTAAGGAGAGGGAATCTGTGTTCAACACCATTCGGTGTTCGGAAACAGATAAAGTTCGATTTGCTGTTTCTGTATTAAAATCAAATGCTTTATTTTGGTGGGAAGTTGAATCGTCTACCAGAACGGATGTTTTACAGACTCTGTCTTGGGTAGAATTTGTGGATAGATTTAAAAATCAATTCTGTCCTAAAACAGCAGTAAGACAAATGGAGGAAGATTTTCTGAAGTTAGAGCAAGGGAATGGAACAGTTCGGGAGTATACCGAAAGATTCATTGAATACTCTCGTTTTGCCGAACATTATGTTTCGACTGAATCCAGGAATATAGAAAGGTTTGTTTGGGGTCTAAAACCCTCAATCAGAGAGTTTGTTATTGCTATGAACCCCAATACCTTTCCACTAACAGTAGACGCAGCTGAGGTGACTGAACGAAATAAGAATAGACAATCGGAAGGAAAAATTATGGAGAAAAGAAAATGGGAGGGACCTTCATCTTTTCGAGGCCGAAAACTGTTAGATATGATAACAGATCTGAACAAAAGATCAGTGAAAAAGTTTGCTCACAATGCCGACAGGTTCATCAGGGAGAATGCAAGATGGACCCAAGGAAATGTTATAAGTGCGGTGAGGCAGGTCATTTATCCAGAAGTTGCCCAGCTAACCGAAGGTGTTTTAATTGCAATTCTCCGGATCATATTCGACCAAA
>NC_037539.1:18885746-18886389 GCF_001531365.2 Cynara cardunculus var. scolymus | reverse complement strand
AGCATATGAGCTAAATCCCCATGTGAAATTGAAACAATTGGTTGTTGAGAACCAATTGAGTGGATAGGAGGGGTGTGCAAATGCATAGCTGGGCTAGCTATGTCTGCTTCAATACTAACATTCAACACATGAATGTCAGTAGTAGATGTGGTTGCCCGGCTAAGTGTTTCGGTTTGGGAAGGAGCTTCATCTTCTTTATCTGCTCCACTCACACCCTCTCCATTTTCTTTTTCTTCCCTTTCTCTCAATCGCTCTTTATTTTCAACTTCAACTCCCTCATCTTCTCCTTCATTTGATAAATATTGAAGAATACGATCATAGTCATCGCATTCGTCAACATTAAATGATAAAGAACGTAGACTCGGACAWGGTTGCTAAGCTGAATATTCAGGAAAGATCGTAGCAAGATCATCCACAAACGTTCCAACAGGAATATTTTGAGCATTTGCTCCATCATCATCATCATTATGTTCATCACAAGAATCTGCTTGATTATCGGATTCAGTAGCTTCCGAGCTTGAGGAAGCTGTGGAAGTTCTGACAGTTAAAGTTCGTTGCTGATCAGAAGCTCCCCCCACCTGTTCACCCCTCTCACTTACATTTTCTCTCAGCACACTTCCCTGTTCAGGTACCCCTTGTTCCT
>NC_037539.1:18874658-18885526 GCF_001531365.2 Cynara cardunculus var. scolymus | reverse complement strand
TTGACATTCATCATGGCCTTTATGAAAAGTTGCAAAAATCTCTGAAATGGCACGAATTTTCTGGCCTTGGACGGAAACCTTTTAGCATTGACCAGCTCAAGTAACTCATTCCAAATAACAAATGCATAGTCATAGTGTCTTGAAAACACTATGCCATGAAAGAATTTAAGAAATGTACTGCTACAGGTATCGATTCCTTGGGTTTTTGATGTGAGGCATCAATTTAGTATCGAGAAAAGCAGATGCCATATTGAAGGTAGAAATCGTCTCTTGAATTGAGTAGGATTATTCAATAYAGCAGAATATCCTAGTCTCTTGATATYAATGCATAACTGTTCATCTGAGACGAAATCTTCAAACCCAGTAGATCCAGGAGCAGGAAGACGAAGTATTCTTCTTAATCTTTTTAATGTCAGACGACTGACATATTCATTTACTTCTCCTTGAAGAAAAATAGTATCTCCGTCCTTTTCTGCTGTAAGTGTACCCCAAAACTGTTGTAGGTACACCATACGAACTGGTGTATTGGCAGATAAGGCATAAGAAATTGGGTGGMCTTTCAGGATTTCTGGTATGATTGGGTATTCGGCTGGCATATCGAAAGAGAAGTTATGGTTATTCGGTTTGATTTTGAGATATTGAATTTGAGGAAAAAGGGTTTCGGAGGCAATGGGTTGGTTAGGTAAATGAGCTGGTATATTGTCAGATCTGACAGAGGGAACATGAAATTCCTCGTTAGACTGATGTCTAAGATCCGCCATTTACTTGTAAAAATTCTAAAATATTAGTACCCATTTTATTTCAGTGAAATTGAATTAAAAAAATTCACACACACACAAAAATTCAAAAAAAAATGAAAATTAAAGAAAAATTATACTAAAAAAAATTTAAACTAAAAAAAATGAAAGCAAAAAGACTTAAAAAAATTTTAAAACGGATTGACCGGATTAGAAATCTGGACAACACACAAACACTTAGACTACAAAAATATTGTGTCCRGATTAGAAGTCCGGACAACAATACAAAAACACACAAAAAATCCTAAAGTCTTAAACCGGACAATCATCAACCGGTTTAAAGGTTGATCGGATTAAAGTCCGATCACCTTGTCCGGTGAGACATCCGTTCAAAACACGACACAAAKACAACCAAAAAATACGCAAAATAAACAAAAAATCACTCAAAAAATCACTCAAAATCACTCAAAATAAACAACCAGTATTTTGTCAGTAATGAAAGCCCAGAAAAGTATTCGGAAGAAGTGCCAAGGATGTTTGGCATACGTAATTGATCTGAAGAAAGAAAAGGAAAAAGAAGAATCGATTCCGATTGTTAGTGAATATCCAGAAGTCTTTCTAGAAGACTTATTTGGATTACCACCAGATAGAGTCATTGAGTTCCGAATTGATTTAGTATTAGGGGCTGCACCAGTAGCGAAGGCGCCATACCATTTAGCTCCATCTGAATTAAAAGAACTGATTGCACAGTTGAAAGATTTATCTGATAAGGGATTTATTAGGCCCAGCACTTCACCTTGGGGTGCTCCGATCTTATTCGTCAAGAAGAATGATGGGTCTATGTGAATGTGTATAGACTATCGTGAATTGAATAAGCTGACAATCAAAAACAAATATCCTTTACCGAGGATTGATGATTTGTTTGACCAATTGGTGGGAGCAAGTTATTTCTCCAAGATTGATTTAAGGTCAGAGTATCATCAGCTCAAAGTCAGGGAAGAAGATGTCGCCACAACAACATTCAGAACAAGGTACGAGCATCACGAATTCTTAGTTATGCCATTCGGCTTAACTAATGCGCCCGCARCCYTTATGGATTTAATGAATAGAGTATGTAAAGAGTATCTTGATAAATTCGTTATTGTATTTATCGATGATATTCTTATATACTCTAAGACCAAAGAAGAGCACGCGGAACATCTTCATTTGATATTAGAATTATTGAAGAAAGAAAAGTTGTATGCAAAATTGTCTAAATGTGAATTCTGGTTGAGAGAAGTTCAATTCCTGGGTCACGTCATCTCAGAAACAGGGGTAAAAGTAGATCCAACAAAAATAGAAGCAGTTGCAAGATGGGAAGCTCTGAAAAATCCTTCTGAAGTCCAAAACTTCTTGGGATTGGCTGGTTATTACCGTAAGTTCATTCAGAACTTTTCTAAGATAGTCGTATCATTGACTATATTGACTCGGAAGAACGTTAAAGTCCAGTGGGAAGGAGAACATCAAGAAGCTTTTCAACTGTTAAAAGATCATCTTTGTAACGCGCCGGTATTGACTCTACCAAATAGATTTGAAGACTTTGTGGTTTACAGCGATGCCTCAAAATTAGGGTTAGAATGTGTTCTGATGCAGAGAGGAAAAGTGATTTCTTATGCGTCAAGACAACTGAAAGATCATGAGAAGTAGTATCCAACACATGACATGGAATTAGCTGCAGTGGTATTTGCTCTGAAAATTTGGAGACACTATTTTCTGGGAACGAAATGTCAGATTTATACTGACCATAAAAGTTTACAACGTCTGTTCAGCCAGAAGGAATTAAATATGCGACAGCGTCGGTTGATTGAACTGGTTCATGACTATGATTGTGAAATCCTTTACCACCCGGGAAAAGCTAACGTGGTGGCTAACGCTTTAAGCCGGAAAGAAAAGAGTGGAACCATTAAAGCTGTGGCAATGAGAATGAACTTGATCCCTGACATTCGTAAGGAAATTCACAAATGCCAACAAGAAGTTATGAAAGAAGAATTTATTAAAATAGAAAGGTTGGGTAAGATGATTTCAACCTTGGAACAGAATGATGAAGGACTAATGTGTTTTCAAGGGTGCATTTCGATACCATGTTTTGGAGATATCCGAAATACAATATTAAACGAAAGTCATAAGTCCCGATACTCTATTCATCCAGGCACCAATAAGATGTATAGAGATTTGAAACCTTTTTATTGATGGCCAGGGTTGAAAAAGGACATAGCTAGATATGTGGAACAGTGTCTGACATGTTTACAGGTTAAGATTGAACATCAGAAGCCGTATGGAAGTCTTCAATCTTTAGAGATACTTGTATGGAAATGGGATCACATTACCATGGATTTTGTTATGAAGTTACCTCGAACTCCAAAGGGGTACAACACGATTTGGATAATTGTTGATCGTTTGTCTAAATCTGCGCATTTTCTGCCAATAAGAGAGAGATACTCTTTAGAGAAGCTAGCACAGATTTACATCAAAGAAACTGTTACCAGACACGGTGTTCCATTGTCTATTGTCTCTGATAGAGATAGTCGGTTTACTTCAAAGTTCTGGGAAGGGTTACATAAAACTTTGGGATCTGAAATCCGACTAAGTACAGCTTATCATCCGCAGACTGATGAACAGAGTGAAAGAACTATCCAGACTCTCGAAGATATGTTAAGAAGTTGTATTATTGACTTCGGGGGATCATGGGAAGATCATTTACCTTTAATAGAGTTTGCATATAACAATAGTTACCATTCCAGCATCCAAGCGGCACCGTATGAAGTGTTGTATGGACGTAAATGCCGAACGCCGTTATGTTGGAATGAGGTGGGTGAAAGACAGCTGACGGGTCCTGAAATTGTCCAAGAAACTTCTGAAAAGATCGAGCAGATCCGCGAAAGAATCAAAACAACACAAGATCGCCAGAAAAGTTATGCTAATAACCGTCGAAAGCCGATTGAGTTTGGTATAGGTGATTTTGTGATGTTAAAAGTTTCGCCGTAGAAGGGTATCGTTAGATTTGGAAGGAAAGGTAAGCTCAGTCCGAGATATGTGGGACCGTTCAGAATATGTAAGCGAATTGGGTCAATAGCATATCAGTTAGAGCTTCCAGAAGAGCTGAGTCTGATTCACAACACTTTCCATATGTCGAATCTATGGAAATGTTTGGCCGATCCGAGTCTAGCTATACCGATGCCAGAGATTAAATTAGACAGTAAGTTGAACTTTGTGGAAACCCCGGAAGCCGTAATTGATCAAAAGATCAGGGCGTTGAGAAACAAAGAGATAGATCTTGTTAAGGTTTAGTGGAAGTTTCACAAAGGACCGGAAGCAACATGGGAATTGGAGTCAAAGATGATATCAGAGTACCCATGGTTTTTTGATTAAAGGAATTCCGGGACGGAATTCTTTTGAGGGGTGGATAATGTGATAACTGAATTTTTAGTTATCACCCGAGGTAATAAATACGTGAGTATCTGATTAAATGATTACGTGATAGCATGATACATTTGTTTTATTTGATCATGCTAGTGTGTGTGTGGAAATTATCTGCATAATGTGGATGCATGTATGAGATTATGTGTATATGTAGAAATATATATATATATATATATATATAATTATACACACATGCATGTTATGAGAATGCATGGTGTGTGGGTGTGTGCATGTGGCCGACTTTCCTGTTAAGGAGAGGTATAAAAGGAGGGTTTGACCCCCCATTTTATCTTCTTCGATATTTTGATAAATTAAGCGATTTAGAAGGGAAGCTTGCCCGGATTTTTCTTATTTTTGCATTACAAGAAGGTTGTTTCAAAAGGCTTGATAAGGTGAGTGATTTCTATACATTTTTGCATAAAATTTGTTACTGGTTTTATTTGAATGTTGTTTATTATTGGAAAAAAATCAATTATTTGTTTAGGGGTTTTATTCGGATAAAGGGTAATCAGATTAAGTCTAAATCGGACAGGCCTTGGGCGGTATATTGGCCAGATTATTCTTAAATCAGACAAGGGTTGGGCGATTAAGCCCTAAACCGGTTAAGTATTAAGCGGTTTAGTTTTAAACCGGTCAAGCGTTGAGCAATTTATGAATGTTAAAGTATAGTAAACATTTTGAACAGAGAAGTATGAATACGACCATGTGGTGACCAGATTATTTTAAATCGGTCAAGCTTTGGATGATATTTGTCCGGACTTGTTATCCGAACAAAAGTATTAGAATTTATTCTAATTGTTAAATCGGACAAGCCTTGATCGACGTGTTGTCCGGATTTAGTAAACCGGCCAAGAATATGACTGGAGATGAAGTTGGGCGAAGCCAAGTTGACCGGATTTGTACTATGTCTTGTGCTTGATTGATAAAAATTGTTATTTTATCATAAAAATGGAAAATTTGATATAAATGATTTTAGATTGATAATAATTCCATTGACTGCGGTCTATTTGGTTTTGTAAAAGGTTTTGATGAGGAAATAAGGGTTGCATATCAAGGAAATGTGTACCATGGGATAAGGGTGGCATATCAAGGAGAGGTGTACCATGGGATAAGGGTGGCATATGAAGGAGAGGTGTACATTTGATATAAGGGTGGCACTTGTATGTGTGTTGTATGATATAACTCTTTCTATTATATCCCTTAAGACTACCGTGGTCTGAAATCTTTATTTCTTTGTGATTTAAAGATTTAGAATCAAGGTTCTTATTGGAAATCGTAGTCTGGATGTTATTGAGGARAAAATATCAGGTTTGGCCTGCAACTTTATATAAACCTTGTTTGATTAGAAAAAGGTTTAAAAGTGGTATTATATGAAAGCTGATTGGTTCAAAGGTAAGTTATTTGAATAGTTGAATGATTAGCTTGAAATATCGAAAGGAACTGGTAATATGTTCTTATTTGTTTATATATTTGTTATATATATATGAAAAGTTGTTTTTCACGAAGTTTTGGTGATTTTCACTCTGCAATAACATAAATAGGGTATCTCACTAGACCTTTCGGTCTAACCCTCGTTTTGTGATTTTAACTATGTATTGCAGGAGGTGCGGACGGTAAGGAAAAGGGGAAAATGTGATATTTTCCTATATGCATTTCTGCATGAAGAACTGTCTTTCATGTACATTTTTTATTGATGAATGTTGATTAGTACAAGAAATGTATTTGAATTTTTGGACCTTGTATTCTGTAATGATAGATTCTTGTATTAAGGGACCTGAATGGTATATAAACATGTATTTCTTCTGTATGAAATGTGTAACATGCAATGTGTGGTATGGAGTGTTATATAAGGATTCTCAAACAATTCAAAAACAAATCAAAACAGATAAAAAGTAATCCAAAATTAAATTCTAAAAAAAAAATTCAAACACAAGAATGAAAGATTGTTGGGCCAAAAACAAAAATATTGAATAAAAGGCTAAGGAATGGATTTTGGAAACGATTAAGCCCAGATTTAAAAAAAACCTAAGCTTCTCTAAAAAAATAAGCTCGGATGGTGTGTTGACCGCAGACCGGACAAGGAGATAACCGAATCAGACTTGACTAAAAACACAAGGTGATGACCGAATTAGAACTTAATACAGACAAGACAAAGACTGCACACCACAAATCACCAAATTACAATGCAAACAATGCAAAAAAAAATATCTATGATGCAAGGTCTAAAACAGATGGACAGATGCAATTTTACAATCAAAAAGTCTAAAATAATCTTGACGCATGGTCCTCCCCGTACTCAGACTGTTGTCTGTGAAGTCTGATGTTTCAAAGACGTCTACTGTGGGAAAACTTCTTGTTCTTAAGCCCTCACTAGAAAAGAACAGTATTTCATCGACTGCAAAGGAGTGCAACTAGTAATTGATTCTGCTCAAAATGGACAAGTTCAGTCTTGAAAGAAACTGAAACAGCTGCTCCACGAGAAATCTGTCTTTGTAGAACCAGTTAATCCTACTGCATTTGATCAGGACCTCCAACACAGTCAGCTATGGCAGCTTGCTCAAAGGACAACTGCTCTCCCTGTTGGCCGTTGTGCATTTACCCTTTCAGACCTCATGCACTTTATTAACAGAGGCACTTCCTGTCCCAAAAATTATATTAGCAAGCCGGTAGCCTGCCCAACAAAATGCAACTGTTAATTTGGATCCAAGTATAAGGAATATACAGGAACTTAAATCTTGGCCCGAGTTTCACAATGTTGTAGCTGCTGGATTACGGATGGCGCCTCTTCAGGGAAAAATGTTAAGAACTTGGATCATCTTCAATAAACCCGAGGAACCAAATGTTACTCCTGCAGAATCTGGACCTTCAAGATCAAAAACAAAATCAAATCTATCAAGACCAAAATCAAACACAAAACAATGATAAGTATTCAATCCAGAAAAAAGATAAAATGATTGGTATGTCTCTGCTGGACAGAAAAGCCCTTTGTTAGGAGGAAAGACCGCAGATATGGTACCTCTTTGATGAATTTGTGCTGTTTGCAAAATACCACCTGGTCCTGGAGGCAGAATACAAATCAGCTCAACGCTTCTGAGTAGGCTCAACAAAATGCTTGCGTCCCTGCATCGATCTGATTACGAGAATAAGAAAACTTGATGTTTTTCTAGGCAGTCATCCTGAAATGATTTATCTATCTATCTTGAAACACTTCACAGTTTACTAATTGAACAGAGATTTCTTCCTGTGAAGGATGACTAGATGGAGCTCCTTGAGAAATAATATGTCTCAATTCTTCCCCTTCACCAACTTGAATTAAAACACCAGGTTGATTGTCAGAGTAGGTCGAAAATGTTTGCTACTTTTTAACCAAGAAAATACCATGTAAAACTGCAGCACCAACTCACTTATGCTATATGCCAATCTAGTATCTACAGCATTGCTATTGCCAATGCCTGTTTCAGATAAGTTGCCTGCAGACACCACAGATGCTTTGGAAGTGATCTGCTGCACATCCTTTCCTATAGCATATTTGTTTTCATCAACACAAGACCATTATGCATGTAACTGATCCTAACCACTTCATCAAATTACCTAGCTATCGAGCAAACTTCCCTCGCTACAAAACAGTAAATCAACAAGACAAGACACAGTGATCCAACCAGTACAACAACCAATCCTCTATAGAGTTTGTAATTTGCAGTCGTGTGATCTTTAAGACAATCTGTGCTACAACTGGATGAGCAAAATCAAGCTGCTGCTTTTGACTGTCTCTAAATCGATAAACAACAAATCAAAGCTTAGACCAAGTCAAATCCGGTCATTAGGTTTTGCAAAAAAAAAACAACAAATTCGCCCAAACAGTAATACGAACACCTAAATCAGATAAAGATAAACCCAGTCCTATTAAGCGATGTAGAGAATCCGTTCAACCCACTCAAGCGATTTAGTAAACCGATCAAACTACGAGCGATTTAGTAATCCGATCAAGTCTGGTCAATCCTTATGAAATTAACTAAGTCCTAAATCGGTTGAGTGAAGAACGATTTATAACTGCAAGTGAGCGATTTCTCCAAGAGTCGAACAAGGCTTCAAGCGATGTACTTGAATACAGACAAGGTGAGCGATGAATACGAAATCGCACAGGCTTATGTGCGATGAATACGAAATCGCACAGGCTTATGTGCGATAAACCACAATCGAAACATGAAATCAGTCGACTGTTATCCGATTTTAGGTTGAAAACAGAAAGAGTTGAACGATATATGGTAAACCGGATGAAGACTTTGGGCGATTAATCCTGCGATTTAGAATTAGTGGGCGATGAAGAATGAATCTAAGACTAGAAGCTTCGAGTGATTTAGCCTACAATGATGATCTTGAGCGATTTAGGCTGAGCGATGAAATAGGCTGACGTTTATTGAAGAAGAGGTGTGGGCTGTAAATCGGATTGGCCTTGGGTTGAAATGATATCCGGTCTCACACTTTGTCCAAAAAAAAATTGAGCCATTTAACAAAACTTCAGCCGATCCAAAATTCAGAATCAGATCAAAATATATTAAAAACACAAAAATAATAAAATTTTAACAAAAAAAATGGATCAAAAACACAAAATTTAAGAACACGAAAAATTTTAAAAACACAAAATTCAAACAGATCTTGATACCGCATGATCAAACTATGAAATCGCATGAATAACAAAGATTCACGATACTAAAACACACACTTTGATCATGATTTTAACACCAAAACTCAAAATTTTGAAAAAAAATCGGATCAAAATCAAGAAAAATTTAAGAACACTTAAGAACAAAAATAAAGACATAGAAAAAAAAATTTAAAAAAATCTTCAGATTCGATTATTTCTTCTGTTGATTTCTTGTACAACTTGCTCTGATACCAATTGTTATTCCACTTTAATCCATCTTCAATCTTCTTATACAAATCAATGGCAGAATCTAAGATATGAACATTCAAGATCTTGAGAGAGATAGAGAGAAAGTCAATCTTCACAATCTGGTCAAACTCTTATTATACGTAATCAAATATTACAAATGAGCTCATCTTACACAAAATACAAAAGACTTACCCTTTATATGGGGTCAAAAATGTAAGCCTAGAAAGTCAAAGTCAAACTTACAAAAAAGTCAAACACGATTTCTATTTTAATTATAGACAATATTTAATCTTTCAAGTCGAATACAATTTACACTGATTTTCAGTCCTAACAGAGTATTAGGTCAAATTTTCTAATTTTTACAAAGTTTTTTGAACTTTTAGATAGGACTTTTATATTTTTAAATTTGGACTTTATATCATCAACTTTTATCATGTTTGGAGAAATTTTAGTGTATTTGGCATTACATAAGTTAACTTTATCCGTTATCTACTAAAATAGGATTTTCTGGGCTAAATGTCGGGAATCTAAGCCAGTTGAGCTCTAATCAACTTGACTAAGCCCTATAAAAATATATTTCCAATTTTAGAAACCCTAGATAGCTGCTAACCTGATGTGATACCAGATTCTGGTTATCGCCCAAGGTAATTAATATGTGATTATTTGAAAATTGAATATGTGACAGCATGATAATTGTTATAACATAGATGTATGTATGAAATTAGGTGTGTGTACATAACTGTGTGTCCCACTTTAAGATCAATCTTCATTAAGCTCCATAACAATGGCAGATCTGGATCTAACACTCAAGAACATTCATATGAGATTTGAGAGAGAAAGTCAATCTTCAAATGCTCTGGTCAAACTATCTTTACGTAATATGAATTTTATAATAAGCTCTCTTACAAGATTACAAAAGACATCACCCTATTTATAGGGTCAAACTTCTAAACATAGTCAAAGTCAAATATGTCTAAGAAAAGTCAAACACGATGACTTTTACAATTATAGACAATATTTAAGTTTCAAGACGAATACAATTTAATACTGATTTTCAGTCCTAACATTCTCCCCCTTTGTATTCAGACTTGAAAGAAATTCTACACTTTGAGTCCTGTTTGAACTTTGAAACTTTAAGCACATTATGTCATCTTCAAAAACAAACTTCAACTTGGAATCTTCAGACAAATATCTGTTGAGAAATATCTTCTAGCATTCTCCCCCTCGAATGTAGAATCGCGATGACCTTCTCTTTTGACAATGTAGATCAGAAATTATCAAAAACAATGTACAAGATTTGATCTTCAAAGAATCTTCAGAATTAATCTTCAGTAAACTGTTGTAAAGATGATCTTCACATTCAACATCTCTCAGTCGTTGTAGCACATGAATAATCTTTCTGTAATTATCTCCAGTCGCACTTCTTTTGAGTCTTTTGCCAATTTCGAAGTTACTCCCCCTTGATCTTTGCATCAGATTCCCTTTAAAAAGTTTGGAAATGAATATTTCATTCATTATTATATACTTCCCCTTATGATGAAAATAGAATCATTCCATCATACATAAGATGAATGAAATCTTCCGTGTAAACCGTCAATTCAAGAAACTGTAAGTAGATCTTTGCAAATCCACTTGTTTAATCTTTTCAGATTAAGAGAATGGGAAGGTAACAACCAATTTCAACAAATGAAATTGTTTTCAATCTTATAAAAAGATTGGCCTGTGAGTATAACAGATATACTCCATAAAACGGATGTACTGTATATATGAGACTTTTT
>NC_037539.1:18871441-18873068 GCF_001531365.2 Cynara cardunculus var. scolymus | reverse complement strand
GCAAGGAAGATTGTTAGTAACAACAGGTGTATGAGATAAAACAAATTTAGACTTATTGACCCAAATGCTTTTAACCTTTGAAGAGTAATTGGCTGATCCAATGACATATCCTTGATAATACTGATTAGAAGAACGAGAATAGTTCTTAGAAACAGTAGATTTAGGACTACTTGAATAACTGTTCGAATTGGAACAATCATAAAAGTTAGTTTGACACTGTGATTGAGAACCAGTTGGGCTTTTAGCACAGGAAAAGTCTTTGACTTTTTTTAAAAGCTGGTCTCTTTCAACAGTAACTAAATCAAATTTGATTTTCAGTTCAGTTCTTATCTTCATCTCAGTTTCAAGGTCTGTCTTTAGATCAGACAATTTACTTGTAGTGTCTAGGAGTTTACCTTCTAACTCCTTCTGTAGCATTTCAAACTTTCTCTTCTGATCTATTAACTCTCGTTTCTCTTCATCTGAGCTACTCTTTTCATTCTCCGAGGCAATGTCAAGCCACTTTTTCTTATTTGCAAGTTCTTTAGCTTGTTGTATACTTCTTTGAAGTATTTCTTTTCTCAAGAGCAAATTGCCTTTTCTCTTCGTCTAAAGCCTTTTGCTTTCGATCAATGCTTTCAGACAATTTCTGTAATTGACTCTGACAATCTTCGGAGATGTCTTTCTTTTCTTTATCAGTCTTGGCTCGTTCCAAGATGATCAGCTGCTCAAAATCCGAGATTTGCTTTAACAGCATCTTTGCATTCAGCTCGAGAGAGTTAATCTTATTCTCAAAGAATATCGTTCAGAATCAAATCTTTTCTCAATCTCTATAATCTTATTCTTTTCTTTCTCTGAAACTTTCCTTTCAATATTTAAATCCTTCTCCGTTTTCAAAACCTTTTCTTTCTCTAAATTTAAAAGCTTTCTTAGCTCAATCAGATCATTTTCAGATTTATGAACCTTCTCAGTTAAATCCTTTCTCTCTGTATTATTCCTTGGAGAGTTTTTCTCAATTGAAAGTGCACTTCTAACCTCTTTGAGTTTATTGAAAAGATCTTTATTAGTTTTACTCCAAGTCTTCAAATCCTCATCATAATCTTTTCTTACAGAGCTGAGGGTGTTCTCGAGTTTTTCAATTTTATACTCAAATTCCTTCTCGATTCTTTCATATTCTTTTTTATGATCTTTCTTTAAATCTTTGATACATTCCTCATTAGCATAATTCTTAGTGTACATATTTATGTATTTCTCTTTATTGTTCACAATGCTCTTTTCCAGCTCTGCAATCTTCTCTCTCATCTCCTTTAGAATATCTGCCATTTAAAAAAAAATTAATCACTTATAGGATCTATGCAGTGAAATCAGTAAAAAAATCAGAAACAATGTTGGTCCCGTAAGGGTCTACAAGAATAGATACAGTTTGTAGAAGGGGAGGGGATGAATACAAACACAATATTTTCAAATTTAAAATATATATTGATAGAGAAGATCAATACAGATTTTACCAGACTGTTTGAGGAAAGATAAGGTAAAGAAAACATATTTAAACAATCTTTGGTTACACACAGATCTTTAGCAAATACAAGAAAAGAGATTGTTAAAAGGAAGATCTTTTACTTAAGCTAGAAGATGCTTGAAGTAAGAA
>NC_037539.1:18865191-18871341 GCF_001531365.2 Cynara cardunculus var. scolymus | reverse complement strand
TTTTAGCAATATCTTTTCTTGTATTTGCTAACCTTTGTGTGTAACTTAAGATTGTTTACATAGGTTTCTTATACCTTATCTTTCCGCAAACAATCTTGTAAAATCTGTATTGATCTTCTCTATCAATATATATTTTAAATTTCGAAAATTGTGTTTGTATTCATTCCCCCCCCCCTTCTACAAATTGTTTAGTATTCTTGTAGACCCTTTGGGACCAATAATTATAAATCAATTAGACTCAAATAAGAGAAATAAGCCCATTATACGCATTAAGATCCGACCAAACTAAATATGAGACTAATTATGACCCATTTAGTACCATTATACCTCAATTAGACTCTAATAGGAGAAATAATCTCATTATATTGATTAAGGCCTGATCAAACTAAGTATGACCAAATTAGTGTCATTTTGTGTCAATTGGACCCGTTAAGGAGCCTTAAGACCCATTCTAACTCAATTAGTCACATTAACATCTAGTTACACTAAATATGACCAATTTAGTGTCTTCTTGACCCAATCAGACTCCTGGTGGAAAAATGTGCTAATTAAACCCTATACGGTCTGATGAGACTAATTATTACTCCCATTAACTTCTGATGAAATATTTGGGTTACAAATTTTGAGTTAATAATTGGAAAATAAGGTTATAATATTATATATATATATATATATATATGATAGAGTTGTGTGTGAGGGTGGATTTGTAATTGGAAAGGCGGTTATTGCACTTACTATATATAGTAAGTGCATATAAAATGTAAAGGGTTTGAATTTCTTGAGAGCAAAATCAGTTGAGAGTAAAGAATGAAGGTAAATCGCAGGTTTAATCCGATTAACATTCTAAGGTGAGTGTATTAAAGCTTTTTTGTATAAATTGTTTGCATACAATCCAGTAGTTATTGGAACTGGTTATTATGATTTATATTACATTATTGTGCGGATATTTCTTAAATCGTACAAGTGTTGACCGGTTAATTCTTAAACCGCTCAAGTGTTGTCCGGACTCAACCCTAAACCGGTCAAGAGGTGACCGGATTAACCATAAATCGCTCAAGAGGTGACCGGATCTCATTTAAATCGGTCAAAGGTTGGGCGATGTAATGTCCGGATTGTTTTAAATTTGTTAAGTTGTGAGCGGGGTATTATCCGGACTTGTTATCCGGATAAAGATATTGATTTAATTCTAAGTGTTAACCGGACAAAGTTTATACAAGGTGTTATCCGGATTGTTGACCGGAGATGATATAACCCTTTTGTTATTCTAAGTGTTTGTTGAATCATTTTTTAGATGTAATGGAGGTGTAACCGCGAGAGAGATGAAATGGCGGTGTAACTGTGAGAAAGATGAAATGGCGGTGTAACCGCGAGAGAGATGTAATGGCGGTGTAACCGTGAGAGAGAGAGAGAGATATATAATAGCGGTGTAACCGCGAGAGAGATGTAATGGCGGTGTAACCATGAGAGATATGAAATGGCGGTGTAAATGCGAGAGAGATGTAATGGCGGTGTAACCGTGAGAGGCATAAATAAGTTTATGTGTCAGAACAGGTTTGATTCTGAACTGATTGTTTGAAAAGTATGTTGTTTGTTTGAGATTTATACACTCACTAGACCTTTTTGGTCTAACCCTCAGTTGTTGGACTAACCTGTTTTGCAGGTCATCATACCTCGCAAAATAAAGGCAAGGGAAAACTTTAGAATGAATGACATTTAGTACTCATAAATGTATTTTAAGAAAGCTTTATTTTGTTAATCTGTATTTTGTAAACGATGTTACAGTTTGTGTTATGAGTATGATGATGTAAATTATCTGTACATGGAATATGTGGGTTGTTACAGTTGGTATCAAAGCCTTAGTTTAAGGGATCTGGGTATTTGCGAGATACTTAGACTTAAACTAGAGGTGTAGAAAGTTATGATAATAGGTTTCACTGGGTCTATGAACATGGGAATATGTTATAGCTGAACCTATTATGGGAATGATAGATTATATGACTGATATAATCTGAGTTATGAGTAGACATGAGGATAAATGTATTATTATATTGTGATTATGAGAATAATCATGTGTGTTTGAATGTGACAGAAAAAGTCATATACTGAAAAATGGCAAATAATCCCAATCAATCAGAAAGGACCTCTACTGGTTATGGAAGAGGTCGGGGAAGAAGAAACGCAACACAAGAAGAGGACCCGGAAAATGTGATGACGATAAAAATGTGAAGTCGTAGCAGAGGTCGAGGAAGAGGTAGAGGTACTAGACAAGAACAGAAACTATCGGCTCAAGAAAGTTCAATGTCTGGTCATGGAAGAGGAAGGGCAAGGGGTGGACACAATGTTCTTGACCCTGGGTTTATTACCCAAGAAATGTTGGCAGCAGAGTTGGGAAAGTTCAAAGAAAGTTTGGTGAATTTGTTGGGACGTACAACCCAAAATAATCCAGAAGTGGTAAGAAATCCTGATTATCAGGAGGAAGTCGGAGCTAGTACACCGGTAACTGGTACATCTGTACCCTTTACTTCGTCCTCAATACAAAAGGGAGGAGATATCAAAATGTTTCTTGCTTGTAAACCTCCTAAGTTTTCTGGTGAGCGTGATCCTGTTAAAGCTATGTGTTGGCTTAAGGAAATAGAGTTGAGTMTGCAAATCAGTAAAAGTGCAGAAGAGGACAAAGTCATGTTTGTTGTATCTTGTTTGAGRTCAAGTGCTTTATACTGGTGGGAAGTCCTGTCCAGTTCAGATCCGCACATTTTGAAGACCATGTCGTGGGAAGAATTTATGGTTAAGTTTAAAATGCAGTATTGTCCTGAAGCTGCAGTACGAAAGCTGGAAGATGATTTCCTTCGTCTTGAGCAAGGAAACATGTCAGTCCGCCAGTATACAGAAGTTTTCATGGAACAATCTACGTTTGCTGAAGCCTATATAATATCTGAAAAAGGTAAAGTGAGAAAGTATATCTGGGGATTGGAGTCGAATCTTCGGAAGTATGTGATATCCAAAAATCCGACAACATTTCAGGCGACAGTTGATGCTGCTGAAATACTGGAACAAGATATTAACCGGCAACCACAAGAAAGGGGTGGAGAGAAAAGAAAAGGGGAAGCTACAGTAACTGATTTCCGTAGACCGAGGTTTATGGAAAATTTGAATCGGCCAATCTCGAGATTTGCTGATAGGGCGTGTAACCGATGTCATAAGATACATCAGGTAAATTGTAATACCGAATCTCGAGTATGCTTTAAATGCCAGGAACCAGGACATATAGCTCGAGATTGTCGAATGATGTAGAGGTGTTTTACTTGTAATTCGCCTCAACATGTAAATGCCGATTGTCCGCAAGCAAAGGATCGAGGGTCTGGTTTTGTTGGAGGAAGGGGACCTGGATATTCTGGAGGCCGAGGACCTGGTTATATGCCAACTGGTCGTGGACAAATGGATAATCGTGTTAATTCAAGTGGTCGAGGAGAGATAAGACGTGGGGAGTCTACGAAAGGGAGAGTCTTTCAGATGACGAGAGGCGAGGCTGAAGAGCACCCTGAAGTGGTGACAGGTACATTCCTCGTTAATTCAGTATGTGCCAAAGTTTTATTTGATTCGGGTGCAAATCGTTCTTTTGTGTCACCATCATTTGTTAACTGTGCACATTTAGAATCTAAAGCGTTGAGTGAGGATCTAATTGTGGAAACAGCAAACGATAGTGAAGTTTCAATTAAGGAAAGGATAGATGAATGTTTTATAAGTATAGAAGGGTGTGAGGTGCCTTTACAAATATTTCCTTTGCTTTTAAGGGAATTTGATATAATTATAGGCATGGATTGGTTAGCTGAAAACCAAGCCAACATAGTCTGTAATGAAAAGATGATTCATATAGACTTACCTGAAAAAGGAAGAGTTGTAATTTATGCAGATCGGCGGGATCGTTACTCTAGCCTAATTTCAGTTCTAAAGGCTAGGAAGTATGTACAAAAGGGATGTGTTAGTTTTCTTGCATAYGCTATAGATATGAAGAAAGAGAAGGGAAAGATGGAAGATATTCAAGTCGTAAGGGAATTTCCTGAAGTATTTCCAGAAGATTTAATAAGTTTACATCCAGACCGAATGATAGAATTTCATATTGAATTAATTCCTAGAGCAACACCTGTTGCACGTGCACCATATAGATTAGCTCCTTCTGAGTTAAAGGAGTTAATGTCCCAGTTGAAAGAATTGTTGGATAAAGGTTTTATCCGACCAAGTACTTCCCTGTGGGGTGCGCCGGTACTTTTTGTGAAAAAGAAGGATGGATCAATGAGGATGTGCATTGAYTACCGGGAGTTGAATAAACTGACAATCAAGAATAAGTATCCTCTCCCAAGAATTGATGTTTTGTTTGATCAATTGGTTGGGGCTACTTATTTTTCAAAGATTGATTTACGGTCCGGTTATCATCAATTGAAGAATTGGAATGAAGATGTGTTGAAAACGGCATTTCGGACACGTTATGGTCATTATGAATTCCTGGTTATGCCATTTGGACTCACAAATGCGCCTGCATCCTTTATGGACATGATGAAGAGGGTGTGTCGTCCTTATCTTGATAAATTTGTAGTTGTTTTCATTGATGATATTCTGATATATTCTCGGTCGGAAGAAGAACATGCACATCATTTGAGATTACTTCTGAAATTATTGACACAAGAGAAACTGTATGCCAAGATGTCAAAGTGTGAATTTTGCCTGCGATAAGTTCAGTTTTTGGGGGATGTTATCTCAAAAGAAGGGATTAAAGTAGATCCACTCAAGATTGAAGCTATTGAAAAATGGGAAGCTCCAAGAACTCCAACTGAAGTCAGAAGTTTTCTTCGATTGGCTGGGTATTATCGTAAGTTTATACAGGATTTCTCTCGTATAGCTACTCCCTTAACGAAGCTAACCAAGAAGAATGTGAAATATGAGTGGGATGAAGAACAAGCTCAGGCTTTTCAGATATTGAAGGATAAGTTATGCAGTGCACCAATTTTATCTTTGCCAGATGGAATGGAAGATTTTGTGGTGTATAGTGACGCATCAAAGATGGGTTTGGGTTGTGTATTAATGCAACGTGGAAAGGTTATAGCTTATGCTTCTAGACAGTTAAAAGATCATGAAAGACTTGAAGGGGGGACATATATCCTTCTGATTCAATATCAAATGTCAAATCTTCACAGATCATAAGAGCTTGCAACATATGTTCCATCAGAAAGACCTGAATATGCGTCAGAGAAGATGGTTGGAATTGGTAAGTGATTATGATTGTGAAATTTTATATCATCCAGGAAAAGCAAATGTAGTAGCTGATGCATTAAGTCGACAAGAAAAAAGTGGAACTATCAAATTTATAGCTTTACGAGTTGAGTTATTACCCAATATTCAAGAAGAGTTACGAGAATTTCAACATGAGACAATGAAGGAGGATATGATCAAACAGGAAAGATTGGGTGGATTAATATATGATTTTGTGAAAGATGATAAAGAATTTTGGAAATTCTAGAACAAAATTTGGGTACCATGCTATGGTGATCTCAGGAAACGTATTTTGAGTGAGGCTCATAGGTCACGTTTTGCAATACATCCAGGTACAAATAAAATGTATCGGGATTTGAAGGAACATTATTGGTGGCCAGGTATGAAGAAAGATATTGCTAAACATGTTGAGCAATGCCTGACATGTCTTCAAGTAAAGATTGAACATCAACGCCCTTATGGATTTCATAACAAAATTACCGAGAACATCAAAAGGTTATGATGCTATATGGGTAATAGTAGATCGGTTGTCTAAATATGCAGACTTCTTACCTATGAAAGAGTCATATTCGATGGAGAGATTAGCAAAATTATACATTGATGAGGTAGTAACACGACATCGTGTTTGTGTGTCCCAAAATTCACTGATCAATCTTCAATTATCTTCACAATCATGGCAGATCAGAATATAACATTCAAGAACATCAAGAACATTGAGAGGAAAAGTCAATGCATTCAAAGTATAGTCAAACCTCTTATTACGTATTGTATATTACAAATGAGCTCTCATTCTCAAATTACAAACACCACTTACTATTTATATGGTCAAACTATTAAAGACAAGTCAAAGTCAAACTCCTATAAGAAAGTCAAACACGCTGACTT
>NC_037539.1:18857150-18864136 GCF_001531365.2 Cynara cardunculus var. scolymus | reverse complement strand
ATCTATTGAGAGATAAATGACTAGTTGGTGGGGTTGTGACAAGAATTGGCCTGGGCTTTGCCTTTTTCAATATTAGTCTCCAAAGAATCGAGAACTAATAGATTATGTGGTATGCCCAGATTATGTAAGTTTGGAACAGGATTTTCGTATTCTTTTAATCCTGACACAACTCTGGTCAATTCTTTTGGCTCACAACAACTACCCCTCTCTTTTTCATTTTAATCTCGGCACACAAACCCTTTTTGATTTAAACTCACTCAGATATTGTTGTCCTTTTGGGTAAGTCTGTCGGTTTTGACATTCCATAGAGGTATTTCTGATAAGCACTCAGTCCCTCCTAAAATATTGCGTTATGTACATTTGATCACAATGATTGATCAAAAATATTATTTCTTTAAAGCACAATGATCTGATAAAAAATTGATCAAGTAATTTGCCTTTAAGCACGATCAATAAAGAATGATGCGACAACAATTCGATTATTCGGTATGTATGAGAGAAATGAATGAAGATCTGTAAGAACAAGTTTACAGATTCTGATATTAAACAAATGAATGAATGTGTATCAGTCAAAGAAAAACAATATTAGAAAACAATCTTGAATACAAACGAGTGTATTATCACCGAAAAAGAATTTCATAGAAGAGACGTGATAATAACAGTTTGAAGAATAGCTGAACCACGTATTGGAGTTATGTACGACGAGAAATTACACAAGTAAAATCTCAAGCAATACCTGTTCAGAAAATGTACTCGTTTCCAAAAATTTATTCACTTCCAGAAAACATTTATTTAAAAGTTCTAGAGTCTCCCCCTAGAAAATAGATTTAAGTAATGAAACAATTAAGCTCAAAATTTTTTTTAAAAAGAAATCATTTTAAGCACGGGTTCTAAACTAGGTGTTTAGAAACCTTGGTTGGAATAAATTACAACTCCCCCTGCATCTGTGTATCACAAAAATGATATTCTGATTAGCACAAGATGGACACACCTGCAAAACCAGATTAAGTAGATTTTGGTACCCAAACGAACTTGGGTCCTATATTGTTAGTATTGGGTTGGGGTATGTTGTAACTTCCAAACCATTTATTTCTAWAAGATATTTTCTTTTCAGCACTTTTAGATACGTAAGATATCACAGAATGCATGAAATGGTATGGTCTAAAAGAAGTAAAAGACTAAAATAATTCATTTACTCTACTTGGAGAACAACAATTTTTACTATTTCCAATATCAAATAATTCATCAATTGAATATCTTGTTACAGAACTATTCAATTTCGAATAATTTAATACRGATTTAGTAAAATTATTCTTCTTCAGTTGAGTAGATGATTTGACTTCTTCTTTTACTCTCCAATAAGTCTTTAATTTCAACGCATTATCTGAATAAGGAAAAAGAAAATTATCAGATTTACTAGAATDTCRARCTTTCWTTTTMTTTGTAAGCTTCTTCTGTTTCCTTGGATTCTTTTTGGTTTTAATCTTTTTATAATAAACATCCTCGGAAACAGATTTGTGATTAAAATTGTTTGTTAAATCTGAAGGTAAATCAGAATCCTCAGTCATATTGTTTTTAACAATAAAATCTTCATGACTGGGTAAATTATTTGAAATATCAAACTTATCAACCTCATCATCTAGACAAACATCTGAATTTAAAATATTTGAAAAATTAATTTCTTCATTAAATGCATTTATTTCTTCCGAGTCATTAGCTTCACATAAAGATTTATCGCACGAGAAATACTCAGACTCAGCTTGTTATGTTTTCTTGATAGAATTTTCTAAAGATTCAATTTTATTTAAAAATTCTTGTTTTTGGTTATCATATGAAAGCCTTTCTTCGTTTAAAGTCTTTTCCAGCTGAGCCACTTGTTGTTCTAAAATAAGAGTGAGAGTATAAGGTTTAGGCTCAACTGGTTTTGCTTCAAGCTCTGCTTTTGAATAACATTGATTAAAATCTTTTGAAACTACAGAGTCTTGATTTTTGTAACTTTCATTTAATTTTGAATAATTAAACGGAACTTGCATTTTGTCCTTTCTTTGACGATTGAGGTCTTCTTTTAGTTCAACCTCGTCAGAAGATTTTGTAAATTTTACAAAATAATCGGGACCACAGAAAATATATTGAGAATCATATAGGGTCGGGGCAGATTTTAAAGCTTTATTTAAAAATTTTGGATTTTCAAATCCCAACCCTTCCCGAGGGTTAAAAAATCTTGCTTCAGATGGTTTGTTTAGAAAGATGGTTTGATCAGTTTGTCCTTGTTTGTATAAAATTTCTTCTTTTTCCTTCAGAGTTTTATTTAACTGAAGAATCAAGCTTACTTATTCTAACAATCCGTTCTCCATTAGTTAATTCTAATGATTTATATTTTTCCTTTAATTCAGATAATTCGGAATTTAAGGCATTGGATTTTTCCTCATACAATTTAGACTCAGATTGTAAAGACTTGGCCCAATTCAAATTTTAGCATTTTCAAGATAAACTTTGGTATATCTTTCTTTTAGCATTTTTATATGATCTTCAAAATTATTTGAACGCTCTTTTTCTGATTTTAGCTTTTGCTGGAAAGTTTGAATTTGGAGTGTCATCTTTTTCATCTGTTTAATGCAAAATTGATGTATTACTTCATTCTCCTTATAACTCTCGATGTTCTTTTCCAGTTCAGCAATCTTAGCTCTCAACTCCTTTATGATATCTGCCATTAGAGAAAAAAAATAGATCAGTTATAGGATCTATGCAGTGAAATCAGGTAAAAGAAACAAGAACAGTTTAAGCTCAAAAAGAATAAAAAAAACACTAAAACTGATGAGAATTTAGTAAAACGACAAGAAACTGTCAAAAATCAGTAAAAATAGTCAAAACCATTGAAAACAGTTAAAAACTTGTTAAAAAACAGTTAAAACTGATAAGAAACAGTTTACACGACGCAGAACAATTCAAAAATTCTCAAACACTTAAAAGACACACAAAACAGATAAACGATGATCCAAAAAAATAAAATCTAAACAACAATAAAACTAAGAAACCAAAACAGTCGAAAACAATTATCCAAGTCCAAAATCTGATTCTAGTCTAAACCAACACAACTTTTCACAATACAGATGTGACACTTAAAAAAAATGATCTATCTACTCTAGAATTGCTATCAAAAGTCCACTTGAATTCTTCTCGTATGGATCCACTTCTCACGGTTCTTAATTGGGCAACCCTCATATCAGTCACTTCTGCGATTTATACAAAACATGGTCCTGCACCCTTTTACTGCTGGTGCTCCTCCCCATTGATCATCTTCAAACTCACAAAGAAGTGTTCCTAGATCAGACTGCAGTCTGCTTTTACTCAGCTGACACTACGAGATATGGTCTGCAGACTACAACCAATTTACAAAACCTGGTAAGGAATAGAAAAACAAACCAGAAGCCTGCTGTTACAACAAGATTTTGGATATCTATAATACGTCACCAAACAGCAAACAGCAAACAGACAGTTCAGATTATTTATTTAAAACTGTGCTATTACCAAAATGAAGCTGTTGTTTCAGTATAATGCACAAAGTTAAAAACAATGTACCTGTTTAGCTGGAATGTAAGCAATATTGACTATCAAACCTGCTTCTATTTCAGACGGTTGTTAATCACTGTTTCAGACCTTAAAACAACACTCTAAACTGTTGTTAATCACTGTGTAGCTGCTGCTGTTTCAAATCTGCTTCAAATCTACTGTTATAAATCTTGCTGTACAAACAACTTCTGTACCAGTCTACATACAACAGTTCAATACAACAGTTTTAATTAAAACAACAACAACTTCAAACAGCACTTCGTGCTTTTCTTTCCCTGCAAGCTTTTCGTGTCTGAGGACAAACAACACTTCCCTGCAAGCTTGAGCACTGGTAGTGTAAATCACAAAGAGCAAACCAGTTCCTGCGATTTACTGGTTCTGGACAGCAACTATGAACCTGTCACCATCTATGTATCAATCTTGCAAAGAACCAAGCTGATAAACAATGTATTTCACTCTTAAATCATTGTTTCAAATCAAAGCCTGCAACTCAGTGAATCTGAATTCTCAAACTAACAGCAACAAGACCTCTAACAGCAATAACAATCAACCAAACAAATTACAAACCTGTGTAGCTAAAAGAAGCTCTCAAATCAACCAAGACATAACTATGTGTGGTTTGAGTATAAAGAACAAACACAGACTCTGTTAATCCGATCAATAAATCCGCACACAATATTCCTAATATGATCAACACAAATCACTAAATCAATGAAGCAAAAACTCAATCGCACAAGCATCGATCAACCCTAACTCTTAATATTCAAAAAATTGAATAAACTGTGTTGAAATTACAATGAGCGATTTATGAATCTGTAATCAAATCGAACAAATCAAATCAAACAAACAGATTGCAATGACCAATGAAATTATCCATAATTTCAAAATCAAAACAGCAACACAGATGAAACAATCGAAGTCCGGTCAATAGTTGAATGATTTAACCTTACTCCGCTCAAGACTAAACTTAAACCGGTCACTAAACCGTTCAAGAG
Source organism: Cynara cardunculus var. scolymus (assembly GCF_001531365.2). Classification (NCBI taxonomy): domain Eukaryota; kingdom Viridiplantae; phylum Streptophyta; class Magnoliopsida; order Asterales; family Asteraceae; genus Cynara; species Cynara cardunculus. Next base: position 18,859,571 of record NC_037539.1, on the reverse strand, counting down.
GTGATCAGTTTATGAATAAACCGCTCAAATTGAAAACCTAAACCTGAGATGAACTTACCTGAGTTGTACGAATCCGATTGAATGATGTGCGGTTTAGCTTAAACCGCTCAAGGCTAGTGAAAATCCGCTCAAGTAATCCGATGAAGCTGTGTGCGGTTTAGCATAAACCGCTCAAGGTTTGTATGAATCCGCTCAATTACACCGATCAAGCTATGTGCGAATCCGGACAATTATCCGGTCAAGGCTTCTACGATTTACCAAGAATTCGATTGAAGGCTGAGCGATTTAAAAATCTGTGTTGCACAAAGTAATCACGTCTGGAAGAAAGAGTATCCGATGAAGATGAAATGAAAATGAGCTGAAATGTGACAATGGGCCTAAATTGGTTATGGGCTTTGAATTGACTGGTTTAACACAAACTAAGAGACTCTAAAATTCTAAATCAGATCAAAAACTAACAAAAACATAAAAATTTAAACAAAAAATGGATCAAAAACACTGACTTTTAAAAAAAAATAAGAACACGAAAAAAAAATTAAACACAAAATTCACCAAAAACTTGAAAACGATTGATCAGATCAAGAATTCGCGTGAATAACAAAGATTCACGACTCTAAAACGCACACTTTGATCATTATCTTAACACAAAAACTGTAACAACTCTGCACTTTTGGATTTCCAGGTTAGGACCTCATTTCGGAATCTTCATTAGAAAACTAAGTCGTTTAGGATTAACCTTATTCAGAGTATGATCTTGAAGAGGTCGCCAATTCGATCAGAGGCTCTGGCGTTAGTCACAGAGGCTCTGGTGATAGCCACAGATGCTCTGACACTAGCTATAGAGGCTCTGACACTATCTACAGAGGCTCTGTTGCCTCTTCTCAGAGACTCTGCGTCCTTTCACAGAGACTCTGGAAATTCTTCACAAAGACTGTCTCTTCACAGAAACTCTCTGTCTCTTCACAGAGGCTCTGGCATCTCTTTGCAGAAACTGTGTCTCTTCACAGAGGCTCTGGCATCTCTTTGTAGAAGCTTTGAGTCTCTTCACAGAAGCTCTGGCGTCTTTTCTTCGCAGAGGCTCTGTTGTCTTCTTTCTGAGGCGCTGGTTGCCCAAACTGATCATTCTGTTCGAGAGCTAGTCTTGTTCCAGGCTTGGACATTTTGGTTATTTTAGATTTTTGGGCCTTAATTTAAGGAAATATTTAAATCTTTGGGCTTGGACTTTTAAGGGCCGGCCCACTTCTCTTCTAGAAGTCTCATATAAATACCCCATTCATCTTTTAAAAACTCTTCTTCATTCAAAAAGCTCTAGTCTTTCCTCGTTCTCCCTCTCTAAATAGTTCATCACCTTCAAGCCGAACTCTTCTTCCTGCAAGTTTAGGATTGCTGTTGTGCTCGAATCGTTCTTATCTGCAAAAAGGTATGCTCCTAAGGACATCTAATCCCCTTTAAAGTGTTCGATTTTCTATCTTTCTACTCAACTCAAGTTTCGGATGGCGAGATTATCCATCGAAGACATGCATATGTCTTCATCAGATGATATTTTGTGACCCAGAAACCTTTTAAATCTCAAAAGAGAAGAAGAGAGTTCTTACATTTTTTTAAAGTACCGATTACACCTTTGGGTGACTTGAGTCCTGCATGCAACTCTAAATCAAATCTTTTATCTTATAGCTTTCCGAAATCTAAAGACTCCCAATTCGTTTTCTTTTCTTATCCGGATCTTACTCAAGAAATGAGAATTTAGGGTATTATCTATCTCTATTCCTGGAAATCTAGAGTCGAAACCATCCCCATTTGCTGCCATTTTTGGACATGCAACCGGTCTTGGGGGAGGTGTGCGACTCGAGGTTATAATTGTTCTTGCGAAGGGTATTAAACCCACCCAAATCTTCAAATTCCAACAAATGGCAGCTGCCATCATCTGCTTTGGAAAGACATTAAATGATGTCATTATCTGACTTTTTAAAGATATTCGTTTAAGCTAGTGTCTAAGCGTCCGCTACTTTGGTAATAGCATCTGAYGRATTACCTTGARGACAGTTTTTCACAACTTAAKTTTTGGARGTTAGAAATTYTTATTAAAAATTGGTCGTCCTGTCAGGAAGTCCGAACAGTTGATAGCAAGCCTCCTAAGGAAAGCAATTGATTCTCTCCAAACTGTGAGTTCACGGCCCCTTTTTACCAATTTATCGTTTTGAGGTGAAAAGCATGATTATTGAATATTTGATTGATTTATTTCGATATATGAATCTTGTTATGAGTATTTAAATGTATACATTATTGATATGTTGAGACAAAAAGTCCCTATTTATTTCCACTACTATTAATTCATTTTGAACCCATGATTCTTGTGGATGGCGCTATTTGGTTGTATACCCACCCTTTTTATTAACAAGTAGGGTGCACTTGGTCATTAAA
>NC_037539.1:18854602-18856880 GCF_001531365.2 Cynara cardunculus var. scolymus | reverse complement strand
GTAAGTTATGTGGACTCTGGGGAGCATTACTTGGATCACATCGATTAAGACAGTTTTTATTGTATTTCAAACATTTTTGTAACCTTGGAATCCTGTTAAGTCGATAAACTATATTTTTTTATTATTGGGAATCTTTGTTGAGAGTGTTTCTCTTAAACTGTTGCCAAGACTCGCTTGTCTCTTAGCATTCCGTGTTTCCGCTTTAGCGCGGTGTGACAGATTTGGTATCAGAGCCACAGTTATAGAGAACGCTGATTTTTCTTTAAAAACCATCGACTATAATTAAATGATTTCTAAACGATTTTCAACCATGTGTTCAAAGCGGGCCTTGTTGTTACACATAGGTTAAGTAGAGTCTGATCACATGTGTTTAATTTATGTCTAATAAAAAGAACTTAATCGATTTGATTAGAGGTATGCTCTAGTTGTGACACTACTATGAAAAGCATGAGCTTAGTCCCACTTTTGGCGAACATCTGTTTTCTAGGATTAGAGGCACTGGTCAAGAAGACCAGAAGTAATGAAATTGGAATCATTACCTTCGCAGAGGTTCTGGGCTCATTATTAGAAACCCTTCCATAAGTGAATAAGAGAACCAGAGGGTCCATGCATGAGTTACATGAATGATAAGCATGGGGGTTGCCATAAAAGCGCTGGTAGACATTCTGAGTACAAGGGCTCTGGCCTCGACACCAGAAGATCTGGTAGACACTCTGTGTACAGAGGCTCTGACCTCTACACCAGAAGCTCTGATAGACACTCTGTGTACAGAGGCTCTGGCCTCGACACCAGAAGCTCTAGTAGACACTCTGAGTACAGAGGCTCTGGCCTCTACAACATAAGCTCTGGTAGACACTCTGTGTACAGAGGCTCTGGCCTCTACACCAGAAGCTCTGGTAGACACTCTGTGTACAGAGGTTATGTCCTCAACATCAGAAGCTATGGTAGCCATCTTGTGAATAGAGGCTCTGGCCTCGAAAGCTCTGTGAGGAAACAGAGGTTCTGGTTTCATTAGCAGAAACTCTGGTATAGAACTCAAGAGTGTTGTCTAAGGATTCTAGCATGATTGTTGAGGCTTAGAGTTGTTTAGAAGCTTCCTCAAAAACCGCTAAGCTCTTGTTAGAGGATATACCTTAGTAACCACGATTATTTATGTCAGAGATCCTCTCGATGATGTCTTCAAATTCAAGCGAATATTCTGTAGACGATTCCGGTTACGTACTTGGTCGCTCTCAGAGGAACCCAACTCGAAACGAAGAGATAGATCCATATGACCAAGATGCAATTTCTAGTGGTACTGCGGTTGCCCCCAGGTGTCCTGCTTACCCCCGATGAAGCCAGTCTCTGATATTTCATCGCGATCTCAGCAAGGACCAAGGACCAGACTCACGCCTCGAAAGAGTGTTCCTTTACCGCAGAGGGTGACGTTTGGAAACTCACAGAGGGTCAGTGGAGAGTCATCCCGACCCCAAGGGCGGAGTAGAATGACCCAAATTATGACTGGTATACCGGCATCCTATCCGCAAGGGATGAAACCATCGAAGATGGAATGGATAAGGAGGATCGCGGAGAACACACAGACGCACCAGACCCGACTCAGTTATCATCACAATATCTTCAACAATCTATCGGAAATTGTGGAAGCACATCATCAGGGTATAGAGTGGAACGAGGAGATGGCTGCTGCCGCCAGGCGAGAGATTAGGAAGTTATATAGGTCGCTGTTTGTTTTTAGTATGTTAATGCTAGCTCTAGGAATGGTCATTGGATGGTTGTTATTTTAGGAAGAATTTAGATTGGATCACTCTTTTGACCTGAAACTTGAAACTCTATTTTGTATCTTTTCTTGACCAAATGATGCATGCTATCTTTTGGAGGAAATTCCATTTTGTCTATTGGGTATGTGATTGTTATATCTTTTATCGATTGCTTGCCATCTTCCTATCCTTTGTCTTGCAAGTAGGACATGTAAGCATCTTTAAAATCTTATGGAAAGCTACTCATGTTCCACTCAATCTTATGAATTCTCTTATGTTAGGATTTAAAGAAATGCCGCCAAAAAGAGAAAACCCTAATCTAGCTCAGCTTGTTTCAGAGCAACTTATTGCTGCACTCCCTAGCATAGTTAGCCAAGTGGCTGCTAGTTTAAATACTAACCAACCTTCAAACTCGGAGCATCGACCACCGCGGGAATGTACTTATAAAACCTTCCGAGCTTGCAATCCTAAAGAATTTAACGGAACTAAAGGAGCGGTAGAATTATTGACATGGCTCGAGA
>NC_037539.1:18850961-18852858 GCF_001531365.2 Cynara cardunculus var. scolymus | reverse complement strand
ACAGCCTTCAGGACCCGGTATGGCCATTATGAATTCATGGTAATGCCATTCGGACTGACTAATGCACCGGATGTCTTCATGGATCTGATGAACAGAGTCTGCAGACCCTACCTGGATAAATTTGTAATCGTCTTCATAGACGACATATTAATTTACTCAAGAAGCCGGGAAGATCATGAGAGACACTTGAGGGCAATTTTGGAATTACTTCGAAGGGAGAAGTTGTATGCCAAATTCTCTAAGTGTGATTTCTGGTTACGAGAAGTTCAGTTTCTGGGTCATGTAGTTAATGAAAGAGGAATTCAAGTGGACCCTATTAAAATTAAGGCTATTAGGAACTGGGAAGCCCCTAAAACACCTACAGAAATTCGTCGATTCCTTGGGTTGGCAGGCTACTACAGGCGTTTCATTGCAAATTTTTCAAAAATTGCACTACCGCTTACAGCCTTAACCCAAAAAGATAAGAAATATATCTGGGGCGAGAAGCAAGAAGAGGCCGTCGAGACTCTCAAACAGAAGTTGTGTAATGCACCTATCTTATCCCTATCAGAGGGCTCGGATAACTTCGTAGTCTTTTGTGATGCATCACATCAAGGCTTAGGTTGTGTATTGATGCAAAAGGATAAGGTAATTGCCTATGCATCGAGACAATTGAAAGTGCATGAAAAGAACTATACTACACACGACCTTGAATTGGGAGCAGTGGTGTTTGCACTTAAAATATGGAGGCATTATCTCTATGGCACAAAATGCACCATTTACACGGATCATAAAAGTCTTCAGCACATCCTTGATCAGAAAATGTTGAATATGAGACAAAGAAGATGGGTTGAATTGCTCAGTGATTATGACTGTGAGATTAAATATCATCCGGGCAAAGCCAATGTTGTGGCCGATGCCTTGAGCCGGAAGGAGGGTATAAAGCCAACAAGGGTGCGGGCTTTGAGAATCCTGCTAAAAACTAGTCTGAAAGCTCAAATCATAGAGAATAAAAAAGAAGCTCTAAGGAAGGAGAACTTAAAGGATGAAACCCTTCATGGCATAGAGTTTAAACTCCAGATGGAGTCTGATGGAGCGTATTATTTGGAAAATAGAATTTGGGTACCTAGGATTGGCAATCTTAGACCAATTATTTTGGACGAAGCTCATCGATCAAGGTATCCAATACACCCGGGAGCAGACAAAATGTATAAGGATTTAAAAGCATATTACTGGTGGCATGGAATGAAGAAAGACATTGCACTATATGTAAATAAGTGCGTAACTTGTGCAATAATTAAGGCCGAACATCAGAAACGTTCTGGTCTGCTCCAGCAGCCTGAAATTCCTCAATGGAAATGGGAGAAAAATATCAATGGACTTTGTAACCAAGCTGCCCCGATCAGGAAAAGGGCATGATGCCATTTGGGTGATTGTGGATCGTTTGACAAAATCWGCTCACTTTTTDCCAATCAGGGAGGACTATAAGATGGAGAAGCTAGCTCAGATTTATATAAGCGAAATTGTCGCTAGGCATGGAGTGCCTATTTCTATCCTATCGGATAGAGACAGTCGCTTTACATCAAGGTTTTGGAAATCGCTTCAGCAAGGTTTAGGTACTCATTTAGACTTGAGCAGTTCTTACCATCCCCAAACGGATGGACAAACCGAGAGAACCATACAGACCCTGGAAGACATGCTGCGGGCCTGTATTTTGGAATTTGGTGGAAGTTGGGACACGCATCTTCCTTTACTAGAATTTGCTTACAACAACAGTTACCATACTAGCATTCAATGTGCGCCTTATGAAGCTTTATATGGGCGCAAATGCAGATCTCCATTATGTTGGTCAGAAATTGGTGATAAACAATTAACTGGACCCGATATTATCCAAGAAACCACCGATAAGATCGTGGTA
>NC_037539.1:18847749-18850657 GCF_001531365.2 Cynara cardunculus var. scolymus | reverse complement strand
AAAAACCCTTGGAGATTCTGGATAGAAAAGTTAAGCAACTGAGACATAGTCGAATATCCATCGTGAAGTGTTAGGACTGAAAAATCAGTATTAATTGTATTCGTCTTGAAAGATTAATTTTAGTCTATAATTGTAAAGTCAGCGTGTTTGACTTTCTTAKACKWGTTTGACTTTGACTTTGTTAGTTAGGTTGACCATATAAAYATGGTTTAATCTTTGTAATTAGTAGGTGAGGAGCTTAATTGTAATAATCCATTAATAATAGAGAGTTTGACTGAGCTTAGAGTTGTTGACTTTTTCTCTCAAGTGTTCTTGATATTCTTGAATGCCATATCATGAATCTGCCATTGTTGATTATGAAGATTATGAAGAATTGATCAGATATTGTAGACACACAATTGGTATCAAAGCAGGATGCAAGAAATCAGAATGAAGAAATCGATCAGATAAGTTTTTTTCTTTTTTCTAAATTTTTTGTTTTTCGTGTTCTTCGTGTTCTTGGTTTTTCTTCGTTTTTGATCCGATTTTCTCATAAAATCTTGTGTTTTTGCGTTAAAAACAGGATAAAAATGTTCGAAATTGAATTGTGAATCTTTGTTATTCACAAACTTTTACGATTTGATCAATTTTAATCAAGATTTGATCGGGTTTTTGTGTTTTAAATTTTTTTTGTGTTCTTAATTTTTTTTGTAAATCAGTGTTTTGATCCATTTTTTTTAAAATTTCTTTTAGTTTTTGTGTTTTTGATAGATTTTAATCTGTTTTTGTGTTTTAATTTGTTTGTTTTTTTTTAAATCGCCCAACTCTTTTAGCCCATATCCAAGGCCCATCCTTTGACCGGTATCATCTCCTTCAATTGATTTCAACTCTCTAAATCACTTGACCGCGTACAACTTCAATTGATTTCAAGTCCAAGGATGAACCGCAGGATCTTTGATCGGATTGTTCTCCGGTTGGCTTTAAGGCTTCAATCGATCTCTCGGCTAAGGGTAAACCGATCATCTCTTGATCGGTACTTCAACCGGTATTCATCTACACCGGTCATCACTTCACCGGATTAGGGGTTCTGATTCATTCAGCACGCAAGATTTCTTGAGCGGTATTCTAAACCGCACGCTACTTGACCGGATTTCAAGCTATACTGGTCACCACTTGACCGGATTAGGTAAGATTTTTTTCTCAATTAGTCTTCTGTTCGGTTTTCTAAACCGTTCAATCTCATATTCAATTTTAAAACTGAGTATTATGTCCGGTTTAGAACTTGTGCATCGAAGAAGTTTGAGCGGACTAGTGAGCGGTTTAACAATCGATTTGATTTTAACCTTGAGCGGACTTCTAATCCGTTCAATTCAACTTGCTCAGAATTTTTTAATTGTTCAATATCTTGCAAGAATCGATTCCATTTTGACAATTCATCATTGCGATTCTTAACCAGAATTAACCAGAATTGAAGTTTTGATTTAATTGCTTCGAGTTACATTGTTTTGACTTTGATTGCTTCCAGTGGTAGTGTTGGTCACATATCTGTGTTGAAGCAGCAGCAGCAAATAGAACAGCAGCAGTACAAGAACAATAACTACTTTGTTTTGACTTGATTTCGTGATTTGAAACAGCAACAGCAACTGCTGTGCTGTGTTTTGACTTGATTTCGTGATTTGAAACAGCAACAGCAACTGCTGTGCTGTGATTTGTGATTCGTGCAGTAAACGAGCAATATTAGAAGCAATATTTGAAGCAKCYACAGCAGSKWTGGAACAGCTTCTTTACAGGTTCACAGAAGGTTCATTTTGGTTCACCATAGGTCAAACTGCAGGTTGATTTGGGTTTAAGCAAGCATAATTTTTAACAGCAGCAACATAGTCTATATACATGTTGTCATCATGTTGACAGGTTCTATTTGGCGCAGTGTGTTCTGTTCTTGATTGTTTTTAGTAACAGGATTGGAATTGCTACATTTTGGAACTTTGTGTGCTGTGTGTGTTGTGTTAAGACAGCAACTAATTGTTGTTTTTGAGTTGTTTTTGTGCAACAGAATTATTGTTTAGACAGCAATAAGAAAACAGCAGGTCTTAGCATTCAGCAGGTCTTGACTGTGTTTGTGGTGGTTTGAAAGCAGTTTTAAAACAGGTTTTGAGATTTATCTGGAACAGTAACAGTGCAGAAGCAGCTAGCTTTTAAAGTAGCGAAGAACCAGACAGCAGCAACAGATTCATAGTAGTTCGTACAGTTGTTCAGTGAAGTTTAAAACAACAACTAGCAGCTGCGTTGGTGTCGAAAAGAATCAAAACAACAGGTTGTTTGAGTTTGTAGTTTGCAGTCAACAGCAAAGCAGGTTGAAGAAGCACCAGCAGGCTGCACAGACTGCATGTTAAGCAGTAACAGTTTTAACAGCAACTGCTTCACAGAAATTGAAAGATTGTTTAGACAGAACAAGAACAGCAGCAGTGTGCAGGTTTCTGGTTAGATAGTGTGGCGACTTTGTGAGCATTGGTTTACTGCATTTTGATTCATTGTTGTTCAATTTTACTCCTACTAATTTGGGCTCAAGTTTGTCTTGATAACAACAGTCTGACAGCAGGTTTAGTAGCACACATTTCAGCTACACAGGTTTAGGAACAACAGTGCACTGTGGACATTCTCAAGCTATACAGTTCACTTTGGTTACCAGATTTGAAAGCCTGTTGAAGTGGTTTTGCTTTCTGGGATTAAGATCAAGTCACAGCAGTCCAAGTGTAGCAATCGATAAGAAAAGCATTCACGAGGATTTTTTAGATACACTTCAGAGAGCAGATAGATTATTTTCTTCAAAGTGTAATATCTGTATTGTAAAGTGGTGATACTGTGTGATTTGGACTTAGACTCATATTTTTGGACTTGGATTTCTTTTGGACTGTTTTTAGTTTCTTAG
>NC_037539.1:18845680-18847097 GCF_001531365.2 Cynara cardunculus var. scolymus | reverse complement strand
CTGAACGAGAATCTTACGAGAAGAAGATTAACTCTCTCAAGCTGAACGCCATGCTTCTAAAGCAAACCTCGGATTTTGAGCAGCTTATTGTTTTGGAAAGAGAGAAGCATGCTAAAGAAAAGACAGATATCTCTGAAGACTATCAGAGCCAGCTCCAGAAACTGTCTAAAAGCATYGATCTAAAGCAAAAGGCTTTAGACGAAGAGAAAAAGCAATTTGCTACAGAGAAAAGAAATACTTCAAAGAAGTATACAGCAATTGCAAAAGAGCTTACTGAGAAGAGGAAGTGGCTTGACATCGCTTTGGAGAATGACAARAGCAGCTYAGATGAAGAGAAGAGAGATTTGCTAAATCAGAAGAAACAATTTGAAATGCTTCAGAAGGAGTTAGAAGGTAAACTTCTGGATACTTCAAAGAAATTGTCTGATCTAAAGACAGACCTTGAAACCGAACTGAACATGAGAACTGAACTGAAAATTAAATATGATTTAGTTACTATAGAACGAGACCAGCTTTTACAAAAAGTCAAAAACTTTTCTTGTGCTCAAAGCTCAACTGGTTCTCCTTCTCAGTGTAAAACCAGCTTTTATAATTGTTCATCTTCGAACAGTTATTCAAGTAGTCCTAAATCTAATGTTTCTAAGAACTATTCTCGTTCTAATCAGTACTATCAAGGATATGTCATTGGATCACCCAATTATTCTTCCAAGATTAAGAGCATATGGGTTAGTAAGTCTGATTCTGCTTTATCTAATACACCTGTTGGTACTAACAATCTTCCTTGCATTGTGAAGTCTACTGATGATTTGATTATTCTTAGCAAGAGAAGGATTTTGTGCTCAACATGCAGAACCAATAAGTTTGTAAATAACAAAAGGTTCAACAGGTGGCATGGAGATAACAGTTATCAGGCCAACTGGAAAGGTAAGAACATGTATGATCCCAATTACTTATATGATTCATATTCTAATCCTGGTCATCATGTTCATAGTGCTGAAAAGAATACATCCTAAAGAAAGAAGTGGTTTAGTAGTTACAACATACCCCAACCAAATTCTAACATATTAGGACCCAAGTCTGTTTGGGTACCAAAATCTACTTGATTTGGTTTTGCAGGTGTGTCCATTTCATGCTGATCAGAATATCATTTTGTGTGATACACCAATGCAGGGGGAGTTGTACATTATTTCAAACAAAGGTTTCTAAACATCCAGTTTAGGACCCGTGCTTAACTTTATGGCTTCTGAACATTTCAGTTCAGAACCCGTGCTTAAAATGTTTTCATTTTATTTTTGAGCTTAAAAGATTTATTACTTAAATCTACTTTCTATGGGGAGTTTCCTTAGAACGTTCAATAATTGGTTTTTAGAAAATAATTTTTTTGGGATAACGAGTACATTCTCTGAACAGGTATTTC
>NC_037539.1:18842358-18843768 GCF_001531365.2 Cynara cardunculus var. scolymus | reverse complement strand
TAATAGAGAGTTTGACTGAGCTTAGAGTTGTTGACTTTTTCTCTCAAGTGTTCTTGATATTCTTGAATGCCATATCATGAATCTGCCATTGTTGATTATGAAGATTGTGAAGAATTAATCAGATATTGTGGACACACATGAAAGTTCATTGGAGTTCCAAGAATGGACCGGAGTATACGTGGGAAAGAGAAGACTTCATGAAGAACAAGTATCCTCACCTCTTCTCAAATCAACCATGAATTGAAGCGTAAACGATTAAATTTCGGGACGAAATTTTTCGGAGTTGGGGAGGCTGTAACAACTCTGCTCTTTTGGATTTCCAGGTTAGGACCTCATTTCGGAATCTTCATTAGCAAACTAAGTCTTTTAGGATTAACCTTATTTAGAGTATGATCTTGAAGAGGTCGCCAATTCGATCAGAGGCTCTGGCACTAGCTACAGAGGCTCTGACACTATCTACAGAGGCTTTGTTGCCTCTTCTCAGAGACTCTGTGTCCTTTCACAGAGACTCTGGCAATTCTTCTCAAAGACTGTCTCTTCACATAAACTCTCTGTCTCTTCACAGAGGCTCTGGCATCTCTTTGCAGAAACTGTGTCTCTTCACAGAGGCTCTGGGATCTCTTTGCAGAAGCTCTGAGTCTTTTCACATAAGCTCTGGCGCCTTTTCTTCGCAAAGGCTCTGTTGCCTTCTTCTGAGGCGCTGGTTGCCCAAACTGATCATTCTGTTCGACAGCTAGTCTTGTTCCAGGCTTGGACATTTTGGTTATTTTTGATTTTTGGGCCTTAATTTAAGGAAATATTTAAATCTTTGGGCTTGGACTTTTAAGGGCCAGCCCACTTCTCTTCTAGAAGTCTCATATAAATACCCCCTTCCTCTTTTAAAAACTCTTCTTCATTCAAAAAGCTCTAGCTTTCCTCGTTCTCCCTCTCTAAATAGTTCATCACCTTCAAGCCGAACTCTTCTCCCTGCAAGTTTAGGATTGCTGCTGTGCTCGAATCGTTCTTATATGGCTTGTCTACAAAAAGGTATGCTCCTAAAGTCATCTAATCCCCTTTAAAGTGTTCGATTTTCTATCTTTCTACTCAACTCATGTTTCAGATGGCGAGATTATCCATCGAAGACATGCATATGTCTTCATTAGATGATAATCTGTGACCCAAAAACCTTTTAAATCTCAAAAGAGACGAAGAGAGTTCTTACATATTTTTTTAAAGAACCGATTACACCTTTGGGTGACTTGAGTCCTGCATGCAACTCTAAATCAAATCTTTTATCTTATAGTTTTCCGAAATCTAAAGACTCCCAATTCGTTTTCTTTTCTTATCCGGATCTTACTCAAGAAATGAGAATTTAGGGTATTATCTGTCTCTATTCCTGGAAATCTAGAGTCGAAACCATACCCATTTGCT
>NC_037539.1:18839068-18841448 GCF_001531365.2 Cynara cardunculus var. scolymus | reverse complement strand
AAATTTATAACCAAGATTGATGCATTTAAAATTATTTTTATGCATATAAAACCTGTGAACTCACTAACTCTTGTAGTTGACTATGCTTTATACCATGCTTTTCAGGTACTAAGTAAGTTATGCGGACTCTGGGGAGCATTACTTGGATCACATCGATTAAGACAGTTTTTATTGTATTTCAAACATTTTTGTAACCTTGGAATCCTGTTAAGTCGATGAACTATATTTTTTTTATTATTGGGAATCTTTGTTGAGAGTGTTTCTCTTAAACTGTTGCCAAGACTCGCTTGTCTGTTAGCATTCCGTGTTTCCGCTTTAGCGGGGTGTCACAAAAACACAAAAATTTTAAACAAAATCGAATCACACACTAGAAAAAAAATAAGAACTTGAAGAGCAAAAAAATTCAGAAAAGAAAATCTTCAAAAAAATCTTCAAAAAAATTCTGATTTCTTCATCTGATCTCTTGCAAACTCTGCTCTGATACCAATTGTGTGTCCCAAAAATCACTGATCAATCTTCAATTATCTTCACAATCATGGCAGATCAAAATATAACATTCAAGAACATCAAGAACATTGAGAGGAAAAGTCAATGCATTCAAAGTATAGTCAAACCTCTTATTACGTTTTGTATAGTCAATCACATCCATGTTTTGGAAGAGTTTCCAAAGAGAAATGGGTTCGCAAATTAAGCTAAGTACAACTTATCACCCTCAGACTGATGGACAAAGTGAACGACCTATCCAAAAATTAGAAGATATGCTGAGAGCATGTGTAATTGATTTTGGAGGATCATGGGATAGTCATTTGGCTCTAGTAGAATTTGCATACAACAATAGCTACCATTCAAGTATTCAGGCAACACCTTTTGAGGTTTTGTATGGACGAAAATGTCGAACTCCTTTGTGTTGGAATGAAATAGGTGAAAAACAATTAGCTGGGCCTGAGTTAGTTCAGCAAACTGCAGATAAAATTGGAGTAATACGGGAACGAATGAAACTGGCACAAAATAGACAAAGAAGTTATGCAGATAAACGTCGGAAGTCAATTGAATTTCAAGAAGGTGATAGAGTGATGTTAAAGGTGTCACCTTGGAAAGGAGTGGTACGTTCTGGAAGAAGAGGAATTTTTGGTCCAAGATATATTGGACCATTCACTATTATTCGAAGGGTTGGGGAAATAGCCTACAAATTAGAACTTCCTTTAGAATTAAGTGGAATTCATGACACATTTCATGTATCGAATTTAAGGAAGTGTCTAATAAGTCCAGATGTGGCAGTACCATTACCTGAAATTAAGGTAGATGGAAAATTATGTTATCAAGAAACCCCTGAACAAATTACTGATTTCAAAGTAAAGAAGTTGCGAAACAAAAATATTGGGTTAGTAAAGGTTCAGTGGCGTTATCATAAGGGACCAGACGCCACATGGGAATCAGAATCAGAGATGTGGATGAAGTATCCCTATCTTTTTGCTTAAATAGAATTCCGGGACGAAATTCTTTTAAGGAGGGAATGTTGTAATATTCGGGTTACAAATTTTGAGTTAATAATTGAAAAATAAGGTTATAATATATATATATATATATATATATGATAGAGTTGTGTGTGAGTGTGGATTTGTAATTGGAAAGGCGGTTATTGCACTTACTATATATAGTAAGTCCATATGAAAGGTAAAGGGCTTGAATTTCTTGAGAGCAAAATCAGTTGAGAGTAAAGACTGAAGGTAAATCGCAGGTTTAATCCGATCAACATTCTAAGGTGAGTGTATTAAAGCTTTGAGTATAAATTGTTTGCATACAATCTAGTAGTTATTGGAACTTGTTATTATGATTTATATTACATTATTGTGTGGATATTCCTTAAATCGTCCAATTGTTGACCGGTTTATTCTTAAACCGCTCAAGTGTTGTCCGGACTCAACCCTAAACCGGTCAAGAGGTGACCGGATTAACCATAAATCGCTCAAGAGGTGACCGGATCTCATTTAAATCGGTCAAAGGTTGGGCGATGTATTGTCCGGATTGTTTTAAATCGGTTAAGTTGTGAGCAGGGTATTGTCCGGACTTGTTATCCGGACAAAGATATTGACTTAATTCTAAGTGTTAACCGGGCAAAGCTTATACAAGGTGTTATCCGGATTGTTGACCGGAGATGATATAACCCTTTTGTTATTCTAAGTGTCTGTCCGGATTTCATATCTGGACAAGGCTGATCGGACTTCAAATCCGGCTAATATGTTGAATCATTTTTTAGATGTAATGGCGGTGTAACCGCGAGAGAGATGAAATGGTGGTGTAACCGTGAGAAAGATGAAATGGCGGTGTAACCGCGAGGGAGATGTAATGGCGGTGTAACCGCAAGAGAGATGTAATGGCG
>NC_037539.1:18838411-18838863 GCF_001531365.2 Cynara cardunculus var. scolymus | reverse complement strand
AACAGGTTTGATTCTGAACTGATTGTTTGAAAAGTATGTTGTTTGTTTGAGATTTATACACTCACTAGACCTTTTTGGTCTAACGCTCAGTTGTTGGACTAACCTGTTTTGCAGGTCATCATACCTCGCAAAATAAAGGCAAGTGAAAAGTTTAAAATGAATGGCATTTAGTACTCATAAATGTATTTTAAGAAAGCTTTATTTTGTTAATCTGTATTTTGTAAACGATGTTACAGTTTGTGTTAAGAGTATGATGATGTAAATTATATGTACATGGAATATGTGGGTTGTTACATTTGATTAGACCAATTATGACGCTTTGAGTATCTTTATATCTCAATTACACTCAAATAGGAGAAATAAGCCCATTATACGCATTAAGATCCGACCAAACTAAATATGACCAAATTAGTGTCATTTTTAGTGAATTACACTCCTTATGCAGAAATGGG
>NC_037539.1:18833665-18837986 GCF_001531365.2 Cynara cardunculus var. scolymus | reverse complement strand
TAAGGACCCTTAAGACCCATTCTCACTCGATTAGTCACATTAACATCTAGTTAGACTAATTATGACTCATTTAGTGCCATCTTGACCCAATGAGAATCCTTATGAAAAAATGGGCTAATTGAACCCTACCCGGTCTAATGGGACTAATTATGACCTAGTTATTGTCATTTTGACCTAGTGGGACTTCTCAAGGAGAAATGGGACCATTATATTCACTAACAACAAATGGACTCATTAAGGTCCATTAAGACCCATTCTGCCTCAATTACTCTGATTTACGCTGATTAGAATAATTATGACGCATTTAGTACCATTAATGTCTACTTAGACTAACCATGACCCATTTAGTGTCATCTTGACCCTATTAGGCTCGTTATGAAGAAAATGGGCCAATTAAACCGCTTAGGAGCTAATGAGACTAATTATAACCTAGTTAGTGTCGTTTCGACCCAAATGGACTTATTAAGGAAAAACAGACTCATTGTACCTCAATTACTCCCATTTACCTCTGAATAGACTAATTATGACCCATTTAGTACCATTATAGCTCAATTGGACTCAAATAGAAGAAATAATCTCATTATACCGATTAAGGCCTGATCAAACTAAGTATGACCAAATTAGTGTCATTTTGTGTCAATTGGACTTCTCTTATGCAGAAATGGGCCTATAAACCCATTTGGGTCTAATCAGATTAGTTATAACCCATTTAGTGTCATTTTGATCAAATTGACTCGAATAAAAGTAACAGACCCGTGTTATACCCTTTAAGATCCAAATGGACCCGTTAAGGAGCCTTAAGACCCATTCTAACTCAATTTGTCACATTAACGTTTAATTACACAAAATATGACCGATTTAGTGTCTTCTTGACCCAATTAGACTTCTGGTGAAAAAATGCGCTAATTAAACCCTATACGGTCTGAAGAGACTAATTATGACCTAGTTAGTGTCACGTTGACCCAATTGGACTTATCAAGGAGAAATATGCCCATTATATCCACAAACACCAAATGGACCCATTAAGGATCATTAAGACCCATCCTACCACAATTACTCCCATTAACTTCTGATTAGACCAATTATGACACGTTGAGTATCATTATAACTCAATTACACTCAAATAGGAAGCCCATTATACGCATTAAGGTCCGACCAAACTAAATATGAGACTAATTATGACCCATTTAGTACCATTATAGCTCAATTAGACTCTAATTGGAGAAATAATCACATTATCCCGATTAAGGCCAGATCAAACTAAGTATGACCAAATTAGTGTCATTTTGTGTCAATTAGACTCCTTTTATACAGAAATGGGCCTATAAACCAATTAGGGTCTAATCAGATTAGTTATGACCCATTAATGTCATTTTGATCAAATTTACTCGAATAAAAGTAACAGACCCGTGTTATACCCATTAAGGTCCAAATGAACCCGTTAAGGAGCCTTAAGACCCATTCTAACTCAATTAGTCACATTAACGTCTAATTACACTAAATATGACCGACTTAGTGTCTTCTTGACCCAATTAGACTCCTAGTGAAAAAATGCGCTAATTAAACCCTATACGCTCTGATAAGACTAATTATGACCTAGTTAGTGTCACGTTGACCCAATTGGCCTTATCAAGGAGAAATATGCCTATTACATCCACAAACACCAAATGGACCCGTTAAGGATCATTAAGACCCATTCTAAAACAATTACCCTCATTAACTTTTGATTAGACCAATTATGACGCATTGAGTATCATTATAACTCAATTACACTCAAATAGGAGAATTAAGCCCATTATAACCCTACCCAGTCTAATGGGACTATTTATGACCTAGTTAGTGTCATTTTGACCCAGTAGGACTTCTCAAGAAGAAATGGGACCATTGTATCCACTAACAACAAATGGACTCATTAAGGTCCATTAAGACCCATTCTGCCTTAATTACTCTGATTTACGCCTGATTAGAACAATTATGACGCATTTAGTATGATTAATGTCTAGTTAGACTAACCATGACCCATTTAGTGTCACCTTGACCTTATTAGGCTCCTTATGAAGAAAATGGGCCAATTAAACCGCTTAGGAGCTAATGAGACTAATTATGACCTAGTTAGTGTCGTTTCGACCCAAATGGACTTATTAAGGAGAAATGGACTCATTGTACCTAAATTACTCCCATTTACCTCTGATTAGACTAATTTTGACCCATTTAGTACCATTATAGCTCAATTAGACTCAAATAAGATAAATAATCTCATTATACCGATTAAGGCCTAATCAAACTAAGTATGACCAAATTAGTGTCATTTTGTGTTAATTAGACTTCTCCTATGTACTAATGGGCCTATAAACCCATTACGGTCTAATTAGATTAGTTATGACCCATTTAGTGTCATTTTGATCAAATTGACTCGAATAAAAGTAACATACCCGTGTTATACCCATTAAGGTCCAAATAGACCCGTTAAGCAGCCTTAAGACCCATTCTAACTCATTTAGTCACATTAACGTCTAATTACACTAAATATGACCGATTTAGTGTCTTCTTGACCTAATTAGACTCCTGGTGAAAAAAATGCCCTAATTAAACCCTATACGCTCTGATGAGTAATTATGACCTAGTTAGTGTCACGTTGACCGAATTAGCCTTATCAAGGAGAAATATGCCTATTACATCCACAAACACCAAATGGATCCGTTAAGGATCATTATGACCCATTTTATAACAATTACTCTCATTAACTTATGATTAGACCAATTATGACGCATTGAGTATCATTATAACTCAATTACACTCAAATAGGAGAATTAAGCCCATTACACGCATTAAGGTCCGACCAAACTAAATATGACCAAATTAGTGTCATTTTTAGTGAATTACACTCCTTATGCAGAAATGGGCTTTTTAAACCCATTTTGGTCTAATCAAATTAGTTAATGATCCATTTGGTTTCATTTTAAATAAATTGACTCGATCAAAAGAAATAGGCCTATTATACCCACTAAGGTCCAAATGGACCCATTAAGGACCCCTAAGACTCATTCTCACGTGATTAGTCACATTAACATCTAGTTAGACTAATTATGACTCATTTAGTGCCATCTTGACCCAATGACACTCCTTATGAAAAAATGGGCTAATTGAACCCTACCCGGTCTAATGGGACTATTTATGACCTAGTTAGTGTCATTTTGACCCAGTAGGACTTCTCAAGAAGAAATGGGACCATTATATCCACTAACAACAAATGGACTCATTAAGGTCCATTATGACCGATTCTGCCTTAATTACTCTGATTTACGCCTGATTAGAACAATTATGACGCANTATCCACTAACAACAAATGGACTCATTAAGGTCCATTATGACCGATTCTGCCTTAATTACTCTGATTTACGCCTGATTAGAACAATTATGACGCATTTAGTACAATTAATGTCTAGTTAGACTAACCATGACCAATTTAGTGTCACCTTGACGTTAATAGGCTCCTTATGAAGAAAATGGGCCTATTAAACCGCTTAGGAGCTAATGAGACTTATTATGACCTAGTTAGTGTCGTTTCGACCCAAATGGACTTATTAAGAAGAAATGGACTCATTGTACCTCAATTACTCCCATTTACCTCTGATTAGACTAATTTTGACCCATTTAGTACCATTATAGCTCAATTAGACTCAAATAGGAGAAATAATCTCAATATACCGATTAAGGCCTGATCAAACTAAGTATGACCAAATTAGTGTCATTTTTGTGTCAATTAGACTTCTCTTATGTAGAAATGGGCTTATAAACCCATTACGGTCTAATTAGATTAATTATGACCCATTTAGGGTCATTTTGATCAAATTGACTCGAATAAAAGTAACATACCCGTGTTATACCCATTAAGGTCCAAATCTACCCGTTAAGGAGCCTTAAGACCCATTCTAACTCGATTAGTCACATTAACGTCTATTTACACTAAATATGACCGATTTAGTGTATTCTTGACCCAATTAGACTCCTGGTGAAAAAATGCGCTAATTAAACCCTATACGCTCTGATGAGACTAATTATGACCTAGTTAGTGTCACGTTGACCCAATTGGACTTATCAAGGAGAAATATGTCCATTACATCCACAAACACCAAATGGACCCGTTAAGGATCATTAAGACCTATTCTACCACAATTACTCCCATTAACTTCTAATTAGACCAATGATGACGCATTGAGTATCATTATAACTCAATTACACTCAAATAGGAGAAGTAAGCCCATTATACGCATTAAGGTCTGACCAAACTAAATATGACCAAATTAGTGTCATTTTTAGT
>NC_037539.1:18828613-18833509 GCF_001531365.2 Cynara cardunculus var. scolymus | reverse complement strand
ACATCTAGTTAGACTAATTATGACTCATTTAGTGCCATCTTGACCCAATGAGACTCCTTATGAAAAAATGGGCTAATTGAACCCTACCCGGTCTAATGGGACTAATTATGACTTAGTGTTGATCCCATATCTCTCAATAACACTAATAATCTAGTTATGAATAACCAAATTATAGTGATTTAATGAAGAAAGTTATGAAGTCTCAAGAATAAAATTAGAAAGTTTAAGAACAATTTTGAGCTTCAAAGGTTTTACTTTATAGATTCAAAAACGTAAAACAAAGAGTAAAAGCCTTATTTTTACAATAGACCTAATCATCTATTTATACTAAACGACTATTAAGAAGATAACTATTTAATGCTACTTTCTAGCAAATCGTCTAGCCAATAGATAGGGTTTATCTTTCTCATGGATAAACATTAACAATTAGATAAACTTGAATTCCAGCTGTTGATTTGTCATCTCCAGCTGTCATTCATGATATGATGACTTCATCCTTATCTTCAAATCTTCATTGCATGCTTGGATGAGGTGCTGGAAAATCTTCTAAGTGTTACTTGTCCAGAGGATCGATGAGGATGCTCTTTCCATCGCATCCTTGAACCTATCCATTGATCCTCTGGTTGAACTTGTCCATTTGTCCAATGGTTGAACTTGTCCATCGATCCAATGGTTGAATTCCAGACTTAGTCGATTTTGCCTTGATGTCTTCATTGGTCTTCTGGTTCTTCATCACTTGTTGTTTTTCATTACTTTTTACATTTTGCATTGTGGGGTTTAATAATCTCCCCCTAAGTAATGAAATAACAAACAAAGTCTAATCTAGACACATATGTGAAGAACATACATTAGTCTAGTAGAAAAAGATCAAACTCCAATTTTTCATTGGATGATGAAATTTCTTTACAATACTGGAAACAAATTACATCAAGACAAAATAAGCAAAAATTTCATCCCATTACTAACTACCTGAGTATCTCTCTTTGAAGCGCAAGAGTAGTCTTCGATAAGTAATGATGGTTGATATCTCATGCATGAGATGACTTCCCTCTTCCCTTGGCACATGGTTTTTGCCCAGTCTTTCTCTAATGTTTTTCTGAAACCATTCAAGTGTATATGTTGAATACTTAAAGGCTTCAGTCAATCTGAAGAACTTTTTAACTCCAAACTCATTCTTGTAAACAAGTCCGAGTTTAGGTTGACTAAGAACTGAAGCAGAACGTATCTCCTGCAGGCCCTGGACGTCTTCATTTGGAGGAGTGCAGGATAATCTATCGAAGCCTAGCCTGAAAGTGATTTCAAAATCTGTTTTGGCTCTGAGCTTTACCAGAGACTCCATTGTTTTCACTATCACTCGGTTTGCCATTCCAAACTTTATGCCATGATCTTGCCTTTGAGCTGTGTAGGCGTATAATTCAATCAAGTCGTACGGGTTGAGATTGATAAGATCATTCTCGTTGAACACGCTAACGATCCCATGGGCTCTCTCCATGATGAACTCGATGTATCGAATAGCTCTATTGGCAAAAGACTTTATCTTCAAGTCGACGACTCTCTTTATTCCTTCATTCGAAAAGATAGCTCAAGGTTCTTGAGTGGTTTGTCTGACAAATCGATGATGTAGGAGGTTCATTGACTCTGGAGATAGGATTGGAGGATTGGTTGACAAACTTTCATCGCGATCTTGATACATGTACTGATGGATATTTTCCATCAAGATCGGTTCCCTGGGCGGCAATTAAGGACGTCTCCTCATCGACTCCATGTTCTGGATAATCTCATCTACCAGGCCTTATGGAGTATGCCTCGAGGAAGAAGGGATGTTCGCATGCACCACAGGATGTTGGGTTAAGGGTTGTATTTTGGCTTGGGGTTGTGTATGGGTAGAGGGTGAGTTTTCTTTGGTTGGTTCAATTTCAAGTGGTTGAGAGGTTTCTGATGGGGTTTGGGGTCGTTGAGGCGATGGTTGGGTTTTTGTAGGTTCTGGTTGTAAGGTAAGAGTGAAGGGTCGAGGTGTTAGAGAAGGTGTTAAGGGTAGGTTTGTTGTGGGTGAGGGAGTGAAGGTTTGGTTTGTTTCTGTAGGTGGTGTTTTTGGTTCTTCATCGGTTGATGAACTCAACATGATGGGGTCTGGTATTGTGGCTGAGGGAACTTGGATATTATGTTCTTCATCAGAGGGCAAGGCCTCTGGTTCCCTTGGTTGGGTTTGTTGGGTTAATGGTGGTTGTTGTGGTGATGATTGTTGCTGTGGTGCAGCGGATCCTGCTTGTTGTGTAGTTGCCGCCTCTGTCTCCCACTCATGAGGTCCAAGACCTTGATCATCGGGGTCTTGGTCTTCATGCCATGGGCGTTTATGGGGGTAGCTGGAAGAGCAAGAGACTCTTGATCGGTTCTTCTTTTTCCACATTCTAATGTGGGAAGTGAGAGTGCACACCCGATCCTTTCTGCACCATTTTTCCATTGTGCGAAGGAGAGTGTTTGTTCGTTCTTGATGGTGTTGTAAACTCTTCCTCAGCACAGTGGTGGGTTCAATGGATCGAGCAGCAAACTTTGCACTTATCTCATTGAAAGAGGAGATAAGTGCCTTGGATAGAGCCCGTAGGTCGGCTCTTGTAGAAAAGTCTGTGCCTGTAGAGGGAGGAGGTGGCACAAAGGTTGTTGCAGATGATGGAGGTTGGGGAAGGTTAGCAAGAAGATTCCTCACCTCTGTAGTGAAGGATGAGAAGGCTGCTTTATAGGAAGGGCCTGTAGAGGGAGGTGGGGTTTGAGTTTGTGGTGGGATTTGGGCAAGTATGGTGGCAGGTAATTGGGTGAGGGTTGTTTGTATGGTGGCCATTTGGGTGGTGAGGGTGGCAAGGGTTTCATCAATGGATGATGTGGATGAAGGTTGAAGGTGAGATATTTGGGAGGTGATGAAGGAAGATAGTTGATAAAGATTGCGAAGGATGGTTTGGAGTTGGGTAATGATGTAGGTTATGTTTTCATTGGCCTCAGTTGCCTGAGCCGTGAGGGTGGCTATGGATTGGATTAGGATTTGGTTTTGTTGGGTGGCTAAGGATGATATGGTATTGTGGTGTTGGGTTATTGTTTGTTGGAGGATTTGAAGGCGGGATGAGTTGGTTTGGGTTTGGGTATCTATTTGGTTTAGGTGGCGTTGGATGATGGCAAGGGATTGGTGGAGGTCTGGGGTATCGGGTGAGGGTTGGTTTTCCACAAGCCCTTGTACGAGGAGTTTAAGGTCATCCAAGGACCGCGTCACTGTATCAACATAGGCTTGGAACTCAGCCTTTGTGACCAGATCTGCTAATGGGGTAACCCCTGCAGCAACAGATGCTGCARGTTGGGCCTCTGTTCCTGAGGCGCCCTCTTGGCCTTTTGCAAAGGTAGGTCGCGAGGGACTTCCATCATGTCCCTGATAGCCTTTGAGAGAAGAACTATCTCAAGATGTTGGAACATCCTCTTCCTCTTCTTCAGCTTCAGAGGCTGAGTAAGTGAAGCGGATGTGTGTCCCTTTTGGTAGATCAAATACCGAGGGGAGTGGTGCACGAATTGAAGATCGCTCTGAACGATCTATGGGATCAATGTYAGAAGCAACGAATGCTTCTGTGTGTGTGAGGGGTTGTGGCAAGCCCTGAGGCGAAGGGGCTCCTGTCTCTTCATCACCTCTCTGTTAAGAGAGGGGTGATGGTATATGAGGTTGCTAGGCTTGTTCATCTCCAGAGGCCCGAAGAATGGCCTCTGGATGGCTGGCTGGGGTTTGGGTGGGACTGGGTCGTCCTGTTTCAATACCCCTTTGGCTTTGATCGCCAGGGGTAGTAGATGTGGTTGCCCTTTGGGTAGTAGGGTGGGGAATACTTTGGTGAAGGCCGAGGGAAGCACTAGCATCATCTTCATCATTCGATGAAGACGATGCTTGTGCGCCCTCGCTTGGAGGGGGACGGCTCTAAGTGCTCCGGGGTAGCTGTCCTCGGTGCTTGGGACAGCATGGAGCATTCATAGGCTTGGCGTATCTCACTTGTCGATGGAATGACAGTGAGCATAGCCCGGGACAGCGGACGGTTTGTGGTGTATCCTTCCTTCGATAGTGTTGGGCGATGTCCTTGCATCTTGTAGTTTAGGGTGAAGGGCTCTACAGCAGGTAGTTCGTGTTGCACCATCGCGTCCCCAATGAAAAGAGCAAGGAAGCGAGGAAAGAGAACAACAGATAATGGCTTTCCCGAGGCTTGAAGTTTGCACTTTTTGAAGACGGTCGCATGAATCTCGTTGTAGATGTGGAAGGCGTAGTCGAGATTAAGGTTGAAGAAAAGCCCATACATATTTGTCATTATGTTGAGATTTCCTTGGTCGAGGGAGTCGAGCTTGCAGGTAAGGGATCGGTTGAGGATGGAAAAGAACAAATTTCACATTGGTGGGAGGAATTGTCTTTTGAAGTCTGATACGTTTCGCAGTTCACGATTGTACCCTAACATCTTCACGAACCTTAGAATGTCGTCGGAGGAAGGTGGTTTGTCATATTGCGGGATCCCGAGTTCCTTTCTTGTGGGAATGCATAGAACTTTAGAAACTTTTACTCACGATATTTTTACCGAGCAAACCATGTCATTTGGAGCGTCTATGTCTCCCATTATTCCATGACTGGGAGGATCAAACTCACAGGTCTGCCAGTATTGTTGAATGTACTTTAAGGGTACGTTTGGGTTCACAAGAGTTAAGGTAGGAAGAAGGATACAGTTCTTGAAGAACTCAATCATTATCGCAAACCTGTCATAAAAAAGGGTGTTGCACAGTTCAATCATGTGGTTATTGGGTTTCATGGGCAAGAAGACGATTGCGCGGCTGTCGGCGCCGGTGGATCGGATGCGGCTGTCATTGTTGTTGGATTCGTCAGAAGCGGAG
>NC_037539.1:18826953-18828318 GCF_001531365.2 Cynara cardunculus var. scolymus | reverse complement strand
GGTGGGGTGGTAAGGGAAACGTTTCTTTGATTATTATAATATAATAATCATGAAAATGGGTTTTATTGGATGAACGTGAGCCGTCTGGATAGTACATGCCATTAATGTAGTGGACACATGTCAGCCTGGGGTAAGGGATGGAAAATATTGAAACGGCTCATGGGGGACAACCTGTATGGTGTCAGGCGCGTGGTTTGAGTGACGTCATGAGGTATTTGAAATGAAGAGTCATTAAAAATAATATCTTGGTGAAGACGTTTCTCAAAAAAAATTATTTAAAATCTCATCTAATTGTAAGATTAATACTTATTACGAAGTTTTGGTCTTCKAAAAACCCTTGTTGTATAGTTTTTAGTCACAAAAGCTGCAATTTTGTATAATCTTAAAAATGGTTTCAATTAAGATGAGTTTTATTGTAAAATGTATTTTCATGGAACCAAAGGAGCTCTGGTTATGCATGACAGAGTGGGTGTGGAACCAGAGGAGTTCTGGTTGTAATGTCGATGAATACAAGAAGTTATGTTGGATTTGCATGATGTAAAGACTTTGGTTAACAAACCAGAGGCTCTGGTGAAGTATGTCAAACCATTTTATAAAACCAGAGGAGGTCTGGTATTATATTTATATCTAGCATTTTATGTGACCAGAGGCTCTGGATGGAAAATGCATGTTTACAAAAGTAAACTTTTGATCCCCCTCAAATGATGCATATGGATTAAAATCAAAGACTCCCCTTCACTTAGTTTAGGAGACAGAGGCTCTGGTCTATACAACCAGAGACTCTGGTTGAGAGAATCATATGCCAAGTAAGGATTTTCAAAGAGAACAAAGTCAGAGGCTCTGGTCTTTAGAACCAGAGGCTCTGGTTGAGAGGCAAGGTGTTTGAAAAACTCAAGGACATTGAAACCAGAGGTTCTGGTCTATGGAACCAGAGGCTCTGGTTGAGAAGGCAATGAGTGTTATGAATAAGGAAAAAGAATTGTCTATGAGACCAGAGGGGCTCTAGTGACAAAGACTTTGAATCCAGAGGCTCTGGTCTTTATAACCAGAGGCTCTGGTTGGAAAAACTATGAAAAGGAAGTATGGGTAAATGGTTAAGACTTGCTTTTTAAAGAATCTAAAGTCAGAGTGTAATAGTCTGGTTATTATTTTGGTTATATATATATATGATATATGTATGTATGTTATGTATGTATGTTATGTATGTATATGATTTGTGTGTGGGAGCATTTAAAAGAAGAAAAGAAGGGGAGAGGGTCGGCTATTAAGCCGCCTCTCAATTTCCTTGTGGTTATGTGTGTTGGTATAAATAGAATTTATGAAGAGAAAACACACACAACACACTTTCCATATTTAGAAATTCTC
>NC_037539.1:18823541-18824773 GCF_001531365.2 Cynara cardunculus var. scolymus | reverse complement strand
TCAATTCTTTTAGCTCACAACAACTACCCCACTCTTTTTCATTTTAGTCTCGGCACACAAACCCTTTGTATCTAAGCTCACTCAGATATGGTTGTCCTCTTGGGTAGGTCTGTCGGTTTTGATATTCCATAAAGGTATTTCAGATAAGCACTCAGTCCCTCCTAAAATATTACGTTATGCACATATGATCACAAAGAATGATCAAAAATATTATTTCATTAAAGCACAATGATCAGATAAAAATTGATCAAGTAAATTTGGCTTTAAGCACGATCAATAAAAGAATGAAGCGATGACTATTATTTGATATGTACGAGAGAAATGAATGAAGATCTGTAAGAACAAATTTACAGATTCTGATATTTTAAAAAAAATGAATGAATGTGTATCAGTCAAAGAAAAACAATATCAGAAAAAAAAATTGAATACAAACGAGTGTATTATCACCGAAAATGATTTTCGTATAAGAGACGTGATAATAACAGTTTGAAGAATAGCTGAAATAGATATTGGAATTATGTACGATGAGAAGTTACGCAAGTAAAATCTCAGGAAATACCTGTTCCGAGAATGTACTCGTTTTCCAAAAAAAATCATTTTTCAAAACCACTTATTGAATTTTCTAGGAAACTCCCCCTAGAAAGTAGATTAAAGTAATGAATCTTTTAAGCTCAAAAATGAAAAAGAAAACATTTTAAGCACGGGTTCTAAACTGGGTGTTTAGAAACCTTAGTTGGAATAATTCACAACTCCCCTGCATCGGTGTATCTTTGAAATGATATTCTGATCAGCATAAATTTGACACACCTGCAAAACCAAATCAAGTAGATTTTGGTACCCAAACAAACTTGGGTCCTAATATGTTAGTATTTGGTTGGGGTATGTTGTAAYTTCCAAACCATTTCTTTCTATAAGATGTATTCTTTTCAGCACTATGAATAGGATGATCAGGATTAAAATATGAACCGTACCAGTAATGGTGATCATACCTGTTCTTACCTTTCCAATTGTCGTGATAACTGTTATATCCATGCCACCTGTTGAACCTTTTGTTATTGACAAAATTRTTDGTTCTRCATGTTGAGCACAAAATCCTTCTCTTGCTAAGATTAATYAAATCATTAGTAGACTTCACAATGCAAGGAAGATTGTTAGTACCAACAGGTGTATGAGATAAAACAGAATCACACTTATTAACCCATATACTTTTAAACTTTGAAGGATAATTGGGT
>NC_037539.1:18816733-18822246 GCF_001531365.2 Cynara cardunculus var. scolymus | reverse complement strand
ACACACAAAAACAGATATACAATGATCCAAAAAGAAAATCTAAACACAAACAAACTAAGAAACCAAAAACACAACTAATTGAAGCCCAAAAAGAATAATGTCCAAGTCCAAAAACAAACAGAATCAGTATCAACAATACAGATATGAATCTTTTAAAAAAATATTCTATCTGCTTCACTTGGGTGCTTCTCCTATGGATGTACTTCTCACGACTCTTAATTTGGGCAACACCTTCGTATCAGTCACTTTGCACCAAACAGCTCACTTACTGTCACAGCAAGTATCTAAACCAGATCCTGCTGTTGCTCTCTTCTCTTMTGTTTTGAGATTGCTACTGTTAAGAACCTGTTGTACAATCTGGGTTAAACAAATTTGACTTTTCTTGTTGTTGCTGCACCAAACAACTCACAACAAAGAATCTGAAAATAGCAAGATCAAACAAAACAATCTGTCAACACAATACCAAACTGTTTTACAATGAACTGAACTTGATCAATGAAATACAAATAGCAACAGGTTCAAATCTGCACAAACTGTATTGACCAGCCCTTGTGTTCTGACAGCAATGCCGCAACCTGTTTCAAACCTGTTTTGGTCTTGTTACTACAACCTGAGCTGTTGTTTATGTGGAGCTGTTGTTTTGAAAACCTTGCTGTTAACCAGTTGCTGTTAAAACAGTTAGTAGAATGTTGTTATTGTTGCTATTTCAGTCTTGCTGTTGCTGGGGCAAATTGCTCAACACAGACTGAGCTGAAACCTTCTTCTCCACACCCACACAGCACAGTACACAATAGCAGCGCAATACCTGTAACTGTTTCAAACCTGTACCTGTCAACTGCTGTTTTAAACCTGCTGCTGTCTTCTTACCAAACACAAACACAACACTTAAACAAATCACAACAACTTGTTGATGCTGCTGTTTTTGTTGCTGTCTAAACACAGCACAGGCACTTGTTGCTTCTGTTAAATAAAAACTGTTGCTCTTCTTCTTCTCTGCTTTGCTGTTGACTGCAGATTTCTGTCAAGATTTGCTGTTGTTTCAATCTGAGTTGCTAAAATCTGATGAATGCTGCAAAAAAAATGGATTCGAATGCTGCTGTTAAACAGTTTTAAGACAACAAAGCTGCTGTTGCTGTTGCTTAAACAGCCAAGTGAAACAACAAAGCTACTAGTCTTAATAGACTATGACATCAAACAGATCAAACTTGCTTAAACCTGCCTTTGTTGATGTTGTTGTAATACCAAGACAAATTACAAAACCTGATGAGGATAATGGACAACAACTAGTTAAACCTGTTAAACCAAAAACCTGCTAAGACCTGTCAAAATAAATAGTCTGCTGTCAATCACAAAGGGCAAACTAGTTACTGCTGTCGAGATGATCCAGAACTACAAAATCACACAACAACAAGACCTGCTGTTGACTGCAGTCTCGACACCAGCAATACCCAACAACAATAAAGCTATTGCTGTCTACTCTTTTCCTGTTTCTGTTTTAAAATTTGAAAACAATCACACATACAGAATGCTTCAAATCTGTTTCAAAACTTCTGTAACTGCAGCTATGTCTTCTTGTTACTATTTCAAACCTGCTGGTTAAAACAGACACAACACAGTTTAAAATGAAGCTGATAAAACTGTGGTAAAGGCTTGGGCATGGCATAGTCATGAACCCGAGTTCGAGCCCTGGGAGGAGAGTGTTGGCGACATTTAAGTGGGGCCATGTTTAGCCTCCAAATTTGCCGGGGATTAGTCGGGCTTTGGCCCGGACACCCTTACAAAAAAAAAAAAAACTATGGTTAAGCTGATAAAACTGTGATAAAATCACACTTAAGTCTGCTGCTGCTGCTACAACCTGCTGTTACCTGTTTTAAATCATACAGTTGCTTCTCTCACACTTGAGCTGCTGCTGCAAAGCTTCTTCTCTACACCAACAGCTTCCAAACCTGTGTAGCTGTGTTAAGACCTGTAACTCAAACATGTTCAATGTGTTGTTTTGCTGCTGTTGCTGTCTTCTTGTTACTGTCAAAACAGTTTTAAAACAGCAAGATCTGCTGTTTCAGTCTTCTCTGTGTATGCACACAGTCAACTAACTAACACAGAATCAAAATTTAAAATCTATGTATCACATAATAGAACCTGTGTAGCAGCTGCTGTTTTAGACCACAAATTACAAAACACAATATCTGAATCTTCCTAAGCTACTGTTCCAGTCCTGCTGTGAATTTCTTAAACAACAAATTGAAGTTCATTAACAAATCATTAACCTGCTGTGTATTGCYTAAACAGCCAAGTCCAGTTCTGCTTCCTGTTCACACACAACCTTCCAGATAACAAACACAGAATTTGTCTTTTTCCAAACACAACAATCAAGCTATCAAATCTAATCACTCAACAAAAGTACCTAAACCTGCTGTCTATTTCTAAGCCACCTCACTGCTCAAACTGTTGATCTAGTCCTCAAAATTCCTTAAAGAAACAGCATAAACAACCAGTTTCAAGCAAATCAAATCTGATAGAATCTAACAAAGTGATCAACTAAACAGGTAAAATCAAGCAGCTTCTAAACTACACTCTAATCAAGCATACCACAACAAGCTGTTTCAGTTCAAAAAATTACACACACACAGAATCAAACAGATCAATCATACACAGCATAAGACTAAACCGGACAGAACACTTCAAATTAAAATTGGAATCTGAATAAGTGAAATTGAACGGATTAGAAATCCGAACAGAACACTGATTGAAAAAAAATTCTAACTCCTAAACCGCTCAAAAATCCGCTCAATAGTCCGCTTAAGAAGTAATCGGTTTAGGTATAAACCATTCAAAAATGAAAACCTAAACCTTGGATGACTTACCAAATCAGAGCACTAATCCGGTCAAGTGGTGACCGGTTTACATGAACACCGTTCAAGAGGTGTGCGGTTTAGATGAACACCGCCCAAATGGTGTGCGGTTTAGACGAACACCGGTTGAGAAATCCGATGAAGTTGTACGCGGTTTACCCTTGAAATCGAATGATGAATCGAATCAGCCGGTGAACACTCCGGCCAAAGAGCGTGCGGTGATCAAGAATGAAGCTTGCGATTACTTGAAGATTCTGGCCAGACTCATTATCCGTTCAAACTATATGGGCCAGATTGAATTTAAGCCCAAAGAAATCCTAAGGTTTTAATCCGGATGTACATTGGACGGTTAACACATCTAAACTAAAAAAAATTTAAAAACAGATCAAAAACACAAAACTGAAAAAAAATTAAAAAAAATTGGATCAAAAACACTGATTACGAAAAAATTCAAGAACACGAAAAAAAAATTTAAAACTCTAAAACCGATTAAATCTTGATTAAAATTGATCAAATCATAAAAGTTTGTGAATAACAAAGATTCACAATACGATTTCGAACATTTTGATCATATTTTTAACACAAAAACACAAGATTTTTATGAAAAATCGGATCTAAATCTAAAAAAATCAAGAACACTCAAGAACATAAAAAAAACCAGAAAAAAAATTCACTTATCTTTCAAATTCTTCCTCTGATTTCTTGCATCCTGCTCTGATACCAATTGTGAGGTCGAAATCACTGATCAATCTTCGTTTAGCTTCATAATCATGGCATATCTTGATAATTCATGTAAGAACATCATATGAACATTCATAAGGATCTTGAGAGAAAAAGTCAAACTTGTAAGCTCTGGTCAACTCTCTTAATACGTATGATTTATTACAAAATGAGCTCTACCACTTTACAAATTACAAAGACTACCACTATTTATATGGTCAACCTAATAAAGACAAGGTCAAAGTCAAACCTATAAGAAAAGTCAAACACGCTGACTTTTTACAATTATAGACTATTTATAAACTTTCAAGACGAATACAATTAATAATGATTTCTCAGTCCTAACACGACCGGATTGCTAAACCGGTCAAGAGTTGTACGGTGTGTTGACCGGTTTATATTAAACCGCTCAAAGGTTAAAACGTGTATTGATCGGTTTAATCTAAACCGGATGACAAAGAGAATGATATGATGTCCGGATTGTTAAACCGGACAAGGATATTATATTTTCAAAGTGTTGTTTTGAGCGGATTACTAAACCCGACAAGGTTGAATTATTTTCTAAGTGTTTGTCCGGATTTGTAATCCGAATGAAAAGGAAAGAGTTTTAAAGGGTATTGACCGGACATCTAATCCGGACGGTTATGACCGGACTTCAAGTCCGGATAAAAAGAGATATTTTTGAAAGAATGTTTTTGGAATGATATATTGAGCAGTGTAAACTGCTTGTGAGATGGCGGTGTAACCGCGAGAGTGATATAGGCGGTGTAACCGCGAGAGTGATATGAGCAGTGTAAACTGCGCGTGAGATGGCGGTGTAACCGCGAGAGGGATATAATGGGCAGTGTAACTGCGAGTGAGATGGCGGTGTAACCGCGAGAGGGATATAATGGGCAGTGTAACTGCGAGTGAGATGGCGGTGTAACCGCGAGAGTGATATAATGGGCAGTGTAACTGCGAGTGAGATGGCGGTGTAACCGCGAGAGTGATATGATGGCGGTGTAACCGCGAGAGTGATATGATGGCGGTGTAACCGCGAGAGTGATATGATGGCGGTGTAACCGCAAGAGTGATATAATGGGCGGTGTAACCGCGAGAGTGATATGATGGCGGTGTAACCACAAGAGTGATATAATGGGTGGTGTAACCGCGAGTGAGATGGCGGTGTAACTGCGAGAGTGATATAATGGCGGTGTAACCGCGAGTAAGAAAGAGATATGAGAATGAGATGGCGGTGTAATCCGCGAGAAACATAAATATACTTATGTTTCGGAAYAGGTTTGATTCTAAACTGAATGTTTGGAATATATATTGTTGTATGAGATTATACACTCACTAGACCTTTTTGTCTAACCCTCAGATGTTGGATTAACCTGTTTTGCAGGGCAGCGTGCTCTGAAAGATAAAGGTAAGGGAAAAGTCTAATTGTTGATATTAACTTGATATGCATATGTATTAAAGATACATTTTGATAGTTCATGTTTTGTAATAATACTATTTTAGTATTATGAAAATGATGATGTAAATTATATGTATTTGGAATATGAGAGTTGTTACACAGAGGCTCTAGTCTTTAGAACCAGAGACTCTGGTTGTGAGAAAAGAATATATAGCAAGCAAAGGGGGAAACCAGAGGCTTTGGTCTTTGGAACCAGAGGCTCTGGTTGGAGAGAAAAAAAATATTGCATGAAGTGTGGGGAAGCTAGAGGCTCTGGTCTTTAGAACCAGAGGCTCTGGGAGGTTAAGGAGAAAGAAATAATGAGAGAGAATGCAAGAATCCAAGGATTGAGACATTGATATTTCAAAGTTTTGGAGTCCAGAGGCGCTGGTCTATATAACCAGAGGCTCTGGGTGGGAGAAAAAAGGACTTGGTTAAAAATACCAAGTAATTGCTTTGAACCAGAGGGGCTCTGGTTACAAAGATAAAATTTTGCCAATAAA
>NC_037539.1:18809452-18811038 GCF_001531365.2 Cynara cardunculus var. scolymus | reverse complement strand
TTTCAGATTTTTCAAAACTTAATTTTTCTTTTAGTTTCAAGAAATCWTCTGAAAGCTGGATTACCCTTAACTCTAGTTCAGATGGAACAGAGTTGGTTTCATTTGAATAAGACTCACATACCTGGTCATCAGAGTTGGTGGAGGATTCTGCATTGGACGTGCCATTAGACAGATGAGCGTTTTATCTTCATCATCTGATGAAGAGTCGGACACCCAGTTTTCCTTTTCGGCCATCAAGCTTCGCTCTCTTGAATTATACTTGTATTTGTTCTTATAGTAATCAGCATCCTTGATCAAATGTCCTTTGCATTCTTTGAAAAAATGACCAAGTTTTCCAAATCTGAAGCATCGAAGGTCATTTTTCTTTCCTTCCTTGTCCTCTTTCCTTTCTTCTCTTCTCTCTTCTCTTCTCTCTTCCCTTTCTTCYCTTTCATCTCTTCTTTCGTCCCTTTGATAGAATTTGGATGGCTTTCTATCATAGGATGACTGGTACTTTTCCCTTTTGAMCTCTTTTTGCTCGTAGGGTTTTCTGATGAACTTCTTTTGGAACTATTTTGTAATCAAGGCCAATGATTTGGCGAAAGCTTTAATCTCATCATCTGATTCAGAAGTTTCCTCTTCAGATTCGGATTCTACCGGCAATGCTTTCTTGCCTTTCTTCTTGTGCTCTTGGTAGGAGTCCTTGACTTTTCTTTTTCATCGGCAGCAAGAGCAAGAGGTCCTCCAATGGATACATTTTTCTTCATAATGTTGCTTTCTTGTGCTGCAAGAGTTCCATACACGTCATGAAGAGACCAGCCATCTAAGTCTTGGTTTGCTTGTAGAGACATGGATAGCTGAGTCCATTCATCTGCCTAGACTTTTTAGGAATAAAATGTTGTTTTCTTCCTTGGTTCTGATGATATCGTTTCTACGACATTGATTTATCAATGTGTTGAAGCGATCATAAGTCTTTTGTATGGGTTCATCAGGGAGGGCTTTGAAGTTGGTGTAATCATTGAGWCATTGTGCTYTRYGATTTTTCTTCGTCTTTGCTCCTCCTTCCAGTTGACTTGCCAATTYGTCCCAAAGTTCTTTCGCAGTGGAGCATGTATCGAGGGATTGAAAGATTTCATTGGGTAGCGCCATGATTATCAATGTTTTGGCCTTTCTGTCAGTTTCGACTCTTTCTTTATCATCTTCATCCCAATTTCTTTCATCTTTAGGCATGTAATATGCTTGAATTTCAGTTGTGGTACTTGTTCCTGGAACTCTTGGAACTAGAGTTTGAGGAATGTAGGGACCCTCCTGTATGGATCGCAGGAGATTCCTRTCCATTCCCTCCAGAAAATTTACCATTCTGATCTTCCATTGAGGATATTCCTCTCGTTGAAGAGTTGGAGGCTTTGTGAGGGAACCAACATTGTAATCGGAATAACAGTTGGCCATTGAAATTTTTTGAAGAAGAAGAGAGAATTTTTTATGAGAAAGAAGATTAAAATATTGAGAGATTTTAAAAGATCGTTTTGATTGGATAATCAATCAATATGCTCTGATACCAATTATTGATCCCAGATCTCTCAATAACACTAATAATCTAGTTATGA
>NC_037539.1:18807868-18809203 GCF_001531365.2 Cynara cardunculus var. scolymus | reverse complement strand
AAAGGTTTTACTTTATAGATTCATAAACGTAAAACAAAGAGTAAAAGCCTTATTTTTATAATAGACCTAATCATCTATTTATACTAAACGACTATTAAGAAGATAACTATCTAATGCTACTTTCTAGCAAATCGTCTAGCTAATAGATAGGGTTTATCTTTCTCATGGATAAACATTAACAAGAAACTCTCACGTCCGGTTCTGTAGTAGAGATGGAATTCAAAACAAACCATCAACTATAACCCCAAAAGAACCAGATTCCTTGATCCGTCTCATCTTGACTTGGTTCTGCTTCCTCTAATAAGATAAACTTGAATTCCAGCTGTTGATTTGTCATCTCCAGCTGTCATTCATGATATGATGACTGCATCCTTATCTTCAAATTTTTATTGCTTGCTTGGATGAAGTGCTGGAAAATCTTCTAAGTGTTGCTTGTCCAGAGGATCGATGAGGATGCTCTTTCCATCGCATCCTTGAACCTGTCCATTGATCCTCTGGTTGAACTTGTCCATTTGTCCAATGGTTGAACTTGTCCATCGATCCAATGGTTAAATTCCATACTTAGTCGATTTTGCCTTGATGTCTTCATTGGTCTTCTGGTTCTTCATCACTTGTTGTTTTTCATTACTTTTTACATTTTGCATTGTGGGGTTTAACACCTAGTTAGTGTCATTTTGACCCAGTGGGACTTCTTAAGGAGAAATGGGACCATTATATCCACTAACAACAAATGGACTCATTAAGGTCCAATAAGACCCATTTTACCTCAATTACTCTGATTTACGCCTGATTAGAATAATTATGACGCATTTAGTACCATTAATGTCTGGTTAGACTAACCATGACCCATTTAGTGTCATCTTGACCCTATTAGGCTCCTTATGAAGAAAATGGGACAATTAAACCGCTTAGGAGCTAATGAGACTAATTATGACCTAGTTACTATCGTTTCGACCCAAATGGACTTATTAAGGAGAAATGGACTCATTGTACCTCAATTACTCCCATTTACCTCTGATTATACTAATTATGACCCATTTAGTACCATTATAGCTAAATTAGACTCAAATAGGAGAAATAATCTCATTATACCGATTAAGGCATGATCAAACTAAATATGACCAATTTAGTGTCATTTTGTGTCAATTAGACTCCTTTTATGCAGAAATGGGCCTATAAACCCATTAGGGTCTAATCAGATTAGTTATGACCCATTTAGTGTCATTTTGATCAAATTGACTCGGATAAAAGTAACAGACCCGTGTTATACCCATTAAGGTCCAAATGGACCCGTTAAGGAGCCTTAAGACCCATTCTAACTCAATTAGTCACATT
>NC_037539.1:18804261-18807418 GCF_001531365.2 Cynara cardunculus var. scolymus | reverse complement strand
CCCTTAAGACCCATTCTCACTCGATTAGTCACATTAACATCTAGTTAGACTAATTATGACTCATTTAGTGCCATCTTGACCCAATGAGACTCCTTATGAAAAAATAAGCTAATTTAACCCTATCCGGTCTAATGGGAATAATTATGACCTAGTTAGTGTCATTTTGACCCAGTGGGACTTCTGCAGGAGAAATGGGACCATTATATCCACTAACAACAAATGGACTCCTTAAGGTCCATTAAGACCCATTCTGCCTCAATTACTCTGATAAGCCTGATTAGAATAATTATGACGCATTTAGTACCATTAATGTCAAGTTAGACTAACCATGACCCCTTTAGTGTCATCTTGACCATATTAGGCTCCTTATGAAGAAAATGGGCCAATTAAACCGCTTAGAGCTAATGAGACTAATTATGACATAGTTAGTGTTGTTTCGACCCAAATGGACTTATTAAGGAGAAATGGACTCATTGTACCTCAATTACTCCCATTTACCTCTGATTAGACTAATTATGACCCATCTAGTACCATTATAGCTCAATTAGACTCAAATAGGAGAAATTATCTCATTATACCGATTAAGGCCTGATCAAACTAACTATGACCAAATTAGTGTCATTTTGTGTTAATTAGACTTCTCCTATGCAGAAATGGGCCTATAAACCCATTAGGGTCTAATCAGATTAGTTATGACCGATTTAGTGTAATTTTGATAAAATTGACTCGAATAAAAGTAACAGACCCGTGTTATACCCATTAAGGTCCAAATGGACCCGTTAAGGAGCCTTAAGACCCATTCTAACTCAATTAGTCACATTAACGTCTAATTACACTAAATATGATCGATTTAGTGTCTTCTTGACCCAATTAGACTCCTGGTGAAAAAATGCGCAATTTAAACCCTATACGGTCTGATGAGACTAATTATGACCTAGTTAGTGTCACGTTGACCCAATTGGACTTATCAAGGAGAAATATGCCCATTATATCCACAAACACCAAATGGACCCTTTAAGGATCATTAAGACTCATTCTACCACAATTACTCCCATTAACTTATGATTAGACCAATTATGACGCATTTAGTATCATTATAACTCAATTAGACTGAAATTGGATAAATAAGTCCATTATACGCATTAAGGTCCGACCAAACTAAATATGAGACTAATTATGACCCATTTAGTACCATTATAGCTTAATTAGAATCAAATAGCAGAAATAATCACATTATACCGATTAAGGCCTGATCAAACTAAGTATGACCAAATTGGTGTCATTTTGTGTCAATTAGACTCCTTTTATGCAGAAATGGGCATATAAACCCATTAGGGTCTAATCAGATTAGTTATGACCCATTTAGTATCATTTTGATCAAATTGACTCGAAGAAAAGTAACAGACCCATGTTATACCCATTAAGGTCTAAATGGACCCGTTAAGGAGCCTTAAGACCCATTCTAACTCAATTAGTCACATTAACGTCTAGTTACACTAAAATGACCGATTTAGTGTCTTCTTGACCCAATTAGACTCCTGGTGAAAACATGCGCTAATTAAACCCTATACGGTCTGATGAGACAAATTATGACCTAGTTAGTGTCACGTTGACCCAATTGGACTTATCAAGGAGAAATATGCCCATTACATCCACAAACACCAAATGGACCCGTTAAGGATCATTAAGACACATTCTACCACAATTACACTCATTAACTTCTGATTAGACCAATTATGACGCATTGAGTATCATTATAACTCAATTACACTCGAATTGGAGAAATAAGCCCATTATACGCATTAAGGTCCGACCAAACTAAATATGACCAAATTAGTGTCATTTTTAGTGAATTGTACTCCTTATGCATAAATGGGCTTTTAAACCCATTTTGGTCTAATCAAATTAGTTAATGATCCATTTGGTGTCATTTTAAATGAATTGACTCGATTAAAAGAAATAGGCCCATTATACCCACTAAGGTCCAAATGGACCCATTAAGGACCCTTGAGACCCATTCTCACTCGATTAGTCACATTAACATCTAGTTAGACTAATTATGACTCATTTAGTGTCATTTTGACCCAATAAGACTCCTTATGAAAAAATGGCCTAATTGAACCCTACCCGGTCTAATGGGACTAATTATGACCTGGTTAGTGTCATTTTGACCCAGTGGGACTTCTCAAGAAGAAATGGGACCATTATATCCACTAACAACAAATGGACTCGTTAAGGTCCATTAAGACCCATTCTACCTCAATTACTCTGATTTATGCCTGATTAGAATAATTATGACGCATTTAGTACCATTAATGTCTATGTGTGTCCACAATTACTGATCAATTCTTCACATCTTCATAATCATACATGGCAGATTCTTAGATATTGCATTAAGAACATCAAGATCCTTGAGAGAAAAAGTCAACTTGTAAATCTCAGTCAAACTCTCAATTATCAATGTATTATTACAATTAGCTCCTCTTACTCTCTAATTACAAAGATTAAACCATATTTATATGGTCAAACTAACAAAGACAAGGTCAAAGTCAAACCTATGAGAAAAGTCAAACACGCTGACTTTTTACAATTAGACTATTTATAAACTTTCAAGATGAATACAATTAATACTGATTTCTCAATCCTAACATTCTTCCCCTTTGTATTCAGACTTGAAAGAAAAATCTGTGCTTTGAGTACTTGTTTGAACTTTGAAACTTTATGCACAATATGTCTTCTTCAAAAGAAATCTTCAACTTGTAATCTTTAAACAATCAATTGTTGAGAAAGATCTTCTAGCATTCTCCCCCTCGAATGTAGAATCACGGTGATCTTCTCTTTTGACAATGTAGAWCAAAAACRWTCTTCAGAAACACTTTACAAGATGTGATCTTCAAAGAATCTTTAGTAAACAAATCTTCAGTAAACTATTGTGAAAAATGATCTTCACATTCAACATCTCTCAGTCAATTTAGCATATCTATGAACGTTTTGGCAAATTAACATATAAAATGCTAAATCTGTGTAGTGTAAAAGAATAAAGCAACATATGCTTCTGTTTAGGCTCAAAAAGATAAACTGTGTGGACTACACAAATTTATCAGACTCAATATGTGATCAAAAAGACTTGAAGGGGGGACATATATCCTTCTGATTT
>NC_037539.1:18796651-18804159 GCF_001531365.2 Cynara cardunculus var. scolymus | reverse complement strand
TGTGGTATGCCCGGATTATATAAGTTTGGAACAGGATATTCGTATTCTTTTAATCCTGACACAATTCTCGTCAATTCTTTTAGCTCACAACAACTACCCCTCTCTGTAAGAACAAGTTTACAGATTCTGATATATATAAAAAATTAATGAATGTGAATCTGTTAAAGAAAAACAATATCAGAAATCAATGTTGAATACAAACGAGTGTATTATCACCGAAAATGATTTTCGTATAAGAGACGTGATAATAACAGTTTGAAGAATAGCTGAAACAGGTATTGGAATTATGAACGATGAGAAGTTACGCAAGTAAAATCTCAAGAAATACCTGTTTTGAGAATGCACTCGTTTTCAAAAAAAAAATCAATTTCCAAAACCAATTATTGAACTTTCTAAGGAAACTCCCCCTAGAAAGTAGATTTAAGTAATAAATCTTTTAAGCTCAAAAAAATAAAAAGAAACATTTTAAGCACGGGTTCTGAACTGAAATGTTCAGAAGCCATGGTTTGAAATAATRTACAACTCCCCCTGCATAGGTGTATCACAGAAAAATGATATTCTGATCAGCATAAGATGGACACACCTGCAAAACCAAATCAAGTAGATTTTGGTACCTAAACAGACTTGGGTCCTAATATGTTAGAATTTGGTTGGGCTATGTTGTAACTACCAAACCATTTATTTCTATAAGATGTATTCTTTTCAGCACTATGAACAGGATGATCAGGTTTAAAGTATGAGTCATATGAGTAATTGTGATCATACCTGTTCTTACCTTTCCAGTTGTTTTGATAACTGTTATCTTCATGCCACCTGTTGAACCATTTATTATTTACAAAATTGTTGGTTCTGCATGTTGAACACAWAATCCTTCTCTTGCTAAGATTAATCAAATCATTAGTAGACTTCACAATGYAAGGAAGATTGTTAGTACCAACAGGTGTATGAGATAAAACAGAATCAGACTTATTAACCCATATACTCTTAATCTTGGAAGAATAATTGGGTGATCCAATGACATACCCTTGATAGTACTGATTAGAACGAGAATAGTTCTTTGAAACTTTAGATTTAGGACTGCTTGAATAACTGTTCGAATATGAACAATTATAAAAGATGGTTTTACACTGAGAAGGAGAACCAGTTGAGCTTTGAGCACAAGAAAAGTCTTTGACTTTTTGTAAAAACTGGTCTCGTTCTATAGTAACTAAATCATATTTAATTTTCAATTCAGTTCTCATGTTCAATTCAGTTTCAAGGTCTGTCTTTAGATCAGACAATTTCTTTGAAGTATCCAGGAGTTTACCTTCTAACTCCTTCTGAAGTATTTCAAACTGTTTCTTCTGATTCAGCAACTCTCTCTTCTCTTCATCTGAGCTGCTTTTGTCATTCTCCAAAGCGATGTCAAGCCACTTCCTCTTCTCAGTAAGCTCTTTTGCAATTGCTGTATACTTCTTTGAAGTATTTCTTTTCTCTGTAGAAAATTGTTTTTTCTCTTCGTCCAAAGCCTTTTGCTTTAGATCAATGCTTTTAGACAGTCTTCGGAGATGTCTGTCTTTTCTTTAGTATGTTTCTCTCTTTCCAAAACAATAAGCTGCTCAAAATCCGAGATTTGCTTTAGAAGCATCTTGGCGTTTAGCTTGAGAGATTTAATCTTTTTCTCGTAAGATTCTCGTTTAGTGTCAAACTTTCTTTCAACTTCGATGATTCTCTTCTTTTCTATCCCCATCTCATTCCTTTCATCATGTAAAATCTTTTCAGTGTGTAAAACCTTTTCCTTTTCTAATGCCAATAAACTCCTTAACTCATTCAGCTCATTCTCATTCTTGAGGAACTTGTCAGTTAAATCCTTTACATCTGAATTGTTCCTTGGAGAATTCCTCTCAGCAATTAGTTCAATTTGAACTTTCTGGAGTTTGTTGTGCAAATCTTTATAAGATTGACTCCTTGATTTTCTTTCTTTGTCAAATTCTACTGTGATATTATCCAAGGATTTATTAAGTTTATCTAACTCATATTTGGATTCATCTTTAACTTTTTCTATCTTTGCTTTATATTCTTGATGCAAAGTTTCATTACATTTCACATTAACATAATTCTGAAGTTTAAAGTTCTTTTCCAGCTCAGCATACTTTGCTCGCAATTCTTGATTCTCTTTCAAAAGAATATCTGCCATTAGAGAAAAAAAAATTGATCAGATAAGGATCTATGCAGTGAAATCAGATAAAAGAAATATGAACAGTTAAGCTCAAAAAGAACAAAAAAAATACAAACAATGAAAAACACATGCAAAAACAAAAATACAATGATCCAAAGAAAAATCTAAACACAGACAAACTAAGAAACTAAAAACAGTCCAACAAAAATCCAAGTCCAAAAATTTAATACAAGTCCAAATCAATCCAAGTCAAGTCCAAAACAAGCTAATTCAAGTCAAACAATACAGATATGAAACTTTTGAAGAATATTCTATCTGTTCTCAAAATTGCTATCAAAAGTCCACTTGAATACGAAGCTACTTCTCACAGTTTTTAATTGAAACAACACCCTCGTATCAATCACTTTGTACTGTTGAAGTATCAAAAGTCAAACAATCTGTAATCTGAACTGCTGTGTCAGACCGTTTACACAACTGCTGCTGCTGCTTTCTTCTCCGCTATTAACTGCAGTTTCCACACCAACAGAATCACCAACAGAAACCAAATGATGTGTCTTCTTGTTGCTGTCTCAAATCTTCCTTGCTGTACTTAAACTGCTTCCGTGCCAGTCCTCAAACAACAAACAGCAGCACTATGTTTTGTTGCTAAAACAGTCTCAAGCTATCAAAATGAAATGTATAAAAACAAGCCTGGTGTATGTCGTGATGGCTGTACAACTTTGTCAAAAACTGTTATGAACCTGTTGCTACTTCTTCAATCTGCTTCAAATCTGTTTCAAAACAATCTTCAAATCTGCTGTCAAGATGCCAACAGTATTGAACTCAAAAACAAATTTTAATAGCTCAAAACAGCAAACACAAACTTAAAATGAAGTGCTTAAACCTGCAAAGAACCTGTTGATAACCTTTGATGAACCTGCTGTGAAGTTGTGAACTTGCAAAATCGATATGCTATCAAGATCTGCACTGTTACTGGTGCTGCTGCTTGCTTAAAACTGCACACATCACAAACTCTTCACAAACTCACAAACTCAGTTTGAATTTGCACACATATTGTACATGTTGCTGTTCCAGTACTCAAAAATTCCTTAAACAAACAACAAGAACAAACATCTAGAACATATCAAATCTAATTAATGCTGTAACATTCAGTACTAGAACCAATCAAATCTGTTGTTTCTTTCTTCTTGAACCAACACTGCTGCTGTGTAGTTGCTAAAACTGACTCCAAAGATAGTTGCACACTAGCTGCCTGTGTATGCTATCGAGCAAACTTCTCACAGATCTGATGTCAAGATCATTGTTGCTGCTATCTTTTTTTGTTGCTGTCTAAATACAGCACAGCACAGCTACTGTTAAACCAGATTCAAATCAACCTTGAAATCAAAAATCAAACAGAACCTGTACAGAACCTGTGTAAATGTGAAAACAGCTTTTAACTGTCACAATATACCCAAACACAACCTGCTGTTACCTGTTACTGTTGTTACACACAGAAAATTGTTTCTTTCTTCTTCTCCACACAGCACAAAAACTATTAACAAAGTGATGTTTTAGTATTGCTGTCAAGACCTGTACACTGCACACTACAAACTATCACTGAGTAGCTGCTGATTCAGACTTCTAACAGCAAGAATGATCACAAAACAACAAACACATCAACATTTGAGCAATCAATCTTATGGATAAACTTTGAGTCTGCACATTTGCCTCATCAAAACAGATTAAAAACAGATAACTGAGCTGTTAACTGTTTACTATTGTCAAGATCAAAATCAAAACAGCAACTAAATATTTTCAAAACAGACCTTGCTTTACAAACTACTTCTGTACCAGACCCATAACCACAAACACAGATAATGCACAAATCATCAAGAATCAACGGTACAAATCATTTAAATTCCAACAGCATGTCTAAACCTTTAAACTCAAACAAATTGATATGAGATTTAAAGAACCAGCAATTGAGTATGTCAGCATAGAATTCAACAGTCTGAACTCAGATCAAAGTCTGGTCAAGAATTCACCACAAATCATTCTGTTACCCAAATCCAAAAACCAAACACACATGACAAAATCAAATTTGAACAAAAACAATATTCTGGGTAAATGGAATTAAGCGGATTAGAAGTCCGCTCAAAAAATAGTACGATGCACAAGTCCTAAACCGGTCAAATGAAAAAGAAATCTGATCACAACTCTGGTTAAGAGATAAACGATTTAGTTGTAAACCGCTCAAAAATTAAAAAAAAACTTAACCTGAAATTGTCGTGTAGCTTAATTCGATCAAGAAATTTGTAAAAACTGAGCGGTATACCTCTGCTGAACGAATCAGAGCCCTAATCCGGTCAAGTGATGAGCGGTTTACATGAACAACGAAAAAGGCTTCTACGGTGTAGATGAATACTGCTCAATGTGCGGTTTACCTCTCCGCTTGATACACTTGCAAATCCGATGAAGCTTTGAATCAAACTAAAGATCAACCACCGGTTAAAAATTATGAAATATTAAGCTTCTTCTGTGTGCGCCTGTGCGGTTTAGATGAAGATAATGGATGGCTTAAACCGATTGGGCCTAGAAGATGGGCTTTAAAGACTTGGGCGGTTTAACACAAATAAAAACAAACTCAAAATAAAAAAGAGATTAAAACTAACAAAAACACAAAAACTAAAAGAAATTTAAGAGAAATTGGATCAAAACACTGACATTTAAAAAAAAATCAAGAACACGAAAAAATTTAAATACACAAAAATCCGATTAAATCTTGATAAAGATTGATCAAATCAGAAAAGTTTGTGAATAACAAAGATTCACAATACAATTTCGAGCATTTTGATCATTTTATAATATGAAAACACAAGATTTTATGAAAAAATCGGATAAAAAACAACAAAAATATCAAGAACACGAAGAACAAAAAAAATTCATAAATTAAAAAAAAACTTATCTATTTGATTTCTTCAATCTAATTTCTTGCATCCTGCTCTGATACCAATTGTGTGTCCACAATTACTGATCAATTCTTCATATCTTCATAATCATACATGGCAGATTCTTAGATATTGCATTAAGAACATCAAGATCCTTGAGAGAAAAAGTCAACTTGAAAATCTCAGTCAAACTCTCAATTATCAATGTATTATTACAATTAGCTCCTCTTACTCTCTAATTACAAAGATTAAACCATATTTAATGGTCAAACTAACAAAGACAAGGTCAAAGTCAAACCTATAAGAAAAGTCAAACATGCTGACTTTTTACAATTAGACTATTTATAAACTTTCAAGACGAATACAATTAATACTGATTTCTCAGTCCTAACAGTCTAGTTAGACTAACCATGACCCATTTAGTGTTATCTTGACCCTATTAGGCTCCTTATGAAGAAAATGGGCCAATTAAGCCGCTTAGGAGCTAATGAGACTAATTATGACCTAGTTAGTGTCGTTTCGACCCAAATGGACTTATTAAGGAGAAATGGACTCATTGTACCTCAATTACTCCCACTTACCTCTGATTAGACTAATTATGACCCATTTAGTACTATTATATCTTAATTAGACTCAAATAGGAGAAATAATCTCATTATACCGATTATGGCTTAATCAAACTAAGTATGACTAAATTAGTGTTAATTATTCTTGAACCCTCGAGACCACCAAAGCCCGATGCTAAGGATATCTTTAAAGAAATCACTTCTAAGATTTCTAAGGAAGATTTGGCGCAAATTATGGCTTTATTAAAGCAAAATGAAGCAAGCCCTGCACAGGCCGATTCAGCATCATCACATATGTCTGAAGATGGAGCGGGCAATGACCTAATGCAGGATTCACAAGATCCATTTGATATTTAATATGGATCCTTATGCAGCCAAAATCCGTCGAGAACTAAAAGCCATAAAAGAATCACTCTCACGAGTGGATTCATTTATTGATTATTATAATCAAATTGTTGAACATCAAATTGTAGGAAATAGA
The DNA here is from genome assembly GCF_001531365.2 of Cynara cardunculus var. scolymus. Classification (NCBI taxonomy): domain Eukaryota; kingdom Viridiplantae; phylum Streptophyta; class Magnoliopsida; order Asterales; family Asteraceae; genus Cynara; species Cynara cardunculus. Next base: position 18,798,024 of record NC_037539.1, on the reverse strand, counting down.
GACCACAATTGGAGGGATGATATCCAGCATCTACGATGGTTGGTAATTATCCGAGCCCAGTTAAAATATCAACAGAAACAGCTTTTCTCTCAAGCTTTCTAGACAGAAGACGTCATGGCTGACATATTTGATCTCGATTATTATCGACAATGGCGGGCCCTAGTTCTATCATTTCAGTTCCATAATTGAAGATAATGGCGGGACCCATTACCTTTTGTTGGCTAATTCTTAGCCRTTCTTTTATCTAGTAGTAGATAATGGTAGGCCCCACTTCTACTTTTTCCTTGTATTTATAGTTGCTTAGATTTCATTTCTCAGTACGCAAATTTTTCAAGTTTCAGATTGTAACCTTACGCTTCCGTCCTTCGCTTTTGTAATCTATCTTTCTCAAAATAAAAGTAGTTGTAAATTCCTGTTTATCCCTCTTACTTGTCGATCCTGCTTATTTTGGTATCAGAGCCTAGAAAGCTCGTACTAGTTGATCGTGAAGAAACCCTTTATCAAGGTAATAATTTATTTCACTTGTTTATTTACTCTTAAAACGTTAGTCGCGTTTAGACCTGACGGTAAGTCCCTGAGTGAGGCTCGAATAGGTGTCTTGTAAAAGTCGTTGACTGTTGAAGAGAGTTTAATTCATGAGTGAGATAATTAGATCCTTGAGAAGAAATTCTTCTCTATCATCTTCATCCTCCCCTGTTTCTAATAGAAACAAAGAAGTAATTATTCATGAAAACTTAGATTATCATCTAAATAATTGGAAATTACCAAAATGAAAACCCAATGAGATTTATAAATCCAATTTCTCTTTTAAATCTGATTATATCATAAAAACAGTTGAAGAATCTATGCCTATTCTTCAAGGAAATAATACTTTCCAATTATTATCTGAAAAGCTTATTCAGCAGCATAAGCAAAAATAAAATTTTTTGCATTTAGGATTGGTTCAAATTGCTTTGAAGCCAACAACAAGATTATGTTTAAATACCTCTGCTTTAATTTGTCTTAGAGACAAACGGCATCTCAATTTTCAAGATTCTCTATTGGGAATAATAGAATCAAGTCTTTGTGATGGCCCAATATATTTTTCATGCTATCCAAATTTTACCCTATCATTAACTGATCCACATCTTATCCATGTATTATCTTTAGATATTAAATCTGAAGGTTATAAAATGCGTCCAGGATCAGGGCCTATAAACCTATTACGGTCTAATCATATTAGTTATGTCCCATTTAGTGTCATTTTGATCAAATTGACTCGAATAAAAGTAACAGACTCGTGTTATACCCATTAAGGTCCAAATGGACCCGTTAAGGAGCCTTAAGACCCATTCTAACTCAATTAGTCACATTAACGTCTAGTTACACTAAAT
>NC_037539.1:18787881-18795326 GCF_001531365.2 Cynara cardunculus var. scolymus | reverse complement strand
TCCAAATGGACCCGTTAAGGAGCCTTAAGACCCATTCTAACTCAATTAGTCACATTAACGTCTAGTTACACTAAATATGACCGATTTAGTGTCTTTTTGATCCAATTAGACTCCTGGTGAAAAAATGTGCTAATTAAATCCTATACAGCCTGATGAGACTAATTATGACCTAGTTAGTGTCACGTTGACCCAATTGGACTTATCAAGGAGAAATATGCCCATTATATCTACAAACACCAAATGGACCTGTTAAGGATCATTAAGACCCATTCTACCACAATTACTCCCATTAACTTATGATAAGAGCAATTATTACGCATTGAGTATCATATAACTCAATTAGACTCAAATAGAAGAAATAAGCCCATTATACGCATTAAGGCCCGACCAAACTATTTTACTAAACTAAACTACATGGACCCTAGTTGACCACGTTGACTTTTGCTCTCAAGATGGCGATCTTGAGTTAGGGTTTTGATGTTTGTCTTCTTGATCAAAGCTATGTGAAAGTGTTCATTGTGGCTGTGTTTTGATTGCGTTTGGGGTGTTTTTTCTTTGGTTTTGCTCTTGCTACTCATTGGTGAAGGCAGAGGCATTTCGAAATCTGTTTTAGGGTTTGTTCATCACGGCTGATCCCTCATCGGTTTCTTGTTTTCGCTGTTTGTTCTAGTGTTGGTGGTAAGATCGTTCTCTTATAGTCTCCGCCTGGTTGGTTTCTGTTTTGTATCGTTGCTAGTTGGCTGTAGGGCACCTTCTAGGGTTTTGTCCTGACCTATCCGGCGGTTATAAGGGATCTTAAATGGTACATTGTTCCTTATTTGTTTGGTTGCCGCAGTTCTGGTGTGGTTGTGGTAGGCGGTATTAGGGTTTCTTCTTGCCTACCTGCTGTTGTCTCTCGTTAGGGCAGTGATTGATTCCAGATTCCTGTTGCGTCTTGGCTTTTGGTTTTTGATTGATCTTCATTCGCTTTTGTTTGTTAGTGGGTTGCGCTGCTTCCTAGGGTTTTCGTTTTATTTTGTAACTGCCGCTGTTTTGTGTTCACATTTTATCAAGTGGCTGCTGGTTGGTTTATGATTTTATGTGAATCCTGCTGCTCTTTGGTCAAGAAAATAGCTGATGTCGTTATCTGTAGGGACTGTGTAGAAAGCTGCTGTTTTGCCTTACCCTACGACTCTAGCTGCTGATTGTATTTGCTATTTCTGGTTTTTTTGTTGGTTTGGGTGCTGCTGTTGAGTTTTGATGCAGTTTTGGTTCTGCTTCCTCCTGCACTTGATCATAGCTGTCATCCTTATGATTTTATGCATTTTGAAGCATAATTTTATGAGTTATACGGCTTCTGTTCGATCTGGATTCTGTCCGTGACTGGGGTTAATTTTTCTGCATGATTTTCTTCCTTGCTGAAAGATTTTCCTTGCTGCTGTTGGTTGGTTTCATTCAAGGAATTGTGGTCTTCTCGGTGGTTTTCAGCTTGAGTTTAGCCTATAGCTGAACTTTTGTGATTTTATGTAACACTTGCTGTTGTGTTTCATTTATTCACGAGTTTTGCTGCTGGATTATCTGGGTTGCTAGCTTCCTACACTGCTTCACGTGGATTGTATTTAGCTGCTGTCCAGGTTCTTTTTCTTTGGGTTAACTGCTGTTTTGGTGAATTTTACTTTGCTGGTGGTGATATCCTTGGGTCTTCTTCGTTTATTTCTGCTTCTCTTTTGGTTTGAGGGCTGTTGGTTTTGGTTTCCCGTTTTCTACGTACATTCTAAGTGTTTCCGGGGTCTTCGTCACTTTCGTTGAATCTCCTTGATAGATATTCAGCACCTCGGGTTCCGAGGTCTTCGTCTATCTTATTAAGGGCGCTAAACGTTAGTTTCAGCATCACGGCTTCTTAGTGTGTACCATGGAAAAGGGGGATGAATCGGCTCCTTTACCTACTGACACTTCTAGAACTTTTGTTTTTGAGAGACTTTCATCTCTCGAAAATGCGTCGAGAGGTAAATTCAAGTTAAATTTGTGAAAGCGGTGGGATGTTCTTTTGCTACGGATCTCAATTTTTATCCGCTGGTTGATAAAAAGGAAGTAAGCGTGAAAATACCGATTGAAATGGCTAAGGAAGCGGCTAAAGCATATAATTCGGTATTGTATAGTTATTTTTTGGGCCCTCGTATACCTTTTCCCTTAGTGAAAAACTTTGTTAGACGACGTGGGGAAAGTTCAGATTCAATGATGCAATGCTAAATGAAAATGGGATTTTCTTTTTCAAGTTTAATGATGTAGGAGGGTGTGATCAGGCAATTGAAGCTGGGCCATTAATGATAAGCGGTATTCCTCTATTTCTTCATCGTTGGGATCCCTCTAAGGGATTGAGGAAACCTGTACACTCCTCTTGTCCGTTGTGGGTGAAATTGCATAACATTCCTCTAGTTGCTTTCAATAGAGAGGGTGTTAGTCGTGTAGCTAGTGTTTTGGGCATTCCTAAACAGATGGATTCTTGTACTGCTGCAATGTGTGAGAAGGCTTGGGGTCGGCCCGAGGTTGTTAAAGTGTTGGTTGAGGTCTGGGCTATTGGGGAACTAAAAAGGAAAATTGAGGTGGAAATTCCAAACTTAAATGGCGGGGATACTGAAAGAGTACAAATAGAGGTTGCATACTTATGGGAGCCGATCCAATGTTCCCATTGCCAAATATTTGGTCACAAATTCTTGTCCTGTGCAAAAGCTGCTAGTCTCAATAAAGGGAAACACGTCGATATGAGAAAAGACTCAGAAGGGTTTATTCGAGTGGAGAAAAAACAATGGCGTCCCAAATGTAGAGGTAAGCATAATCAATCTAGTACCCGGCAGGTAATTGAGATTGAGAAATATGGCCCTCAAGCTCCGTCCTTGGAACCGTTTACATCACGTCGAGAACAGAAAAAGGAAAGGAATATGGGTACTTCTAAAGTAAACCCGGTTGTTCAACATGGAAATAATGCGAGGAATGCTTCTGGTGATTCAGGTATGAATGTTGTTTCTAGGACCTCTTCTTCCCAGTCTTCCCAATCTTCTCATTCTACATCTACTCCTCTTCTTTCTTCTGTGATAAAAAACTTCCGTTTACCGTGAAGAGGGGTTATGAAAGACCCTGTGGAAGCTTCTAACCGATTTGGGGTTCTTGAGAATTTAGGGGGAGAGGATGTTCCATTGGTCTCTAATGATGGTGTTGGAAAAGATCCTGTTGAGCGGAATGTGGATGAGGATAATCGGGGTCAAGGGGATGTACCACCCTCTTCATCATGTTAAACTTTGCTTCGTGGAATATCCGGGGGCTCAACTCTCCAGTTAAACAAAAGGAGGTGAGGAATTTTATTCATTGTAATGATTTATGTTTATGTGCCATTGTAGAGACGCATGTTTCTAAAGATTCCCTAGAAAGCATTTGCCATAATTCTTTTGGTCGATGGTATTGGATGTCAAACCAAGCTGTGTGTGAGTCTGGAACTCGTATAATCCTAGCTTGGGATTCACGAGTTTTAGATGTTATGGTCTTGGAGATCCATAGTCAATTCCTAATTTGTAAGGTTTTGTTACGGGGTGGCCAAGATTATATTTTCTTTTCACTGGTTTATGGGGCTAATGTGTGTACTGCCAGAAGAGAATTATGGTCAGGATTGCTGAAATTTAAAGTTCTGATTGGTTCTCATCCATGGATTGTAATAGGGGATTTCAATTCTATGTTATTTCCACATGACGGGTTTGGTGGGTCTTCTCGGCGTAATATGGATATGTCTGAGTTTTGTATGTGTGTTGAGGATGTAGAAATATTTGATATACACTACACAGGGGTCCATTTCACTTGGAACCAAAAGCCAAACTCAAAAGGGGGTATCATGCGTAAACTTGATAGGGCTATAGCAAATTCGGAGTTTACTTCTAAATTTCATGATGCTTGTGTACAGATTCATCCTTTGGACCTTTCGGACCATTCGCCGATGGTCTTATCTTTCAAAGGTGGTGCTCGAAAAAGGAGGTATGGTTTTAAATTTGACAATTTTCTGACTGACCACCCAGCTTTTTTACAAGTTGTTAAGGATGAATGGGCTAATCATATTGAGGGCACATTTATGTTTCATATAACTTCTCACTTGAAAGCTCTCAAAACATTGCTTCGTAAACTTCGGAATTCTTATGGTAATCTTGGAAAACGTGTCTCTTTTCTGAAGACGGAGTTAGATCGTATTCAACTGGATGTAGATATGGACCCTTCTAATGATGAGTTGGGTCTTGAACTTGGTCATATTCGTATTGCATATCAGAATGCTTGTTGGGACGAGGAATGTGCGGCTAAGCAACGGGCCAAAATTAAATGATTGAATGAAGGTGATATGAATACCAAATTCTTCCATAATGTCATCAAAGAGCGGCATTACTCAAACACCATTAATTCAGTCTGTTCTAGCAGAGTTGATTACATCTATGGAGAAGATGTCTCGAAAGTGTTTGTTGATAATTTTAAAGAATTTTTGGGTGAGACTTTTGTGTCTTCCGATCCGTATATGCCTGCTGATGTTTTCACAAGAAAGCTATCTTTGTCGGAAGCTAACTACATGATCCGGCCAATTCTAAATGATGAAATTAAAAATGCTATGTCTAGCATTGGTAATTATAAAGCTCCTGGATCTGATGGATATTCTTCTAAGTTTTTAAAAACTGCGTGGGATATTGTTGGTCTTGATGTGGAGATTGCTATTCACAATTTCTTTTATCGAGGTAACCTCCCGAAGAATTTGAATCATACTTTTATATGTTTTCTCCCTAAATCTGTTGATGCTTCTAGGGTTATGGATTTCCGGCCTATAGCTTGCTGTACAGTGCTTTACAAATGCATTAGTAAAGTCATTGTAAACAGAATGAAGGGATCTTTGGATTTCTTAATTGATAAAGCTCAATCGGCTTTTATTCCGGTTAGGAGAATTACGGATAATATTTTTATGGCACATGAGCTTGTTTCTGGGTACAAGTCCTCTATGGGCCCACCTAGATGTGCGTTTAAAATTGATATCAAAAAAGCTTATGATACTGTAGATTGGCGTTTCCTCATTGTTATGCTTCAAGGTTTAGGTTTCCATCCGGTTCTAGTTAAGTGGATAAGGGAGATGGTTTCTACCACTTCTTATTCACTTGCGATTAATGGTAATTCCTATGGGTTTTTTCATGGAGGGAGGGGTCTTAGACAAGGGGATCCGTTATCCCCATATCTTTTCACGATTGTAATGGAGGGGTTTTCTATGCTCCTTAAGCAATGTATTCGGGAAGCTACTGAGTTTGGGTACCATCGGGGTTGTGAGGAGCTGGATTTGACTCATCTTTGTTTCACTGATGATTTGTTTGTGTTTACTAAAGGGGATGTTCTTTCAGTGGAAGTGCTCAAGAAGGCTCTTTTTCTTTTTCAGAGTCGTTCGGGATTAGCACCAAGCCTTGAGAAGAGTGAAATTTACTTTGGTAATGTGCCTCATAATATTAAGGAGGCCATTCTAGAGTGTCTTCCATTCAAGCTTGGTTGGTTTCCTGTCCGATATTTGGGGGTTCCTTTATCTCAGGCTCGGTTGAAGCTATGTGATTATGCTCCGTTAATTGCTAAGGTGAAGGGTCGTATTCTTAATTGGAAGTCCAAGTTTTTGTCGTTTGGAGGGCGTTGGCAACTTATAATATCGGTCTTGCAATCCCTTCAGCTTCATTGGATGTCGGTATTCTTATTCCCGTCTGGGGTAATCCATGATATTGAATCTATTTTTAGGAAATTCCTTTGGGCTCCAAGGGATGATCCTCAAGGTTGATGTCGGTTATCTTGGGATGTGGTCTGTCGACCTCTTGAATCTGGAGGTCTTGGGATTAAGCGGTTGTCCACTTGGAATAGAGCGTTACTTGCTAAACATGTGTGGGATATTTTGAGACATCGGGATTCTTTGTGGGTTTGTTGGGTATATAGTCATAATCTTCGCTCCTCAAACTTCTGGTTGGTTAGGAAAAGCTTAAATTGGTCGTGGGTCTTTCGTAAGCTATTGGACTTGCGTAGTCAATTGTGCAAATTTTTCATTACTCAGATTGGTGATGGTCGAGATACAAATGCTTGGGAGGATGACTGGCTTTCCTGTGGTCATCTTTTGGCTTTTATCTCTTACCGGTTTGTCCATTCTTGTGGGTTCTCCACGTTTATGACGGTTCGTGATCTTCTGATGAGTTGGGAGGATGTTTGGCCGGATGATTGGAGTAGCAGGTTTACTGAGCTACATTCTTCTCTGTTACCTACGTTGATTGATTCTTTTCGGGACAGAGTTATGTGGGGTGAAGATCGTACTTCTGCTTCATATTTTAAGGTGAGTAAGGCTTGGGATGTGTTAGAGGGTTCTCACTCGATTGTTCCTTGGCACAAAGCGGTATGGTTCTCTGGCCATATCCCTAAGCATGCATTCTGTTTGTGGTTAGCTTGTCAGAAGCGTCTTCCTACACAAGATCGTATGCTTTGGAATGATGAACCTCCAGATCTGGAATGCTTGCTTTGTAGACATTGCATGGATAGCGATTCCCACTTATTCTTTCAGTGTTCTTATGCTCGTGAAGTGTGGGGTAGTATTTTGCATATTACGGATATGACAGATATGCCATATACATGGGATCTTATTTTGGACACAATTTCGGATTCAAGTCAACGACTGAAAGGTTAAAGAAAAAGCTTGCGTTGGCAGCGTCTGTGTTTTACATTTGGCAGGAGCGAAATAAACGTCTTTTTACTGAGGAAAGCCGCACAACTTCACAACTTATCAAAGTTATTATTGAGTCTATTTCAAGTCGTGCGGATTGGTTGTCGAGGCGGCCTGTGTGAAGTGTTGGTTGATAAGGTGGATTGCCTTTGGGATTGGGGAGCTTCTTTGTGTTTTATGCTCCTCTATTTTATTTTTTGTTGTCTGTTTAAGCCTGTTGGGCTGTGTTCTTTTTGGCTTGTTGTGGCTTGGTATGAGGTGTTGGCTACGTCTTTGGATTTTTACTTTGTATGTAATGGTCAAACTTTTGTCTTCCCGTTGTATTTCCTTTTTGGTTTATAAATTTGCCTGGTTTCTTTTCAACAAAAAAAAAAAAAGTCCGACCAAACTAAATATGAGACTAATTATGACCCATTTAGTACCATTATAGCTCAACTAGACTGAAATAGGAGAAATAACCTTATTATACCGATTAAGGCCTGATCAAACTAAGTATGACCTAATTAGTGTCATTTTGTGTCAATTAGACTCCTTTTATGCAGAAATGGGCCTATAAACCCATTAGGGTCTAATCAGATTAGTTATGACTCATTTAGTATCATTTTGATCAAATTGACTGGAATAAAAGTAACGGACACGTGTTATACCCATTAAGGTCCAAATGGACCCGTTAAGGAGCCTTAAGACCCATTCTAACTCAATTAGTCACATTAAC
>NC_037539.1:18774082-18782536 GCF_001531365.2 Cynara cardunculus var. scolymus | reverse complement strand
AAGGTCCAAATGGACCCATTAAGGACCCTTAAGACCCATTCTCACTCGATTAGTCACATTAACATCTAGTTAGACTAATTATGACTCATTTAGTGTCATCTTGACCCAATGAGACTCCTTATATTAAACCAAGCAAAACCAACAACAGTACTTTCCTTCAACCATAGACATTGCACGTAAGTGCCTTCAAGCTACTACCTACTTTCCATTCACACCACATCTAGAATACAAGCCTCTAGGAAAGTTTTCACAATATTGTGATCTTTCCAACTTATCCTAATTATTTTTTGTAGGCATGATTCACCGGTTTGTTTCATACCTAAACAAAGACATGATAACATTCTATAACGAACAACCAACAAAAGAAATCAAACATCAAGTGAGATCAAAGAGCAAGTAATCAAAAAACAAGTAATCTACTCATCAAACAACAAGAAATTGATTTAATCAAACAAGAAACAAAATAACAACATACATCTGTGCAACATTCCAGTGAAGAATCGAGTGAATAATCAAACAAGAAGAAATCGATTTTGAAGAATCTATGCAATATTCGAATAACAAGAAATCAATTTTGAAGAAAATTGTGCAATATTCGGTGAAGTAAAATTACCTTTAGAAAGATGGAGTGAAGAATCGAACCAACAAAATCAACCAGCAAGAATGAATCGTGAGTTTTGGCGAGCGTCTAGTAAGATCAGACATCAACTAATCAGACAACAAGTATTCTAGTAATCAAACAACAAGAAATCAATTAACCAAACAAGAAACAAAAAATTTTAGAGAATCAATTTTGAACCATGAGTTTTGGAGTGAAGAATCGATTTTGAACCGTGCAATATTCGAACAACAAGAAATCAATTTTGAAGAATTTGTGCAATATTCGGTGAAGAAAAATTACCTGGAGTGAAGAATCGATTTTGAACTGCGAGTTTTGGCGAGCGTCTAGGGTTTTTTCAAGGTTTTAAGCATGTTATTTAGTGAGGGGATAGGCTGGTCATTTTTTGGGCTGAACATGGACAAGAGTGGTAATCCATCTGAGCGAATAAGTCAAGTATGTCTGAATAAGGCATAAGTAAACAACAAACTTTGGTTGTGCTCATAAGCTCTTTTGCCCATTAAACCCATTAAGTCATAAGTAAACACCCCTTAGCGTCACACATACCAAAACTTATCGAGTAATATCCAAAACATATCGATAATTGTATTTTGAGTTGACATCTAAAATATTACATACTAACATAAAAAAAATACTATTTTAGATTCTAAACCTAGTTAGGAAATAGGAAATTATGAATTAATTACCAATTTAGTTGAAATAAATAATATATATTTAATTTATTAATTAATACATATAACAGGTACAGGACGGGTGGGGAGTACGATACTCGTCACCGTACCATCCTTGGTTTGAGACAAACAAGGATTCCCGTTTCCATTCCCGGTTTAATAGAGAATCCTCATCCATAATCAGGATGGATGGACTAAATTCTCCAACAGGTTGAGACCCATTCCGATGCCTAGGTTTATTTGGATTAAGTTTTAAACAAATCCTCTATATATAAATTTCAAATTAAAAATTCATCGTTTTAAATCATCTCAAAAGTACCGTTACATATTGATTGCGCCATCAACCTTTTCAAACTCTTACCCAAATTTAATATTTAATTATTTTATATTGATGGTTTGGTGTAAAACTCAACTACCATTGTTTACAAGAAAAAACACAAAATACTTCAAACAATAGTACAATTATTTAAAAAGAACTACTATATACTTTTTTCAGAATGACGATTTAAGTTTAAAAAAATTGTGTAAGACGTTTTCTTACAAGTTTCACGTGTAAAATTCTTATACAATGTATTTTAATCCAAACGCTTATCCGGATAAATACATATCGGTAAAATTCACCACTATCATTTAATTACCGGGTAAGATTTAGTCCATCAAACGGTATCGTATACAATAATTTATCTGGTAAACGGTAACTATGGTAAGATTCGTCATCTTCACTTACCGGTAAGACGTTAGGTCCTTGTTCTCGCTTTTACAGAAATATTTTTGGTCTTTATTATATTTATTTTTAAAGTAATATGACTTGGTAAACAGTTATTTGAGTAACCATATAATAAACTACTTTTCACAATCCAATAGAAAAAATATATATTTTGATTTAATGTAATTGTTAATAAAAAGAAAAATCGATGGAAATTAAATTACTTGCATTAGATTATAATTTTGAAAAATCATACATAACATCAAATTAAGATTATACGAGGCTTACAATATTTAAGTGTCCTAATAAAGTGTTTTATAGGTATTAATAAAATGTTATATCTAAAAGTATTACAATAAGTTTATATGATATTTTTGTTGTCAAACATGTTTTTATGTTCTTTTTAACATCAAATGTCATATTAGCTAATTTATTTGATAGTATTTAAAAAGTGTGGTATAGCTAATACACAATTTTATTTTAAAAAGGTTTTTAAAAAACTTGTTATGACGTTCATAAACGTTCAATAAACTTATCACAACACTGTTAGATACGAGACCTTATTTTTTGGTCCTACGAAATTAATTCTTATAAGGCATTCTATATTACGACACTTACACATTTTAGGTGTCCTATAAACTCCATTTTCGTGTGATATTTCGAAATAGTTGTTTTAAAGTTAACGACAAAATATTACAATTTTTTATTAACAAAAGAAATGTTTAATTTTTTAAAAGTAAAATACTCCATCCATCACAAAATAAATGTCTAAAATAAAAAAAGACACAATTTTAGTAATGTTTAATTATTACACTTTTTAATTAACAAAAAAAATTACACTTAATTATAGAGAGAAATTTTTATATCTCGTAATTAATGGTAGAACGGGAAAATAGACAATTGTTTTTGAAAATGGAGACTTATTTAAAACAAACTAAATAATTATTATAGATACTAATTTGAGGATGAAAAAAAGTATATTTTGTACAAGAAAAACAATATCAGTTGAATAAATTAAAATACATTATTTTGTCTCATCAATTAAAAGTGAGTCATTAAATGTTATGTTATATTTGTAAATACGATGCCTTAATTTACGAAATCTTGTTTTATAGCAACATTTATTTCCTTAAAATTCTCTTGGTTAATCATGGATGTCCGTGTTATATGCACCAACGTACGTCAAATCTCATAAGGTTTTGAAGAATAATCAATCAAATCCCAAGTTAATTGTCAAGTTGACGTTTTTATTTTGACTACATGTGCCAAACATCGGGCGGTGTGTACAAGGCCCGGGAACGGATTCACCGCCGTATGGCTGACCGGAATGAGCGTATTGTTTTCAAATTAATTATCGAGCATGCCAATATCTTTTTTTGATGGGGAGGGGGGAGACCCCTCCAGATCAAGGCAAAAACACTAAAACAACAAAATACGCTCTCGGGTGGGGGCGAACCACATCCACCAGAATCCAAGGCACCCAGAAGGGAAAGAAGGGGAGAAGAGGAGAAGAGGGAAGAAAAAAAAAGGGGAGAAAGAAGCAGAAAGAGGAAGAGAGACAGAGACAGAAGCCGACCACAAGGGAGGGGCCCGGTCAAGCCTAGACCGGGAAGCAACGGGGGACACCACAAGGGCAGGAAAAGGGGCCTAAAAAAAGGCACACCCTAGACCGCACCAAGAAAAACCAGGAGAGCAGAAGAGCTCACACAAAGCAGACAAAGCAGCACAAAAGAAAACAGACGGCTAAGGGAGGTTCCAGGCAAGCCGAGCCCGGACAACGTTAGGGGAGGGCTTAAAGGTCAGGCTAAGGAGCCTGGACCGGACATCATCAGAAATCGTCTTACCAACCATAATATGCGATCTTCTCTTGCTCTTGAAGATACGGTTATTTCTTTCTTGCCACAGGTGGTAGACGGTCCCAGCAAGCACTAAGCGACGAATGATAGACCAAATGGTCTTTCCTTTTGTGACCTGCTGGAACAAACCAATAATATCATCCCAGTTATCCGGGACACCATCGAGGTTCAGCTTCGCTTTTAAACCATTCCAGACCAGATTAGGGAACGGGCACTAAAGAAAAGATGCGAATGCGAATCAGGCCCATTCTGACAGAAAGCACAGGACAGGTCGTCATGGGCCTCCCAGAACCGGAGTTTATCGTGCGTCTTGAGACGCTGCTTGAGAGCAACCCACAGAATGAAGGCATGTCTAGGGATGCTTTGGGATATCTTTTATACATTATTTATAGGGGAAAAGTACAATAAAAACTAATGGACTTTCTTATTTGGAATGATTTAAGTCCTTGGACTTTTTTTTGGAACAAATAAGTACTTGAATATTCCAAAACATGTTAAATAAGTCCTTGGACAATTTTTTGGAACAAATAAGTCCTTGGACATTCCAAAACATGTTAAATAAGTCCTTGGACAATTTTTTGGAACAAATAAGTCCTTGGACATTCCAAAATATGTTAAATAAGTCTTTGGACAATTTTTGGAACAAATAAGTCCTTGGACATTCCAAAAAATGTTAAATAACTTCTTGAACTTTTATAATGAAAAAAAATCCGGAAAAAACCCCAATGAACATTCATATTTTGAACGATAAAGTGGTAAAATAGTGAAAAAAATCCGGAAATATATTTTGTCAGTGATTTTTTAAACTAAAAAAATTATAAAATATATTATTTTTGATTAAAATAAATTTCACCATTAATCTTTTTAAATATTTTCTTAATTTAAAAGATCACATACATGATATATATTTTTAATTAAAATAAATTTAATAATTTTTTTTTTGTTTGAAAAATCACTGACAGAATATATTTTAATTTTAATTAAAATAAACTTTATCAAAAATCTTTTTTAAATGTAATTATTTTTTTGTAAATGTAAGTACTTTTTTGTTTATTTGTTTAATTTTATAGATCTAAATATTTTTTGGTTCAAAAAATATTTAGGGGCTTAATCGTTCAAAATAAGAATGTTCATTGGGTTTTTTTCGGATTTTTTTCACTATTTTATCACTTTAACTAGTTGTACAAGTCATAAGAATGTATCCAACATGTTTTATAAAAGTTCAAGAAGTTATTTAACATGTTTTGGATTGTTCAAGGACTTATTCGTTCCAAAAATTGTCCAATGAGTTATTTAACATTTTTTGGAATGTCCAATGACTTATTTGTTCCAAAAATTGTCCAAAGACTTATTTAACATATTTTGGAATGTCCAAGGACTTATTTAACATGTTTTGAAATGTCCAAGGACTTATTTATTTCAAAAAAAAGTCTAAGAACTTAATCATTCCAAACAAGAAAGTCCGTTGGTTTTTATTGTACTTTTTCCTTATGTATAGTTAGAACTCGTTTTTTATATGGGCCCAACTTGCTACATGACATGAACTATGTTGTACTCACTTTGTAGGCATAATGCTGAACCATCAAATGTAAACCATTTCCGTTAAACTCCAACCTATGAAAGTGTTAGTAAGAAGTCTCTTACTCTAGTCAAATAGGACTTAGTCTATTGAAGTGGTCTGGACTAAGAGGTCTCATGTAGAAGTTCAAGAACCAGAGCTCTTACTCAAGAGTGAGGGTTCCATTCATACAGAGCCCGCTCTCTATTCCCGTGGACGATCAAGCCTTGTGCGCCAAAAAGCATAAGCGCTTGACACAAAGCTACAACTCCAAGACCCAGAGCCTCTGCATAGTACATGCAGAACTTCTGCATATGCAGGACCTCTGCATAGTACATGCAGAGCTTCTGTATGTTCATGCAGAGCTTCTGGCTACTTTCTCCATGGAACGCGCGTGTTAGCCCAGACATTCTCGCAAGCGTCTAACAGATTTGAGGCGGCTTGACCAAGTCTGCTCCGCTTTTCAAGGAAAGTCAAAGATAAGGATGCAGACTAGTCAGCTCAGAGTTTCAAGCCTATTTTATAGCATAGTTGTTAGACATTGACGTATATAAGGAGGCTTCCTTCTCAGGTTCAGATTACCTGAGAGAGCCGACTTATACTATACGCAATTATTGTGAGATTACGTTTTGTTCAATTGTTCTTTACATTCATTGAATAAAAGCATTTGACATATTCAAGTTTCTTCATTGTTCATATTTACGTTGAATATTTTGATTAATCATTCGTAGTACATTGTTTGTTTTCATTCTTATCATTCATAAACTGTGTTTCTACAAATTAAGAGTATTTGGGTTCCAACAATTTCTTTTGTACAAACCCTATAAACCAATCTCATCAATATATTTTCTTGATCAATAGTCATGATTAGGATGTGTTATATTAGAAAATTAAAAAAAAGAAAGATAAAAGGTTTAATATTTTAATCAAGAAATGGCAAAATTCAAACCATTGTTCATCTCATTTTTGGAAATTAGTTTCATCAATAATAACATTTTGGAAACTATATCTTATTTTTTCATTAGTGAAATTGGTTTCATCAATAAAAACATTTTTGAAACTGTATCTCATTTTTTCATTAATGAAATTGGTTTCATTGTTCGTCTGCATAATGAAATTTGAGTCAGATAGGTTCAAACAATGGAACATTTTCCAAAAATCTGAATAACTTATTTTCATAATGAAATTCGTTTCATCATTGAAATTGGTTTCATGGACTCCACAATTCCAAAAACTAAATGACATTGTTTCAGCAGTGAAATTTGTTTAAATGTTTCCTAACCAAAATGGAATCGATTTCTTGGTTTCTAATCAAAATGAACTCGGTTTTATATATGAAACTAAATATTGTTTAGTCAATAAAACACTTCAAGAACTGAATAATAATATTTCATTCATTTTTAAATGTGTTTCATATTTCTTAACCAAAATGAATGGGGTTCATGGTTTATAGTCAAGATGAAATTAGTTTTATTAATGAAAACGTTCAGTCAGTGAACATTTCAATACTATAATACTATTATTTCATTAATGAAACTAGTTTCATGGTTCCTAACCAAAATGAAATTAGTTTTATTTTTGAAACATTATGAAAACTGTATAACATGGTTTGATTAATGAAATTTGTTTTATGAATGAAAACAAAACAATATACTCAAAATCTGGAAAATATCACAACTATATTATTAATAAATCAGTAACTACTTGTAAATTGAAAAAAAAATATCGATTCTTTTGTTATTATGACAATGAAATAAATAATTTTATAAGAAATAAATTATTACAAATATACTTTGTAATTGATGTAGTATTTTTAAATTAATAAAAAATATAAAATATTAATGACAATAATTATATATTAAAATAAATTGATTTACAGTTTCCTTAAAAAACAGTTACTATATTTAATATTCCATATTTAAAAACAATTAAAACATTAACAACATTAACCATTACAAAGTAAAATGACATTTATACACTTGTTCATTAAAAATAAAAAATAAAACATGAAATTATTCTATTGGTTGATAGTGATTTCTAAAGTTTGCATGAAATAGGCAGTTTGCAATCTAACCCCTATATATATATATATATAAAGAGATGTTCATTTAAAAAGTGGTAAATATTTAAAAAGTAAAAAGTTATCATATCCCTTTATACAATTATGATTGGTC
This sequence comes from Cynara cardunculus var. scolymus, assembly GCF_001531365.2. NCBI lineage: Eukaryota > Viridiplantae > Streptophyta > Magnoliopsida > Asterales > Asteraceae > Cynara > Cynara cardunculus. Next base: position 18,774,952 of record NC_037539.1, on the reverse strand, counting down.
AAGTATTGTGATAACCGAATTAATGGTTAAAAAAGCTCGGGTTTGTTTTTGAATAAGGGTGATAACTTGAGGGGTTGGTTGGGTTAATGTGCCTAAATTATTTTTAAAGGTCCACCTGCTTATTTGTTTAAATGGTTATATCATGAGATATTTTAAATATCTCATAAGGGTTGATAAAAGTTGGTGAGAAGTTCTGATGTGTGTTTTTGGAGCTCGAGTAAACATAAACCAAAAAGGGAAAGAAGTAGGAGTCGGATTCAGTGATCTTGTTGGTCTCGTAAGGGTCTACAAGAAGAGAAACAATTTGTAGAGGGGGGGGGGATGAATAGAAACACATTATTTTCAAATTAAAATATATATTGATAGAGAAGATCAATACATATTTTACAAGATTGTTTGCGGAAAGATAAGGTAATAAAAACCTATCTAAACAATCTTTGGTTACACACAAATCTTTAGCAAATACAAGAAAAGAGATTGCTAAAAGAAAGATTCTTTACTTAAACTAGAAGATGCTTGAAGTAAGAATAAGGCTAGAGAGAGATGCGCACTCTCTGCATGGAGAAGAAACACTTCTATTTATACCCAGTGCATTAAATGATCATTTAATGCAATATGGTAGGTTTAGAGTGCGTGTCAAAACTTAAGAGGAAGGCTTGTCCTTTGCTACAGTGAATAGTACAAAAGCACTATTTTTTAGCAGACATCCTTACCTAAAGTTGGTGGACAAGGAGTCGACTAATCGGCTCCGTACCGTACAACTTTTGTAAGGGTATGGGTTTTGTCCTTTGTGTGCATAAGGACAAGACAACAACAATCGTGCTAAGCAAGCTTCCTTTGATCGCTGAATGCTGGAATGACCTGAAGGTC
>NC_037539.1:18771711-18773632 GCF_001531365.2 Cynara cardunculus var. scolymus | reverse complement strand
TTCAGATCACGTACTCGCCGGTCTCTAATCTTCATTTTCAGTATTCGACATTTGCTGAAGGTTCTTTCATTTGAGTGTTGTCTCCTTGAAGTATTGTTGTCTCTGAAAGATTTACAAAGCAAGTTCTTCAGCGATCACWGAACATACTCAGTGAAGATCGCTGGAACTGAAAATACAGAAACACAAATATAACGTGAAAGAGAAAAGGGATTATAATCAAATCACTGAGAGAGAGGATCAACAATCTCCCCCTATTTGATGATAACAAGATAACATAAAGAAGGTTATCTTATCAAATAATAGTAAGAAAAAAGTTACATATAAAGTACATGTCCCTTTTTACTATTTAGGGATCTTTTTCAGTTTGGTCAGTCTCAGCTTGAGAAGTTTTCTTAAGTTATATCTAAGAAAATTACAAGTACGAAAGCTAAAACTGAAAGCTTATTTACTGACTTATAGACTGTCAGTGAATGGAAAAAGTAACATTGGGACTTATAGACTTGTGTCCCTATTACTTTTTTCAGGGATCTTTTTCAGTGAAGTACATGGAATACTCATTTTATTAATCAATGGAAATAATGCAAGTATTACAGTACATGTTTAGAATTTACAGAATGTAAATACAATCAATGAAAGAAGAAATAGTATAAGGATTTACAAGAAAAAGTGGATTATTGTTACAAAGAGAATCTTATTCTAGAACACTTAGATTTATGTAACCAGGTACATTTTCACCAAGGTTTCTTCGACGTAAGAATTCCCTTCATATCTTTAGATCGACGACTCTTCCAGGCATGCTATCATCTATCTAGAGCAAAAGATAAACCAAGTGATCCATTGGACATAGATGTAGCTCTAACATTCTCTGAAATCTGACTTCACCTTCATAGTCAAGGAATATAACTCCTAACTCAGGTTTAAAATGCACAGAGTTGGGTGTATAGGAACCCTTATCTGGCAAGTCAAGATTCAACATAGAAATGTCTATACTCATATGACCCTTTAGGACTTCATCTAAGGAGAACCTTGTTTCATGTTTGTTCCTTAGGAATGGTCCATCATTAGGATCAGAGAGCTTTAGTTTCTTCTTCCCACATTTTTTCAGAGTTGGCCGGTCAGGGACCTTGACATACCTGGACATCCTTTTGATGAGCTTGTTGATGGTGTCCTYRAWAAGTGTCTTGTGTCTCGACTTGGATTGCTGAATGGCTTGTCTGACCTCCATCCATTCGCTGTATCCATAGCGGCCAAGGTAGGAAGGGTACTCGGTAACGACATCAAGATTGTCCCTGGTGATGAGCATTGAGACCAGTGTTCCACCGTCTTTTGATCGTCCGCTGATGCTGACGCTGACGCTGATGATTGGGCGGGGACTGAGTCTCTTTTTCAGTTTTGCTTCACTCCATTGCTTGTCCTTATCCTCTAGCTTCTGCTTCTTCTTGCGTTCAGCTTCTGCCATTGAAAGAAGTCTAGCTTGGGCTTGGACAGGATTCATCGTTTTCATGGACTTTTTTTTGGGAAGGACTTTAGCAGCTAGTGACTTGGCCAGCTTTAAGCTGTCTTCAGTCTGCTTCTTTTGAAGCTCTAGCTCTTCTTCAGCCCTTAATGCCTCGAGTCTTTCAGCTTCAGATAGGAAGTCAAACTCACCACCACTAGAGGTACGAAGAAGAATTTTTACTCTAGTTTGGTCGAGCGACTCCTTTAACTGAGACATCTACTGGTTTGTTGGAGCAAAAGAGCTGGGTTGATYAGATACCCACTCCAGTCGACCGCAGGTTGTTGATGGGATATGAAGTTGATATTCTGAAGTGATCACTACCTGAGAGGTAAAGTCTTCAAACAAGGTTTGTTGAGGGCTTTTGAAAAGTACCTTCAAGTTACCTTCTTCAGCGACCGCCTTGCCTTTCGACTTGGGGTCCTG
>NC_037539.1:18767271-18769051 GCF_001531365.2 Cynara cardunculus var. scolymus | reverse complement strand
GAAAAGTGAAGAAGAAATCTCATATTTATAGGTAAGAGGAGAGAGAGAAGAAATATGAGAGTGAGAAGAAATATGAGAGAGAGAAAAAGACAACGGTTGAAAAAGTGGTCATGATGAATAATATGCCACGTTCTCATCCACGATTGGATGGCATTTAATGAGGTAGCATAATGACAGGTCTTTTTGTGCTTCTCAAAGCGTCGCTTATAGAAAACAAAGAATGTCGTCATAAAGAGAATGCATTTATTATTTTCTTTTAAAAACAAAAATTGTTTTTAATAATATGAAGAGTCATTCAGTTAAAAAAGTATTGAGAGACTTCTTTTAAAACAATTTATCACTGAAAAAGAGAAAGCATTCAGTGATGGTTTTAAGACATCATGTTTTAGTGAAGAGAGTCACTGAAACTGGCATCTAAAAAACTTTTTGATCACTGAAGAAAAGACTCAGTGATCGTTTTAGATTTTTGAAGATAAAGTATAAAGATATACTTTAAGATGTGGTGAGTGTTGAGAATCACTGAGACGAGCTTTTAAAACATTTTATTACTGAAAAAGAGAATATTTAGTGAAAGTTCTAAGTTTTGAAAAGAGAAGAGAGTAGATATATTTACTTAAGAGTTCAGTGTTAAGTATAGAGCACTGAATCATTTCACTTACTAAGTGATGTTTAATGACTGAAGGTTAATCTTCAGTGTTCAACATTCCCAATTCGCTGATCAAGATATTAAATTTTGTCTCATCAAGAGGCTTGGTGAAAAGGTCAGCGAGTTGATATTTAGTTGGAACGAAGTGAAGTTCAATATCACCATTCATAACATGATCTCTGATAAAATGATATCGAATCTCAATATGTTTGGTCTTGGAGTGAAGAACAGGGTTGTTTGCAATTGCAATGATACTTGTGCTATCACAATAAATAGGAATTTTTGAAAACTGAAGATCGTAGTCAAGTAACTGATTTTTCATCCAAAGAATTTGGGAACAACAGCTACCAGCGGCTACATATTTAGCTTCAGCAGTTGATGTGGACACTGAGTTTTGCTTTTTGCTTGTCCAGCTCACTAACTTTCCACCTAGAAGCTGACAGYCTCCAGTGGTGCTTTTCCTATCAATTTGGCAACCTACAAAACCACTATCCGAATAACCAATAAGGTCAAAACCTGAACCTTTAGGGTCCCAAAGACCCATATTAGGAGTTCCCTTAAGATATCTGAATATGTGTTTGACAGCGATCAGATGGGATTCCTTAGGTTCAGCTTGATATCTTGCACATAAGCAASTGGAGTACATGATATCGGGTCGGCTAGCTGTGAGATAGAGCAAGGAGCCGATCATTCCTCTGTAAACAATCATATTTACAGGCTTCTCATTTGGATCCTTATTAAGAGTGAGAGGATGAGCCATAGGAGTTTTCGTAGATGAACTGTTTGATGGATCAAACTTCTTCAGCATGTCCTGAACATACTTACTTTGGTTGTTAAAGATTCCTTTATCAGTTTGTTTGATCAGAAAACCTAAAAAGAATGTTAGTTCTTCCATCATGCTCATCTGGTATTCTTTCTTCATGCGTTCAGCGAAACGAAAACATAAAGAGGGATTAATGGAACCAAAAATAATGTCATCGACATAAATTTGGACGAGAATGATGTGACCTTCAATTTTTCTAAGAAATAAGGTCTGGTCAATCTGTCCACATGAGAATTTCTCAGAGATGAGAAAAGAAGAAAGGGTATCATACTAGGCACGAGGAGCCTGCTTTAACCCATAAAGAGCTTTAT